>NW_012267316.1:4651916-5057744 GCF_000151885.1 Dipodomys ordii | reverse complement strand
GAGCCACAGCGCCACTTCTGGCTTTTTTCTTTTTGCTTATGTGGTGCTGAGGAATCAAACCCAGGGCCTCGAGCATGCAAGGCAAATGCTCTACCCCTGAGCCACCTTCCCAGCCCAGAAAGGTCCTTCTTGATTACTTACAGACACAAGCTCTTCACAGTGACAATGAAACTGACTCTTATTTCCCCTCATTATCTGCTCCCTGTCTTGGTTAATAGAATTTTGAGTGGTGCCTAAGACATGTCTCTAGGGCTCTAAGGATCTAATAGTACTTCTTAGATACTGGTGGGAAAAGAGTTTAAAGGTCTAAGTATTTACTAAATGCTTAGGGGGATGTTACTCTGAAAAAATGGTCTTCCAAGAACAGATGAAGAATTGATGAAACCAGTTTGACAGAACTAGTGGTTCACAGGAATCATGATGGCCACTACTCACACTGTTTGGGAGGGGAAACTATTAGAAAGAACCACATGGGAAAAGCACTGGAAAAGCAATTATGGAGAATCATTTATTTATTTTATGGGAACCGGGATGGGAAGTACTGGCATTTAAAAGAAATTTTCAAGTTATGTGATCAATGTGTAGTCATAGCTAGAACTCAAACATAAATTTAAACATTTTTATTTAGTACAAAACAGATCAAATTTCAAATTCTGCAGTCTATCCAAGCCCATTTAAGATGGTTAAGGGGTGAGTCATACTAATGAGATCTGTGTCAAGCTAAAAGCTAGAAATTTAACATAGAAATTATACCTTAAAAATCCTAAACAAAGCATAAATCACTGAAGAATCCATGAAAGATTTACTTTCCACTCAGAATGCACAGGACACTAGATGGAGACCACTTCTGGTTAGCTCTACACGTGTACCAGATGCCCCTGGGCTCTGGGGCACATCAACAGTGGTTTTGAGCACCCTGAGAGCAGGCCAGGTGCAATTTACTGTAGAGCTGTATGATTGGAAAGAAAAACCCTACAAGCCTGGATGCAGCCAGTAGAAACTACAATTCAGAGGAGTTTTAAAGAGGAAAATGGGCAAATGCTAAAGGAATTTTTGGTAAAACATTTTTCCCTTAGCTTTAAGTTAGTTGGCCAGCTTTACTTTCTTTTTCCTTTCCAATTACTAGATTTGTAAAACTAGAAACTGTAGAAACTAAAGGGTTTCTACAGTTTCCAAATAGTGGCAGTCTTGAATTGCAGTATGACTTAAAAATACCTATATACCAACTGTTTCTATGATACCTGACAAATCTTCCCAATCTCTGATGATGAGATGTGTGTGTGTCCACTAGGGAGAATTTGTTTCAGAGTTAGAGAATGTACCAAAAAATCCAATGCATATCCTACAAAATTAAGGAGCTGAAGGACAAGGTAGGAAGGGAGGGATGGAGGGAGGGGTGGGAATAGTGAAAGAAGGGACATCAATCAAGATACATTGTGTTCATATACTGCTTTACTAAATGTCCCAAAGGCTCGGCAATGGAAGAAGAGACGAAAGGAGAGGAGCTGTAGAGTGGAACACGATGTGCAGACCTCACGTCAGTACAGGACTCTAGAAGAAAAGTATAGGAAGATGAAGGGTGGACCCTGATAAAGAAGAGAGAACTGGGCAGAGGAAGTGGAACATGTGATCTCATTGCTCAAAACTACATTCTGTATAAACCTCTAACTCTGCTAACTACGCAGTAACTGAGAGGAAGTCATGGGTTCACGACGTAAGAAAAGCACACAAAGCAGGCACTGGCATAAGCCTTGGTGTGCTTGTAATTCTAGCTACTAGGGACGCTGAGATCTGAGGGTTATAGTTTGAAGCCAGCCAAGATAGGAAAGTTTGTGAGACTCTTATCTCTAATGAACCAACAAAAAGCCTGAAGTAGAGCTGTGGCTCAAGTGGCAGAGCACCAGCCTTGAACAAAACAGCTAAATAACGGTACTCAGACCCTAAGTTCAAGCTCCTGGACTGCTACACACAAAAAAAATGAAAAGCACACCATTTCTGGTGGGTTCCTGCTTCCTCCTGGGTGAGAAAAGAGGCTGGCCAGAGACAAAGACTTACTGACTTTCTATTTCCTAGGGTTTCATTTACAGAGTGCTCAATAAACTGTTGCAGAATGCATGACCAAGAAGATTAAAAACTACTTTTTATATCCTACCAATCTTAGGGAATCCTCAGGAACCCTCTAATCAGGTGACACTGAGAAGGAGGAAGGAACAGGAGAGTATTAATTAATTTCAGGTCTTTAACACTTCACTATATATGCTAAAAATGCTATAGTGACTAGCAAAAGAAGAGATTATGTATAGTGACTAGGAAAAAAGAGAGTATACACTCTCTAGATTAGAGCAGTGAAAACAGAATGAGAAAAACAGGTAGGAAAAGGTTTCAGAGAAACATAACACACACACAAGGTAACTTAAACACACTCACTTCTATCAGTTATCACCATGAATTAAAAATGCACTGAGTGGTAATATAGTAGGAATTAAAGATAAAAGCTATAAGACCCCATTTTCTATAAAGGTAAGCAATGGCAGCACCTCTAATATGTGGTTTTAACTTTTATACATCCAGTTCCCACTGTCAAACAGGGTTCTAAAATATTACATAGAAAATTACAGCAAGATGGGGGGTGGGGGGAGGATGGGATGGGAAGGGAAACAAAGGAGGAGGCTACAATGCTTGATAAGAAATGTACTCATTATCTTCCCCATGTAATTGTAACCCCTCTATACAGTATTTTTACAATAAAAATAAATTAAAAAAAAAGAAAATTACAGCAACAGATTGCTGGGTCATAGGGGAGCTCTATGTGGAATCTTTTGAGGAACCTGCATGCTACTTTCCAAAGTGGTTGAACAAGTTTATACTTCCACCAACAATGCAGTCAGGTTCCCATCTGTCCACATTCCCTCCCGCATCTGTTGTTATTAGAGTTCTTGATTCTAGCCATTCTAATGGGGGTGAGGTGGTATCTCAATGTTGTTTTGATTTGCATTTCTTTTATGGCTAGGGAGATTGAGCATTTCTTCATGTGTCTATTGGCCATCCTTTCCTCTTCAGAGACCCAGTAATCCCACTTTTGGGCATTTACCCAAATGATCACAAACAAGGCCATACTAAGGCTACCAGCACAATCATGTTTATTGCAGCATTATTTACCATAGCTAAGATATGGAACCAACCCAGATTTCCCTCAGTAGATGAATGGATCAAGAAAATTGGTATATATACACAATGGAATTCTATGCATCCATCAGAAAGAATGACATTGCCCCATTTGTTAGGAAATGGAAAGACTTGGAAAAAATTATATGAAGTGAAATAAGCCAGGCCCAAAGAAACATAGGTCCCTTATTTGCAATTACTAGCAGATGTCTGAGACAAGCAGAAATGGTCAGATAAGTTGATGTTAGGTGAAATGAATCCCAACATAAAGATTCAAATGTTTTTTCTTTCTTGCAATTGTTTCTAACATATTTATAAGATGATTTCTTGGTTGCTTTGTATGTCCCTCCCCCATGGTATAACCCCTGTTTTCACTATATCTGATGTTGGTATAATTTGTGGAAGGGAAGGGAAAAACCAGATTGTTTAAATAGGGATACAGGTGGACCCACTGCAACAATGAGATGTACAAGATATTATGTTAAAAAACGAACTTTACAACTTTGGCTGGGACTGGGGGGGGGGGAGGAGCAGAGTGGGGAGGAGGAACAGCGGTGAGGAGGGGAGAGATGGGAAGGGATGGGAAGGGGAAACAAAGGAGGAGGAGGCAACAGTGCTTGATAAGGAATGTACTCATTACCTTGCCCATGTAATTGTAACCCATCTGCAGGGTACTTTCACAATTAAAAAAAATAAAAAAAGAAAGAATACAAAGAGGAAAAAAAGAGAAAATTACAGCAAGAGAAAGAGCACATTTATGCTATTCCTATTATAGAACATTGTTATACTTGTTTTATTACGTGATTATCAACATCGTTCTATATCATATGTATGTGTGTATAGGAATAAAATACTAGATAAAGGGTTTGTCCCATGCATCCTATTTATGGTATCTAGCTTCCACTGGAATCTTGGGTTGTATATACTACAGAAAAGGGACTACTGTACATGATCTTCATAAGAGAACCAATGTATAGAGAGGCTGAATGTACATTCCAGGTAAAGAATAATCAGAAATAAACTGTTAGAGCTATTTAGGAAATAGGCAAAATAAACTGCATAGCAAAAACATTACTAAAGACAATGGTATCATGGTTTTATGACAAAATGTTCTTTAATTCACTAAGAGGTAAGAACTCTAAACTATCCAATGGTTAATTTCAAAACATATGACCTCTTTTAACATACTTCTTCATAACTGATAGATTAAACAGACAAAAAAACTTATAGAATTAAATAGACTGTTAAATTTGCACAACAAAATTAAAAGGCTTGATCTAAAATATATATAAGACACTGTATTCAATATTTCTAAAAACATATAAAATAGGTTGAGGGTGATGACTCATACCTGAATCTCAATTACTTTAGAAGTGGCGATTGGGAGGATCATGGTTTGAGGCCTGATCTTATAAAAATGAGTGAGTGTGTTTTCCCTCTTCAAACTTTTGAACAAGTGTGAAGTCTACAGTTTAGTTTTATTAAATATTTGCTAGAAAACATGTGTGATAATGCACACTTGTAATCCCAGCATTCAGAGGCTGAGGCCGCAGCAACTGTTAAGTTAGCCCAAGGCCAGCCTGCACTAGTCACAGTGCAGCCATTCACATTCAGCCTTTCGATTAGAATTTTAATATCCTACTTTTTATTTTTGGTTTGTTCATATTTTCTGTTTTTTTCCTGATTAAATCTAGGCAGTTGAAGAATTTACTAATGTATTTGATATACAATTGTTTATAGTTTTGTCTTAGGATTATTCGTTTATCTTTAGTATCAGCTGTAATATGTTCTCTATAATTCATACCTTTAGTCATTCAAATGGTTAGTCTAAATGTTTGACACTTTTTATCTCATCAATCAATCAATACTTATTTTGTTGCTTTTTATTCTGCATTTCTATTCTAATCTTTACTATTTCCTTTCTTCTAATAACATTGGGTTTGGTTTGCTAGTTGAGCTAAGCTTTTCTGTTGCTGTTAATGAAGCCATTTATAGTCACAAGCTTTCCTCTTAGAACTGTTTTTCTGCATCTAATAGCTTTGGATGTTGTGTGTCTATGTTCAATCATCTCAAGATTGTTTTCATTTCCCTTTTGACTTCACTCATTGGTTGTCCAGATGTTTTTTTTTTTAATTCATGTATTTGTGTACTTCTAATTTCTGTCTGATTATTGGTACCTAGTTTTCATAATGTTGTACTGAGGACAAAGGCTATATAATCTTACTTAATCCTTTTGAATTTGCTAAAACCTGCTTTGCAGCCTAATGTATGTTCTGTCTTAGAGGATGTTCTGTGTGGACTTGGAAGGCTGCTTTCTGCTGCCTAGATGAATGTTTGTGTCTGTTAGGTCCATTGGGCCACCGTGTTTTGTTGCTGGTTTTCTCTCTGTATTATATATTCACTGTTGAAGGTATTAACATCCTTTTATTTTATTCCTAGTTATGTCTCCTTCGAGTTCAGCTAGTATTTGCTTTTTATATTTAGAAGTGCTGATGTTTGGTACACAAATATCCACAATTGCTGTATCTTTTGATGAACTGCTCCTCTGATATTAAATAACAGCTTTCTTTGTCTCACATGACCATTTTCCATTCAAGGTCTATTTTGCCTGATGTATGTAGAGCTCTCCTTATTTATCCTTATTCACTTTTGGTTAGCATTTTAGTGGAGTATCTTTTTTATCCCTTTGTTTTCAGTCTATGTGTACCCGTATGGGTATAATGAATAAACAAACTTGGATTTGAAAAATACTTTCACTACTCTGTCTTATTTTGAGTGGAATGGGGGTGGGGAGCATTGTTTGGGTTTGGTTTACTTGAATCACACCCCAAGACCTTTTGTTTTAGTTATATTTCTGGTAGAATCTTAGGATTTTTGCAGCCTCAAGAGTGAAACCTTTCTACTTACAGCCTCCTACACAGTTGGAATCATAGGCATATGGTCTCCAAATCTGGCTTGTTGGTAAGGCAGGACTCAATAATTTTTTTGCTCTGGTTGTCCTGAACTGTGATACTTTCAGTTTCTACTTCTCAAATAGCTGGAAGTACAGGAACTTGTCACCAATACAGTACCAATCTATATTCAGTAGTGATAGGTAAGAACTTATTACTTCTAATTCATTGTTTTCTGTTTATAGTTCCTTCCTTAACACTATCTTACTTCTGGGCTGGGAAGGTGGCTCAGTGGTAGAGTGTTTACCTTGCATGCATGAGGCCCTGGGTTCGATTCCTCAGCACCACATAAGCAGAAAAAGCTGGAAGTGGCACTGTGGCTCAAGTGGTAGAGTGCTAACATTGAGCTGAAGAGCTGAGGGACAGTGCCCAGGCAGAGTTCATGCCCACAACCCACCAAAAAACAAAAAACACTATCTTCCTTCTGAACTGATGACTTTTCATAGAGAGAAGCTCTCTGTCCTTCTCCACTTTTCAGTACTAGGGAGTGAACTGTGCTTTCTTGGTAAGTAGTCTACCACTTGAGCCATGATTCCAGTTATCTTCGCTTTTAGTTTGTTTTTCAGATAGGGTCTCATATTAACTCTGTCTGGGACCACAATCTTTCTACTTCTACCTCGCAAGAAACTGATTACATGTGTGTATTACTATGCCTGGCCTTGGTTCCTTTCTTAATCTTATTTTGTATCTACTATAGATGTTTCCTTTGTGAAATATATTTATAATATACTATCTGGTAACTTTACCCTATCACATTTTAGGTTACTGATGTTACAATTCACTTTTTTTTTTCTTTTTGTCTGTCCTGGGGCCTGAACTTAGGGCCTGGGCATTGTCCTTGTGCCTTTTTGTGCTCAAGGCTACTGCTCTACCACTTGAGCCACAGTACCACTTCTGGTAGTGCTCAAACTGAGATAGGACTTTCCTGCCCAGGCTAGTTTTGATCTGTGATTCTCAGATCTCTGCCTCCTGAGCAGCTAAAATTACAGGCATGAACCATGGGCACCTAGCTACCATTTACATTTTTTATGGTGAATTTTACACATTCATATGATTTCTTATTATTTATTAATCAACTGTCATTTCAGCTTGAACTATTTAATATGTTTCCTAAGGAAGGCTTATTTTGTTAAACTCCTACAGCTTTTGTCTATTTGACAAAGATTATTTATGTCCTTCATAAATGGAAGGTCAGCTTTGCGTAGTATAGCATTGCTGCTTTTTATAGTATTGCTGCTATGAATGTATCATCCCTTTCTCTTTTGGCCTGCAAGATTTCTAAGACATATGCTGATAGCTTGATATATTCTCCCTTGAATGTGATGTGTTCACTTTTCTTTCTGCTTTCACAATTCTTTCATCATCTTTGACTTTCGATAATTTAATCACAATATTATCAGTAGGCTTTGATAGGTTCCATCTGCTTGGTGACTTTTGAGCCTCATTAATCTAGATATCTATTTATCCTTCCCCTTGGATACCTATACCTATATTCCTTTATACCTTCTATTCTTTTAAACAGATTTTCTGCTCCTTTCTTTTTCTTTACCTTTTTATGATTCTAATGTGTCCCATGTTTTACCTGATGATTCTCATACATCTCATGGGTTTTCTTTACTTTTTGTGATTCTTTTTTTCTTTTTACTTCTTCAAGTTCACTGATTTCTGCTTGGCTATATTTCCTCCTGAGGTTCTATATTTAATTTTTTCAAATCAGTTATTCTCTTTTTAAATCCCTAAAATTTCTGTTTAAACTGTTTATAGTTTCAGCTCTTATTTTATTTATGTATTATTTTCCTAGTTTTGTTTAGTAAACTATCCATATTCTCTTATAGTTCATTGACGTTTTTTTAAATTAAGTTTTTTAATTGTGAAAATACTGTACAGAGGGGTTACAATTACATGAGCAAGGAAATGAGTACATTTCTTATCCAGCATTGTTGCCTCCTCCTTTGTTTTTCCCCTACTATCCTTTCCCTCCGGCCTCCTCAGCAACACTCCCCAAAGTTCATCTTAAATAAGTATTGTTCTGAAATGTTTGTCAGCCAGCTCATGGATGTCCATTTTTTTAAGGTCACATTTCTTTGCTTATTTATGATCCTTATATCCTTGTGTTGGTGTTGTGAGGAAGCAGTCACTTTTTCTAGCTTTTCAGGTTCCCTTTGGAGGCTAGACCATCCTCAGTCAGTCCTAGTTGGGTTTGCTGACAGACAAACTGACAGCATCCAGAAGAAGATGCCCATGTTCTGAGGATGGATGGTATGCTGGCTACTGGCAAGCCTCCATGGTGAGATGTAAAGTCAGTCAGCGCAGCTGCCTGTGCTCTGGCATCATATCTGGCTGGGCATCATCGCAAGCCATGTTTTCCAGCTGACTCGTACTACTGGTGGACTTGTGGTTAAGGCAGGATCACTGTCTGGGCTTTTCTTCTGCTGGAAGGTGCTAGCTTTGTATGTTGTTACATCCTTTGTTTTGCTGCCAACCTGTCTCCCAGGTTGGGAGGTACTAGGGCATGTAGCTGTGTAGTTATATGGGATATAGGCTGAGATCATCATCAACTGGAGCCAATGACTATGCTCTATATCCTCCTGAGTTTTATTCAACATTTTACTAGAGATTATAGTTAGCTTTCTAATCAGAAAACACAGATAAATGAAGCAAAATTGTCAATAATGACAACTGATGTGAAAAATTTTAAAATAATCTACAGAGAAATGATTAAAATAAAAACTGTAGATAGAAGAGCAACTAAAAAAGCAGTTTTATATTTATAGACACTTTTATATATCCATACATTTCTATCTATCTGTATAAACAAGTAAGGAAATATATACCACATTAATTATCCATTAAGGCTGAGAACCTTAGTATGTGAGAATAAAAGGTGAAGGTATCTAACCTATAAACCTGCAACAAAAATAAAATTCAACTTTAAAAGATACCATTGTCGGGGATGGGAAGGTGGCTCAGCGGTAGAGCGTTTGCCTTGCATGCATGAGGCCCTGGGTTCAATTCCTCAGTACCACATAAGCAAAAAGAAAAAAGCTGGAAGTGGCACTGTGGCTCAACTGGTAGAGCACTAGCCTTGAGCTGAAGAGCTGAGGGACAGCACCCAGGCCCAGAGTTCAGGCCCCACGACTGGACCTCCCCCCCCCAAAAAAAGATACCATTGTCATAAAGAAAAATAATATTTAGAGGTTTTATAAAGATTTTGAAACTTTATTAGCAAAGTTAAAAAACTGTAAATAAATGAAGACAAGCCACATAAATAGATAGATCTACAGTTGCTAAGTAATTAATTTTCCTATGTCTTATGAATGGATCTCATCCAATTCCTAATCACAGGTTTGCATGAAGCCAATTGTCTAAAAAGTCCATGTATCCCATGAACCAGGTAATCCTAAAAATGGTGAAAACACAAAAGACTAGGGACTTTGAACTCATTTCCTTTGCAGGAGAGCCTTGCAGGCCATGAAAAAGCTCAACTGACACCCTCGGAGTAAAAGAAGTAAAGGACAGGAATAATTCACAAAGGAAATTTCCACTTGGCCAGCAAATATGAAAACATATCTTGCTTTAAATGCAACATTTATGTGAGACATTTTAGCTCATCAAACTGGCAAAGGTTAAACAAAAACGATCAATGCTCATTGAGTGATCCTGAGTTCAGGCAAGCACTCTCATCGTGTGATGATGGAAATGTGAACTAGTACCATCTTTCATCAGCGTGTAAAAGCCTGGAGCATTTTGTATACTTTGAAACCCCAAATTCCACCTCTTCAATCATAGTTTTAGAAAATAATGATAGTAAATCTAAATAATTATTTATAGCAAGGTTCATGGCAAAGAACCCATTGAGATATAATGCTAAGTGGAAAAATTTGAGATATAATGCAAGGTGGAGAAAATAAGATACGAAACTATATTGAGATTCCAATATTAAGATTCTATATTGATTCAGAAGTTTACTGAAAATTGACAGTGAGGTTATAGATGATTTCTCTTTCTGAAACAAGGTGTCACTATGGAATTTAGAATGGCCTCAAACTCAAAACCACCCAGCCTTAGCCTCCCTAGTACTAGGAATACAGGAATACACTACCATGTCCAGGTAATTTTCTTTCCTTTGCACTCAGGCCTTTGTGGTTGTTAGGCAGATGCTCTATCACTTTAGGCACACACCAAAACTTTTTATGCTTTAATTATTTTTCAAATAGAATTTTGTTTTTTTTTTTTTATCTGAGTTTAGTCTCAGATCACAATTCTCTTTTCTATGCCTCCCGTGTAGCAAAAATTATAGTCATATACCACACCACCCATCTTTATTTGTTGATATGAGGGCCTTACTAACCATTTGCCCAAGATAGCTTCAAATCATAATGCAGGCCTCCTGAATACCTGGATTATTGGGTGATTTTCATTTTTTTTACCATATACTTTTCTTAAAATTTCCAAATATCTTCAATAAATCATGTTTTGTAAAGGAAAACAGTAATAAAATTGGGCTTGGAAAGCTTTAAAAATTAAGTCACTGTATCCTTACAACTGTTTTCACCATTAAAATTGAGAAAAAATTGTAAATAAATCATGTTAATTAGATTTATAGTATATTCTCTTCATGATTCAAGAAGTAAGCTTAAAGTACACTTAATAATCAGCTGAGGAAAATATTTTGGCCATAAAATTGGCAAGGAACTAAAATGCATAATTACCTAAAGCACATAAATACAATATGTGTAAAACATATGCTGCATATTTATAATTAACACTGAATACATTATAATTATTCAGTATCTCTTACACAATTCCCTGAAGTAAATAGACAAGAGGTTTTTCCATCTCTCCCTAAAGGGCAGCAGAAGATACAAGGAGTGAAGAAAGTTTTAAGAATCTATAGGATAGTGAAAATTATGGGGGGATTCTAATTCTATTACAAGTGTGGACATTAAACTATTTTATTTCAGAAGCTACAGTAGAAGAAACTGGAAAAGCTGCTATGCTTCGTTACTTTACTGTGAAATGACAAGTCAAAATTTTATGGGCTCCAACCTGGGAGCT
Organism: Dipodomys ordii; assembly: GCF_000151885.1. Classification (NCBI taxonomy): domain Eukaryota; kingdom Metazoa; phylum Chordata; class Mammalia; order Rodentia; family Heteromyidae; genus Dipodomys; species Dipodomys ordii. Next base: position 5,046,570 of record NW_012267316.1, on the reverse strand, counting down.
GAGAGCCCACGCCTATAATCCTAGCTACTCAAGAGGCTGAGATCTGAGGGTCTCAGTTTGAAGCCAGCCTGAGCAGTGTCCAAAAGACTCATCACCAATTTACCACCCAAAAAGCTAGAAGTGGAGCTGTGGCTCAAATGGCAGTGTGCTAACTTTGAGCAAAAAGTGCTCAGAAAGTCAGGTGCTAATGCCTAGTACCTGTAATTTCAGTGAAGTCCCTGAGACACTTACCTCCAATGAACCAGCAAGAAGCCAGACATGCAGCTTTGGCTCAAGTTATAGCTAGCATGGAGCAAAAGCATCTCAGGGGCTAGGCACCAGAGGCTCACGCCTATAATCCTAGCTACTTAGGAGGTTGAGATCTGAGAATCACGGTTCAAAGCCAGCCTTGGCAAGAAAGTCTGTGAGACTCTTATCTCTAATTACACATCAGGAAACTGGAAGTGGTGCTGTGGCTTAAGTGGTAGAGTACTTTCTTTGATCTGAAGAGCTCAGGGATAGCACACAGGCCGAGTTCAAGCCCCACGACTGACCAACAAACAAACAAACAAAAAACCCCAACAACAAAACCAATCTCAGGGACAACACCTGGGTCCTGAGTTCAAGCCTTAGGACTGGCCAGCATACGCGCGCACGCGTGCACACAGACACAGACACACACACAGACACACAGACACACACACACACACACACACACACCTTTTGGGCTCTGAGTCAATATTATTTTGTTGTGCTTTGTGCCAGTATTGTGGTTTAAATTGAGAGCCTGGGGCTATCTCTTAGCTTCTTCATTCAAGGTTGGCCCCCTACCACTTGAACCACAGTTTCAGTTCCTGCTTTTTGGTGATTAGCTGGAGATTAGAATCACATAGACTTTCTTACCCAGGCTGGCTTCAAACTATGATCTTCAGATCTCAGCCTCCAGAGTAGAAAGGATTGCAAGTATGAGCCACTAGTGCCTGGCTGAATTCAGTATTATTTTGATGTAGTAATGCATGTGTCAGTACTATGAATTCACCCCAAATGAAATGTGAAACAAGGTGACATTGATCAAGATGCATTGTATTCATAAACTGTCTTACTAAATGGTAACTTCTTTGTACAAGTACTTAAAGATAATAAAAAAAAAACCTTAAAAAAGAAATGTGAAACAAATCAAGAAACATCAAAACATTTTGTCCTTATATTTCCTTATTACTCATGATCCTAACAAGTAGATCAGTGGGGACTAGTGTCACAGTGGAGTTAGGACTGTAGCACATTGCAGACTCTGAGGAGGTTTGACACAATAATGTGCTAACACCATTACAGTATAGTTCCAGCGCCCAGTCCACAGGGCTAAGGAGTTGGGGGCAGGCTTAGAAGTAAGAATGGGAAAAGGGAAAAGGTTATTGGACTCTTACTTTGTGGATGTTTCCATTCTCATCATCTATCTTCTGTCTGTCACAGAGTCCCTGTCCTTTCTTCACATTCAGTAGCCATGTAAGCTCCTACTTTGCTGTCTCCTTTGCAACACAGATTCAGTGACCTGAACCTGTAGCTTCAAAACAGCAATCCTAAGACCCCAAATCAACTTCTTCCTACTTTTGTAGTTTCTCAGTTTGGACTGACTGACAGTTCTCTCCAACTTTATCCCATGTAGAGGTACATGTGTTTATATATACAGAAATCAATTCAGCAGTGAGTAAGTCTATTAGCACAATGCCTAGTATATGATTATTTACTATATTGCCTATGACATTATTAAAATACAGAGCTATTAGACTGGAAGAATGAGATCAGTATCAGCCTGGGGATCTGGCAAGTAAAGGAAGCGGGAAATCATTCTGAAGAGATCACATAACATAGAGCACCATAGCACGAACACACATGAGTGTTGTTGAGTATAAGGAATGGCAATTTTCACAGGTCCTCTGCAACTTGTTTTTTTTTTTTTGCAAAAAGGTCATCCTCTGTGGCATCCCTACCTCCATTTTATTTCTATCTCCTTTATTCTGAGTCTCTCTCTCTCCTGGTATCACATTGGGTTCCAGAAAAAGAAGGATGGCATCCTTACAATGGGAACTTTCCTCAAGGCTTAAAGAAACAGCATTCCCTCTGCAGACAGCTATTCTCCAGGCAGCAATGACTTTGTTACTGTAACAAGACCCTGACTAACCAGTCTCCCCCTGCCTCCAATTCTTGCTTAAGCCTAAGCCCATATCTGTATGGGGAAGATGAACTGAAGTGCCTATTTTGCCTCTTCTGGTGGCATGCCTATGCTGCCTTCATGCAATCTCTTTTCTCCTTTACTTGTATCTTTATTTGGCACATTGGGGTGACTGGCCAGACCTGACACATGGAACCCCTGGAGTTGTGCCTAGAGCCTAAAACTCTGGTTACACAACAGACTGAGAAGAGCTGGAGCAGAGAACATGGAGGAGACTACCTCTGGTTTAAATGAATGCTCAAAATACAAGCTGAGCCTATGCCACGGAGAGTTAAGCATGCTGTTCCAAGTTCCTGATTTTGTAAAGAATCTATAGCACCAAAATCAACAACATCCATGGCTTGCACAGAAAACTGGTAGCAGGGTGGGAGCGGGGATAGATTCATGGGCAGTGAGATAAGGAGGTAGAGACTGATTGAAAATCAGTGGGGAGCAAGAGTAATTAGAATGTGGTACCTGGAGTTGAGGGAGAGGGACAACTGTGAAAATTTGGCTTAACTTTCTTAGTTGGTAGTGACACTATCATACTAATCAAAGGCATGATGAATACCAGACACAGACAAGGTCCAGCGATGCTGGGACATAGGAGGTGCATCTGCAGTCCCTGTGGGGTCAGGGCCTCCCACAAAAGCACTTGTGGTTAATGACATTTGACACCAAAAGCATGTTAACAACTGGGGAAATTGCTTAACTTCTCTCAGGTTAGATAATGAAAATTCTCATAACCAGCTTCCAAATGGAAACCAGGCATTGCCTATAAGTGCTTCAAACAAATTGGAAAATGTCAACTGCCATGGGCTATCATTAGAGCCAAGACAGAACGCTAGCTGCAGGGAAAAACACTCTGTCACCTAGTTTTCTGAAGTCTGAGCTTGTGCATGAGGTCACTGGAGGCCAGGATAAAAGGAACTGGGAGCTGAGAAATCAGCTAGCGCCAGAGAAGGGTCCTGAAAACAAGCCAGACAAAGTGCATCAGGCAACAAATACAACAGACACTTTCACATCATAATGGCACTTGAGAAAAACCAAATCATGTGCGTATGGTAAAAGTCTATCAATTGCACTATTTAAAATTATGCTGAGCTGGTTACCAGTGTCTACTTATTCAGGAGGTTGAGATCTAAGGATCATGGTTTGAAAACAGCCTAAACAGGAAAGTTTTAAGAGTCTTATCTCCTATTAAGCACCAAAAAGCAGGAACTGGAGCTGTATCCCAAGTGGTAAAGTGCCAGCCTTGCGTGGAAAAAAAGCTAAGGGCCAATTCCAAGGCCCTGAATTCAAGCCCAGTATAGGCACATACACATAAAAGTATTTATGCTGTAACTTGTATCCACTAAGCAAATATCCACAGTCAGGCTAGTCTTAAAGAGCTTGAACAAATCTTATTATTTCAGAGATTAAATTTTTATAATCTCCTATCACCATAATCATATGAGAAAGAGATGGGGGTGGGGGTGAGGGAGAGAATGTCAGATTCACTTGGCTGCTTCCCTAGCCACTAGAGGCGCAGCTGTCACAATTCTTAATGTGTTTACACTGCCTGACAAGGTCTCCGGTCCTCCTCCCTACAGCCTTAGCTTGCAGTGGGTTTGTTTTGTGTGTTTTGCGTCCTGTGGGATAGAAAATAACCTGGACTGATTGTGGCAATTGATAGACTCAGCTGGTGCCTGAGACTATGAAATGGGAACTGAGAAGTGTGTGGGCTGGCAGTGGGGGAGGCACCTCCTGTTCCCATGGCTGAGTGTACTACAGCATAGCCACAGATCTACAGAATGATTGGGTGTTGTCCCAATGATTCCAACAGCCATCACACCAAGTGCTTTTTATTCTACCTTTTATTTATGCTTCTGTTTTCAAAAACCCAACAAAAGAGCTGCTGAGAACTATTCTTAAGACTCTCCCACAAGTATGTGCCATTCTCCCTTTGCAAGGGGTCGGGGGTGAGATTCTGAGTGCTGGGCTGTCTAAGGATCTAGACCTGTTTCTCAGCTAAGGGTTTTTCCCATTGAAGAACATTTGAAGATGGGGAGTTTACACTTCCACCTGGGCAAAGAGTGGTGGTTTGGTGGTTTTCAGGCAGTGCTTTCTTTGTAGCATGTGCTGGCTTCTCAGATATGGGAAACAAACAAAAAAACAGGGAGAGGTTAGAAGGTCGGTTAAGGGGTACAGAACATGTTATAATTCTTTCTTATATGCCAGATATGGCCAACATGGACAAGGACTTCACAGAAATCACTATGTTTGTATTGAACAAATCCAGGCGTTTCACTTAGAAAAGAATAAAGGTAAAGACTTGAGGGAATGAACAGCTGTTCACTGAAAAAGAGATCATAGAAAAATAACATGTTTAAAGAAAATTCATGCTCTTCAGATACACTCAAATGCTGAAGATTTTGGTGTAGTGTCTTCCATCTACCCATAGTTTAAAGCTGGGAGAGAAAACAATCTCCATATTCAATTACACAATTAATCATAGCATTTGTGCACCAGAGCAAGAGACGGGAGGAAAGTAGTATTTTCTAAATACATTTAAATGCACACATACACAGTTTTTTGAAGAGCTGATCCAGAGTTCCTTACATTTCTGATATATTTCAGCTCTGGCATTAGGAAGAAAAGCTTTCGGGCTCTAGAACAATGACCATTAGGTATTGAACCAGATCCCCTGGGTTTCCCAACAGGCCCTAAATAGAGGGGTTTTTCAGTTGCTGTCAGGTCTTTTATCATCATTTTGCAGACCCAGAGGTACATATTCTTTCCAAATAATATGGCTGTTTCCCTACCTAAGGGTGATGTCTTTCTGCTTGGATGCCTCCCAGGACTATGGAGTAGGTCAAAAACAGAGGCACAGAGGGGAAGAAAATCCATGTCAGGGATTGCAAAGGGTCATCACTACCTTGTTTTCAATGCACATGAACAACTTGTTGCATTCTTGCTGCGGGGCCAGAGGTGACAGCAAGAGGCCTAACACCCCCACATCTAGCTTGAGGTCTATGGAGTTAGGATGGAGCCACAGGGCTGCGATAAAGTTCACTTTTTAACTCCAGTTGATTAAAGGCCAAGCTGTCCACAGGGCAAGGAGGCTGAATCCCCCGGAGTGCAGCTCTGTCCTTTCTCTATTTCTGAGAACACCATATTGCTCCCAGGGGGTTCTCACAGCCTGCTCTTTGCTTGCAGGAGAAAGAACCAGCTCATCCCTTGCAGCAACATAAACAAACTTGCCCTTTCCACCTGGTCTTTCTCCTGAGATCCCTGAACCATTCTGCTGACGACTTACCATTTTCCATTCAATTCAGCATGTTTATTTCTTTATTGTGATTCATGTCTGAGTTTCTTTTGAATCAAATTATTGTGTCTCTCTGGTGAGATGTGCCATATAACTATCTTGTTAGAACCAAATGGAATAAAAAGAGTTGCACGGAGGGCAGCATCATCTCACCAGACCTGCTTCCCCCCATGTTTGCCTTGTTTGGACACACTTCTGTCAGCTCCAGCATCAGTCAGGAAGCTTTCTAGTAGTGTTTAGGCCAATTTTTAGATATTGCTGTTGAAAAATTGCTTGGCCCAGGGTCCAGAGAGAAAACAATCACTATTTCAAAAATAGTGTGCAGCCTACTTGATTGACTTTTCCCAGTTTTTCCTAGTTGATTGGTTTTTCCCAACATACACTTATTGGAAGAAACCAATAGCTGAGCACAGAGTCACAGTAGTGCCTGGCATATGGGTTGTCTTACCTTACCAGAGATGCCTCGGCTCTGAAACCTCTACCACTTCAGCTTGTCTGGAGGCCAGGCATTAACAGAGCACTTCTGAACAGGAACGCAACAATGCCATTCCTTTCTCTGTCATTCCTTTCTCAGCAAGTACATTTTCCCACTCCCCCTTACTTCTTTGGGGTGTTAGTTGTTACCTTTTAATCAATGCTTATATGCCTTGGACCAAATAATATTTAAAGAACGGAGCTGTTCATCCTAATTAGTTCTTCATCCACATTTAGGAGAGAGAATTATTTTGATTGCTTTCAATAAAGAACTTTTTTTGGGGGGGGCCCAGTCGTGGGGCCTGAACTCTGGGCCTGGGCACTGTCCCTCAGCTCTTCAGCTGAAGGCTAGCGCTCTACCACTTGAGCCACAGCACCATTTCCGGCTTCTTTTTTCCTGCTTATGTGGTGCTAAAGAATGGAACCCAGGGCCTCAGGCATGCAAGGCAAGTGCTCTACCACTGAGCCACCTTCCCAACCCATTTTGATTGCTTTCAAACTCGATACAAGACCCTATGAATTGAAGTCCTGATCACTTCTGTGACTCAGGCACATGAGATGGAGGCTATTTCTCCATTATTGCATTCTTTTGTTTTGTGTCACCTTCTTCTGGCCAATTTGTGCTCATCCTTCAAGTAAGAGTTATCCTTGCTCTAGACTGGCTTATGGGCCTGACACTGGCCTTCAAAGTACTCTGAATATCTGCTTGGAGACAGTGGATTTTGGTAAGATGTACGCCATTGGTAGCTGGCTTCTTCCTCTGAACTGTGCGCTTCCCAGGGCAGGGAGCTTCAGGGTAGTACACAGATTACATTAAAACCTTCCAGAATCTACACTGACAGACACCAGAGGAAGAGGATTCTATGTCCACACGTACACTATTTCTTGGGGTTTCCTTAGATACAAAAATTTTATGGTAGCAATATTATTTCAGCAGTAATAAAATATAATTAGCACTATAGTATATAATTAAAATACTTTCTTAATTATTAACCACAAAATCAAACCTACTTATTTGTACTTTTAATTTATTTAGTGTATCAATACAGGAGCTTGAACTTGGTGTCTCACATTTATCCAGCTTGTTTGCTCATGTGTAGCACTCTTATCAATTGAGCCTTGCCTCTAGCTCTGCTTTTTTACTGGTCAATTTTTAGTTTTATTTTGTGCTGGTTCTGGGGCTTGAACTCAGGGCCAGGGTGCTCTCCCTTAGCTTCTTTGCTCAAGGCTGATACTCAAGCACTTGAACCATGCATCTACTTCCAGTTTTTTGCTGGTTAATTGGAAATTACAGTCTCATGGACTTTCTTTTTTAAACCTGGTCTGGCTATTAGTCTACTGAATAGCTAGGATTACAGGTATGAGCCATTGGAACTCAGCTATGGCTGTTTACTTTGGAGTGGATATCTTGAGGACTTTTCTGCCCAAGCTAGCTTCAAAGTGTGATCCTGTGAATCTCATCTCCTGCATAGTTAGGATTACAGGTGAGGGCCTCCAGTGCCAGCTATTTCCAGGTTACCTTTTGATTATATATGATACATGGTAAGAAAAATTGTGTAGTTCTAGAGATGTGGCAAAATGTACTGACACATTTCCATACAGTGAGAGACTCACTCTCCTTAGATTGTTATATATAACAGATGGCAGAGATGGGCTGAAACCTGAACATAGTAGAGTTTCTCTACAAAGAACATTCTGTAAATTTCTCTTAGATCTCATTGTAAGTACATTTTCCTCCACTAGCTGACATTTTAAATGAATCATTACTATATGCTAGATAGAATTTTAGCATTAATGACATATTACATGATTTAATCCCTTGTAAGGTTGATATTGCCATGACTCCACTTTAGAGATAAAGAAATTGAGAGTCGGGGAGTTTAGGTGACTTGCCCAAGGCTTACAGAAAGGGCACATGTTCCACAGCACAACTGAAAGAGAATCTAGCTGAACCTTAAAAACATAACCATTTGAAAGATTACTAGATTCTCCCAGGACAAAAACTACCTGTGGTAAGAGAAACAGCAAGAATAATTGCAGAACAGGACTTTTCTTTCATTGAACTGGATATTTCCTCAAGCTTGGCTATGGTCACACAGCTAAGGAACGAATCTTATATAATTCAATGATAAGACAAAGGCAATAGATAAGGGTTTCAGTTCTCATTGTATAGGTTGTATAGATTCAAATCTTCCTCCCCTGATAATTGCTCCCAAACACACTGGAATTCCCTGGAAGGGCAGCATGGCAGACAGGGCAGAGGTCTTAAAAAGTGACAGAATTTTCTAACAGGATGTTCCATTCATATTCTTCCCATTGCTCCTTCCCATTTTTTCCTGCTTCATTTTCTAAAATATAGTATTTGCACCTTTTCCTTCACATCTTCTTTCTTCATACAACTAACACAACATTTTTTAAATTTTGTGTTGGTACTGGGGCTTGACCTCAGAGACTGAGTACTCAACCTTTTCTTTCAAGACTGGCAAGCTACTACTTGAGCCATACCTCCACTTCTGACTTTTTGGTGGTTAATTGAAGATCAGAGTGTCACATACTTTCTTCTCTATGCTGGCTTAGAACCATGTTCCTCTTAGCATCCTGAGTATTAGGATTATAAGCATGAACTACTGGCGCCTGGCTATTACATTTTATTTTAGTAAATAACTCTTCTTTCTTTTCCCATACCAGGCTTTTAACTCAGGGCCTTTTGTTTGCTTGACTCAAGCACTTGAGCCACTGCTTCACTCCTGACTTTTACTGGTTAATTGGTGATAATCTCATGGACTTTTCTGTCTGGACTTGCTCTGAACTTCAATTCTCTGGATCTCAATCTCCTGAGTAGCTAGGATTACTGATGTGGGCTACTAGTACCTGGCAAAGTTAAAACCAATCTTAATGAATTGTCAATCATTATATGCTTAAAGTGATTATAAAATACTTCAGTTTGTAGAAATAAATCAAAAGTATCCAGGAGATCCAAGTGGGAAATGATTTTTTGCATATTTTCAAATATGCATAGCTTATAGTTTGCTATAGAAATAGCAAGGTAGGTATTTTTAAATAGTCCATGAAAAATTGGACTCAGCTAATTTTTTGAATTATTATTTGGGCCTATAACTAATCTTTTTGACATTAACATCTTTAATAAACATGTGAGCAATATCTGAATTCAGAATATTGGATAGAACTAAGACATCATCTCTATTCATTAAGCTTCTATTTTCTCAATAACCTAATTTTGTCTTTCATAAGATATTAATGCTTTTGAAGTCTTACTCTTAATCCCATTAATTCCTAAACTACCCTTTAAAAGTGCATGAGGCAATATGCAAAGGCAGTCAATTTCACTGAATTATACATTGAATTGGCAAAGGTAAATCCAAGAATTCCGGGGTTGCTAAAATGCAGAACTTCATCTGAAAAATATTTTCTGAACTGAAATCACCCTCCAGGGACATGGTTTGGATTAGTTTCCTTGGCTTCGTAGTCTTCTCAAATGAGCTCACTGGCCACATACCAGAATTTGCACGTGAACTGAGCAAGATGTATCTGTCTATGTCGTACTCTTAATATGTGGCAGTGCCTTGGCCAACATTAGCCTCATGTGCAGTGAAGTCTTTGCTAATGAGGACTGGGAAGAGAGCCCAACCCAAAGCAGGTGGCATCTGAGGTGGGACTTGAAGCATTGTGAGTGGACCCACAAGAGGTAAAAGAGCAGAGTTTGAAGCTCACAGGCTCGAAGTGGAGATAGGAACCAGTATTAAAAGTACTGTAATTTTAGACAAGATATTTCTGAATTGTAAGTTAATTATGTAAACATGAACCAAAAACATACTGTGAGGTTTAAAAAGCCACTGTCAAGGCTACAGGAGTGGCTCAAGTAGTAGAACATCAGACATGAGCTCAGTGACATGCTCTGAAACCTGAGTGGAAGGCCCTGAGTTCAATCTCTATAACCAGAATAAAACAAGCTACATGTCTACATAGTTTGATTTTTATCTTGGGTTATCATACTGTTTCACCTTCAGCAATAACTATAAGCTAATTTTCATAACATAAAAAATCTAACCTTCCTACACTGCCTTCTGGACACCCATGCACACCCTCACGCAATGATGTGCTTATCTGAGTCAGACTCCTTCAAGTCAATGAGTTCCCCTCAGTCTGAGTGACCTTCCAACAAAACTGACTAATGGCAGAGGCCGTGAAAGGGGTGGGCCCTGCAGTTTATATTTAGTTGGAGACTATCATGTTCCCAGAAATGTCTTGACAGCTGCCCACAGGAGAGCCCAGGAGCGTGGCGCGCTGTCTGGGATGGCAGGACAATAGCAGCTGGCAGGGCCATGATAAGAGCCAGCCCCTGCCTTCGAATCTTTACCACATGACATTAATGGCTGTTCTAAAATTGCTTTAATTGGGCATTTTCTTCCTGAGATGTCTACAAAATGAGGGACGAGCATTGTAGTTAATTAGAGGGAAAGCCAAGGAAGGTGAGGAACAGGGAGAGAAGAGAGCCTGGTAGGTAGGCTCTATGCTAGTTTTAGTGAATGCCTTGCTACTAAGTCTCACCAGCAGCTGGAACCGGGTTCATCAACGAGCCACCAGCTCTCCTCTGGATCTCCAGGTACCTGTGGCTTGCTGCGTGTGTAAAAGCCCAGTGCCTAGGGCGTGCTCACCTCATATTCCTCCTTGAAGCCATAGCCCTCAGCACACTTCATCTGTGTGATGTGTTGTAGGAGGTCTGCCACGCGGATGGCAGGATGAAGCTGCCCAGTCTGGTAGGGTACGTCTGCTGTCTCACGTTTCTTGTAAGTGTGGGACTGCACCAGGCTGCTGGTCTCACTGGCCATCGTGTGGGTCTCGTCTAGGAAAGAAAGCCAGGGAGAAAATGAGGGCAAACCAGTGGGCCAGACTGGGTCACAGAAAACTTAAACGGCTGCCTGAAACATTCTTCAATCTATGGCTGCACAATCCCAAGGGTGGCTCCGCCAAGAAAGAAAAGTTCTACATTTGGAACTCTAAATGGGGTTGGCAATACTGATAGGAATGAGGCAGAAATCTTTGCTTTTACAAAGCAGTCCAAACCATCTATTGTTTTGCAAAGCTCAATGATAAAAAGCCTTTTAGCTTTTTGCTGCTAAAGTTGGTAGAAGTTTCCATCTGAAACTTCATCAAGACCTGGTTCAGAACCAGGCTTGGAGACTTCCAAATATTTGTTCCCTTGTTTGTGTGATGAAGGAAATAAACTCAGTATGAATGTTCTGTGAGCAAATCAAAAGTGCACAGAATGGGTTGGCTTAGGAAGCTAGCAATGGGAATGGGGACTGGATAACACAAAATCAAAGAAGTAGGGGGGAAGGGAACCTGGTTTGGAGGAAAAGGTTTTGATGAGTCACTTTGCATGCTTGGGATCAGAAAGCTTGACAAAATACTGTGGACCAACACATCACACGTGGAATGTTCTACTACAGCAAACATGCAGGCCAGCTCAGGGCAGTACGCTGGCTCCACCAGAAGAGTCTACAGGTGAGACACACACTCCCACTCCCTCCAAAACTGCTCCATGGGGCAAAGTGGGAAACTTACCATTTATTGGCACTTTTAAGAAGGTACATATCAGGAGAAAAGAGGAGGAGAAAAAGGAAACAGGGCATAAGCAATAATACTGTGTGAATAGTTACAGGTATTTTTTTAAAAATTTTATGATTTCATTTTTTTCAAAAAGTTTCTATTCAGAGGAGATCAGAGGGCAAAGCCTCAATGTCTCTCATCATCTTAGGATGGAGGTATTAGATTTAAGTACTCAATGACAAGGAGGTTAAGGTTAATATCAGACTTGCTTTTCATTCCCCATGAACCGAATAATGACTAAATAAAGCTTATTTGTATTCAACACATTTTCTCATTCAAATTTCTTGGACAACTCAACCAAATTGTGGTAGAAAATTAAATGTCAGAATTTGGTCAAATACGCCTAAAGAGGCTGTATTTTAATGGGTGACAACGTGTAAATTAGATTAATGAACTGTAGAAATGGTAGATATTTAAAAAATGTCTGTGGCAGGAAAGTGCTATTTGATTAAGAATTTCATATTCGACAGGTTAAATTCACTACAATGCTGAATCCCTTTAGTTCTTTTATGATTGAGGGTGGCTTTCATCAAAATATAATGCTGAAATCAGCTAAAAGAAGCATATGCTATCCAAATTAATCTTACATATAAAAATTAAAATATTAGAAATAGTGTGTTCAATGTTGGCAAATTACCAGATGATATATCAAGAAGGAATTCAGCTAGAGTTATTTTTGATTTTTTTTAAAACTTTTGTACTCAGAGGTTCAGCTCCAAAGAAAATTTAGCCTTAGGATGCTTGGTGAGCTGGGCTTGTCCCGGACCCTCACTTCTGTCTGCATTGCAAAGCCCCTGGGGATGCATGGTATGAAAGGTGGCACACAGGTGTGTAGCTATGTTGCTGTTGCTGAAATGGCACCTGGATCACTACAAGGCGGCTAAAGACACAAAGACAAAATAAAAGAGGGTGGTAAGTTGACTTTATGATTTTTTTCATATGGATTTGCTTTGAAATTTAAATGTATGTTCCCATTTTAATAGTCACAAAGACACCTGAAAATTTTGCACACTAGATGTACTGTTTGGCAAGTGCCAAGTTCTAGCAACTGATATACAGGAGCTATACTAAAGTACTAAAATTGACTGGGCTTTTGATTCCTCCAGCAGGAAGTTCTGTTCTTTATACTAAAATAAATGGAACATTAATTAGTTTCCCCTCTGTGCCTCTCTTATTCTCTTAAGTGTTATATCTTGTGGGAGGAACATAATTAATTTGTCCTTCATTCTTGGCTAGACTTCTAAACTTTACCTAAGTGATATAGGCCTTTCAAGTGGATTCATCAGCAACCTGGTAACACTCTGATCCCAGGCCTTAGGTGTTTCTGAAGTTTCAAATCTACAGGGCTACAGCTGCGGTCACTGCTCTATACAACTTTCTGCACTGAATCATGACACACTTGGCCTCCTTTCCACTCAACCACTGCAAGTCCACCCAGAAGAGAATGTTCTTAGCTAGTATGAACATACTAGATTTCTTTTAGGAAACTAGGTTACCTCTTGGACCAGAAATTTGTGACTCCTTAGTTGGTTGCTGGTAGTTTACTCCTCTGATCCTTGCTATTCAGGAGAAGGAAATATGAAGGACTAACGTTCAAGGCTAGGCCAGGCCAGACAAAAAGTCCACTAGTTTTCCATCTCCAAAATAAGCAGCATAGGGCTGGGAAAGTGGCTCAGTGGTAGAGTGCCTACTTTGCATGTATAAGGCTCTGGGTGCGATGCTTCAGCACCACATAAACAGAAAAAGCCGGAAGTGGTGCTGTGGCTCAAGTGGTAGAGTACTAGCCTTGAACTGAAGAACTGTGGGACAGTGCCCAGACCCAGAGTTCAAGCCCCATGACTGACCAAAAAAAAAAAAACAACAACAAAGAAAAAAGCAGCATAAAGCTGAACTGGAACAGTTGCTCAAGTGGTACAATGCTAGCCAAGAAAGCATGTGGCCCTGAGTTCAAATACCAGTATAAACAAACAAACAAAAAGAAAAAAAAGAAACAAATTCCTGACTACACAAAATGGGTAATTCATAAGTTTCCTCTGACTTCTTAATAAGGGTATATTGTTAACAAACCATATCACTTGTTATACATCTCCTACGTTTGTTTAAAAATTACCCACTAATATCTTAAACTGAAAATAATGCCTTAGAAGAGGTAAAAAGAAACAAAGTGTCTCAATAACAGTTGGATAATTTTCTTAGCACTGAAAATTAATTCTATACTCTATATTCATGAATGCATTATTTTGAAATTTTTAAGAAATCAGTTGAAAAATATTGAATTGGAACTATTTTTGTGATGGGAGAGGATCTATCTATGCATCAATCATCTATCTACCTATTATCTACTTTATATATCTAATCTAGCCACCCAAGCAATCTGTCAGTCAAGCAATCAATCTATTTAGCTTTGCAAGAAAATGAGGTAAAGACATAATTACACTCTATGTGAGGGCTGGACATCTTGGCAAGTGAGAACAAAAGGCTAACGTACTAGAGAATTTAGTTGTGCTCAACTCTAATTTGAAACAAAACATTTCTTCTTGTCTCAATGTAAATTGTACATAGACTATCCTCCTAAATACTAGAATAGGCATATGAATTATCTTCTTTCCATGGTTTCAATAATCTTAGTATTCTTATTAAGCAACATATACATTTCCATTAGCAGCATTAATGGGTGTGAATATTCCTAAGTAGTACTGTTGGTACCTATATTAACCATGCATGAGAATACTGATTTGTACATTTGGATGACTAATTTTTTTATGTAGTGTATCATTTTTGTGACTTGAATTGTCTGTTCAAGTGTCTCAGAAAAGAAGACAAACCAACTTTAAACGATGCCATTAGTGTTTATAATAACAAGCAGCAGTTTAAGAAAAAATGATATTTGTTTAATAAGCTTTTCTCAATCCTGCTGTGAAATCTGAACATTTTCTTCTGTCTGACAATGCAAGTCTCAGCCCTCTCTGCTCTTTGCTCTCCCAAGCAAGAGCGCATCTACAGAGAAACCTGGGAAAGAATGCCACAGCATACACAGAAAATCATAACCTCCTATCCATCAATTCTGTGAATGCCATTTGCATGTAGATATAATGTTCGGGCTCCTGTGTTCCTCATTTGTGAAAAAAAATAAAAAGATTTCTCCTTAAACTTGGCATTTAAAAAATGTGTGTGTGTGTGTGTGTGTGTGTGTGTGTGTGTGTGTGTGTGTGTGTGCAAGTGCACATGCATGCTTTAGGAGGCTTTATTAGTCCTCAAAATAAGAGCCCCAATTTGGTTTTATTCTTAAACTTTGTCATAGTTCATTTCCCCCCTCCTCAGGCAACAAACTTGCTTCTGCCCAGACAACGTCATAAGGGAAATAAAAATTAGCTTCTGCTCAGAAATCATAACAAGTGAGAGAAAAGAGAAACACAGTGGAGGGGATTATGCTGTGAGGACATAAGCCCTGGCAAAGAGAATTAGGAAGAGGAAGTTGAACGATTGAGGATGGAGCTCTTGCTATAATGAATTGTTATATACCTGGAAGTCCTTTTTGTTGTGCTCCTTTCCGGGAAGGTTAGTAGTAGAAAGAGAACACAGCCAGGACACACTTGGGTTACTTATGCGTCTCAAATGCAACAGCAGCTCATGCTCGTTTGCTTATCAGTCAGGTAATGCCATTTCTCCTCACCCTTCTTACACTGCACAAGCGGGAGGGTTTGTTTCCCTGTTACCCCCTGCTGAAAATATTTCATACTTTAAATGCATTCTGCCCCACTGGGCTAACATCTTAGTTCATTTCTAGTGACATCTGACACATAATAAACCACAGGATGACAAAGTGCCATCGTGTCATTCTGCGATTCAGAACATCAGCTCTGCTAACATTCTGCTGTGTGACAGACTCTGGGGGATGCTGGGGGTTGCCCTGGGCGGATGGGTAGGGGGCCTAAACTCTATTGTGATTGCTGCTCTGTACAACAGTGGGCATCATTAGAAAAATGCTGTTTTAGAAATTGGCATTTTTAGTGCTTAGCAATAAGTGAAAATAATGAGAAGCTATTTTCACTTTTATGACTATCACATTGGACAGAATTTAGCTTTTGGAAGTACACAGCTGAGTGATGACATGTCATTTTTCTTCCCCTGGGATCGGAACTGACATCAAACCCTGAATATAGACAAGAACACTATTGGAGCTGCAACTGTTCCCTTGTGTCTTTTGATACCATCCCTACATACACGCAGCCAACCCTTCTTATCAATGGAGACTGCTCAGAGAAAGTCTTTTTGTCATCTCCCCTTCCCCATGCTCAAGTTTCCTCTCCCCTCCCAAGTTCCCCTTCTAATCACTGCATCATGCAGAATTAGAACTGCAGCCTCCTGAGAATAGTCCCTGACTATCTCAATCACTCTTGCAATTAACTGTGGTAAAGTGAAATGTTCTCACCTAAAATTGCAGTTGGCACAAATGGGTCTGTCATACATCGTAAGCAGGGCAGTGCAGAGAAAGTGAAAAAAGAGAAAGAACAGTAAATGATTGATGAAAGGCCCATCAATTTCCCCCATGAAAGCCAGAGGAAGCCCTGGCTCACAACTTATGGAACAAAGTAAGCCCCTAGAGCATGAGGTAGCACAAGGTGCTGGCAGTTCTGACTGCCAAAGGGTAGCAAAGGAAGATAAAATGGAGAACTCTGTTACCTGGGTAGTAGGAATTAGGCACCGACGTGCTCAGTGTGTTAGTTTTCATTGTAAATGATGATGGTGAAGACACAGCTGTAAATAAAAGAAAAGGCTGGTCAAAGGCTGTAGCGAGGGTTTGAGATCCTACATTACCCACACTGCTCTATGTGATGCCAACTGTTTGAATAAAGCAAATTCTGACATTCACTGAAGTCTACATGGCAAAGACTTTCATTCCCAGCTGACGCTAGGTAGCTATTTGCCCTTCTAAAGGACAACATACTTATATCACTTAAAGACTTGTCTTACCCTGAAAGGAAAAAAAACAAAAACAAAAGAAAAAAAACAGAGCAACACACTGGTGCTGATGGCTCATGCCTGTATTCCGACTCAGGAGATTGAGGTCTGAGGATCACGGTGCAAAGCTAGCTTGGGCAGGAAAGTCTGTGGGACTCTTAGGTCCATTAACTACCAGAGAAAACTGGAAGTGTTACTGTGGCTCAAAGTGGTAGAGCGTTAATCTTGAGCAAAAGAGCTCAGAGATAGTGCGCAGGCCCTGGGTTCAAGTCACACAACTGACAAAAAAAAAAAAACAAAAACAAAGCCACCATCAACAAAACAAAATAGAGCAACAACAACAACAAAAACCCCACAACCACAGTCACTACTTTGACAAAATCAACAGACTTCTGTTTGGCTTCTAGCCCTTTTATATAATTCTGCTATCACAGTGAGTTGAAGTATACAAATCAAAGTACTGAAAGGAGTCTTCATGGCTTCTTAAGAATAGTGAGAGCCAGGTGCCGGTGGCTCACGCCTGTAATCCTAGCTACTCAGGAGGCTGAGATCTGAGGATCGTGGTTCGAAGCCAGACCAGGCAAGAAAATCCATGACACTCATCTCCAATTAACCACCAGAATTCTGGAAGTGGCACTGTGGCTCAAGTGGCAGTGTGCTTGCCTTGAGCTGAAGAGCTCAGGGGCAGCGCCCAGGCCCAGAGTGCAAGCCCCATGATTGACAAAAAAAAAAAAAAAAAGAATAGTGAGAATGTTGGGCACACCTGTAATCCCAGCTACTCAGGAGGCTGAGATCTGAGGATTTCAGTGAGAATCTTATCTCCAATTAACTATAAAAAACCCAGAAGTGGAGATGTGGTAGAATGCTAGCCTTGGGTAGCAAATGGTATAGCATTAGCCTTGGGCAAACTAAGAGACAGTGTCCAAGGCCTGAGTTTAAGTTCTAGTCCTGGCACAATGAGAAAAAAAAGAAAGAAAGAAAAAGAATGGAAATAAATAAACTGGAATTCCACTGTGTTTATAAGTTTGTCAAAATCCTCTCCTTCCTCATATCTTGGAAATACACAGAGCTCTCCATACTGCTATGATCTGGATTAGGAAAAATAAAGGCTGTGTGTCCTCTATTGAATGTTTCCCATATTGCTCTTTTTTAAAAAAAAGTGCTTATATTTCTTCTAAATATTCCTCTATTAACTCAGCACCATCATATGTCTCTTTCTCCTAATAAGGAAAGTCTATTCCAAGGAATTAGATGGTTCTATTAGAAGCAAGTATTTCTTTTTTATATACTTCTTATTTTTAAGGTAGCATGTCATGTCTTTTCAGTATCTTTAATTGATTTTCTATAGAAACACTTCTCTGAGGGCTCAAGGTAGTTAAACACTGTGACCATATTCCTGGTTTACGCTTACATGATTTGATGCCAAGTTCCCATCATATTACCAATACACAATGCTATTGCTGTATTTATAGGAACATTCTGAATCTTATGGATATTGCATGTTGTAATTATTCTGATGGCATGCTAACATGCTTTAGCTTGAAAAACAGTACCTGTAGGACAATGCATTGTCGGTGTGTAGGTGTTTTAAAAATAAAATTAGTACACAAGAGAACCAGGGGCTCAGGCTGCCTGCCATTCTATGTGATGCTTTTTCAAAAATACAGAAGGGTCACATTAGTGATGCATGGTGGTGGCAAGCTACCAGAACCAGAGAGCAATTGATGAAAATAAGAACTAAAATATTTTGCACTTGTAAACTCTGCTAGGTCACATGAGACTAATCCTGCTTTATTACTTGAGGGTATTTTTATGTGGTTGGTAAAAATGTGCAAGCCAAATACGAAATAGTTATATTTATTTTCACCTTACTGTTAAAGTATTTAAAAATGCATTTGTTTCTCAGTGTACAAATTAAACCCATTCCTACTGCCAAGATGCTATGTTCCCATTTTTATAGCATATTAAAGTAGAAGACACTACTCCTATTTGCTTTGGTGGGGAGATTACTCCCAACTGTCATAAATGTGTTCCTGCTTAATTTAAAATTTTCCAGGATCCCTTTTTCTCACTGTGTCATTTCTAAAAACAGCCCACCTAACAGTTTCTAGCTCTTTCTTCCCGCCCTAAAGGATCTCACATGTATGCAACTTACCATAGGGGTGGGGCTACCAGGGGTCTAATGAACATACTTCCTGAGAATTTTCATCCCATTGATAGAGTATTATGAAAAAGCTTAAGCTTTCAGGGCACTGCTGACGTTAGATGAGATGCATAAGACTTACTCATTGTAGACAGACTGGGAGAAAATGGAAAGGCACTTATTATGCTTTTGTTGCAGCCTGTATTGGATGTGAGAATCAAACAATGTCAAACTGCCAAACAGCAGATCAGCTACACAGGCTCATGTATGCTAGATTTTTGTACAAGTCCTTTGTATGTCAAGAGTTTTGCCTTTCCATAGATACACTTTAAAAGAAGTAGCTGCCAAATTAAACTTCCAATCCAGAGACACACATCCTCGGGCTCAAACTTCAAATGCCTCAAAACTACTGATGTACATCCCTGATCTAAGGATGGTTCATTTTTGAGTATATTTATGAGGTGAACTACCATGAAACAGAAAGTTTGGAACCTCAGTGGGTTATGTTAAAAGCAACAGCATGTATTTTTCTGAACTCTTCCCTCCTTTACTTTCCCTTCCCTCTCCCTGTTTACTTTTCTCCTTCTCCTCCTTCTTTCCTTTCTTATTCCTTCTCTTCTTCCTATCCTGCAAAAATTTCTAACTCTGTTCTTCCTCTCAGCAAAAATCCTAACCCTGTACTTACCTAAAAGGATTTTTGAGCTCTAGTCTAAAACAAATGCAAAAGACTGCTTTATTTTGGTACTATATATGGATTTTTAAGTGAAAAATAAAACATTTGCTATAAAAAAAGCAGTGAGAATCCTATGAAAAACTGGGAGTAGCTTGTGTGAAGCTGAGAAACCATAGCTTCATACCAACATTGAAACAGCATAGAAAGGCAGAGAATAGAAGCCAAGGAGGAAAATCAAGAGTGCTGTTTTCTCAGGGCATCAGAACAGCACCTGATGTTTGCAAGTCCACTGGGTTGAGTGTATATGAACACATAAATGTGGCAGGAAATGGCAGAATGAGTATAGCCACTATAAATGACAAAATGAAGGCCTAACTTCTCTGAAGCCAAGCAGAGTGTAGAAGACAAGCAAGGCTCATGAGCAGGCACCATGTATTTATTGACCATGACATGATCAGAGAAATGGCTGGAAGAGCAGCACCATCCACAGGGCCTGAGCAGGGCACTGGTACACATTGGGTACTTGGTTCATAGATGTCCCCTCAGACCTTACCCTTGAAGTCATAGATGTCTCACTGCACCCAGGTCTTCCATGCATTATTTGGCCCTACATATGGAACACTTTGGCTCCATCCCCTTGCTGACTAATGTCTTGATCATGTGGTCAGTATCAGGTTGTAGGAACAAATTTAACACACCAGGGGTAGAGAAAACTCTAACGCTTAACTTCATGAGTGTGTACCATGAACTACAATAGCAGACATAACCGTGGGATCCCCCTGTGGCCTCTCAGAATTGCACCAGGAACAAAGCAATGGTTGTTTTGTACATCACATAATCAATCTAATTGTTAGTTTCCTAAAATAAAGCCCTGTACCTGGATCACAGGTGGTAGCACATGAAGGTATTAGCTGAGCTCAGTGTGCAGGTTAAGATTTGTGAAATAGGAATACACTTCAATTTATTGTCACTAAGACCCCTATAATAAAAAGGCAGAACATGTCAGCTAAACAAATAAACAATTACCTTGTTTCTACCATTGAGTGAAGTGTTTGTAACAGGCTTCCCTGGTGTAGTTCCACACCTGGCTTGTTCATGTGTGTGATCTAAGCAAAAAAAAGTGATGATGTGAAGCAGCTGCCTTCCTTCTCGGCCTGTCTGTCACTACACACTATGCATTCATTGGCACGTCACCGTGCTTTCCTGTGCTCTCTGACCTGATCCTAGCACCTTCAGAACAGCATCTCTGCTAACCAACCCATGTGCATCACGTTTTCAGGATCATTTAAAGAGACCAGCGAAAGAAATATGGCCTAACAACTCCTTAGGAATGTTTTATTGTTGTTTTTCATCTCCCAGTATGACCTGGAATCTCAGAGAACCAGAGTTGTAGGAAAAGTCATGCAAAGTGTGTACTTACATCTACCATTGAGATTGTGTGTGTCCATGAATGAAAAGGCTTCGTCACAGTTGGTGCCTTGCTCGGCATAGCTCTTGTCCATGGAATTCACCATCACTGTCATTTCCTGCCGTGTGCTGCTCATTGTTTCCTTCCGCTTCTTGGCCAGTTTCCTTAGGACAAAGAATTCAATTATATAGATGTGCATGGGAACAGAAAAGGAAGCAGTGGCATGCGTAATGACCACTATTCATGAATAACAACTGAATTAATCACTTGTGAATTTATTTGTGTATCTTCTATATGTCAGAGACTCTGCTAGACTACATACATAAGAATGAAAAACATCTATTGCCTTCTCAAAAAATCCACAATGTAAAACAGTGTCTTTCTCTACACAAATTAAAATAATGATCTTTAATACATCCATCTGTTTATTGATAGTCTTCTAGACTTAATAGATTTTTACTAATTATTGTCTATATTGCCACATAGAATAGCAAAAAGAAGATTCTAGTAAATGTTGAGCAGGCAAAATGAAAATAATTTTGACTTATGATTGGGGTCAAAATATCATGTGCTGGACATGCACTGAATACACTCAAGCTGTACATCCCAGCCAGAATGTTTCCTCTCTAGGAACTCCTCAGGGTGCCCTTCTTCCCTAAAGGAAATATAAAGAAGGACAAAAACAGCAATTCCAGCCTTTGCATACTGCTCAGTGACAGACAGAAACTCACAATCCAATACTATGTTACTTATATGAAAGCCATAATAATCTAAAGTATATTAATATAATAAGCAGATAAAACACACATAAAACACAGAAGGTGGTTTTATGTCTCCAAGCTAGACAAGAATAGGGTTTGAGAAGCTCAAGGAAAAAGGATACAGTGGGAGGGTTTAAGTTCATGGCACTATTACACCATAAAGACTACCTACAATAATATTCAGGATCTGCCCAAGCACCTACTAGTCATGTCCAAAGAAATAATAGCAGCTATTTCTGTTAAATCATTTTGACACTGATTGACACTGAATGAGCTGTATAATCAACACTGCATCCAAATCAGGTGATCACTAATACATTGAAAGGTACTGCATTGTAAGACCATATAGATAATCTTCATTATCCTTTCCAATGGATACATAATCCAAATGTTTTCCTGCCTGTAGTTATACGCATCTTTTAATTTCATACTTTGAAGGCACAAGCGTTTCCTTGATATATTACCCTTTTAGTTGCAAAACATTGATAGAAAAAGAAAATACATTTTCAAATAGATGAGTAAAAATCACCTACAATGTCTCTGGTAGTGTACAACTTTAAAAGATTGGGAAAGATCAGTCAACCCATGGTTGCTGCGGGCACTGGCAACCCTCCCTCACATATGAAGACATGGTTGTTTTTCCCACAGGTTCCCTGTTCTTCAGTCAGGTATGCCAGTGTTGGAGCAAGAGACTGAGTCTGGATAGTCTCAGCAGGCGTTCTGGGCAAAGGCTCCAGAACAAACCCCAGATCCACAGCTGTGTTCCTAAGAATACATTTTCTCTCCACTTCTAACTGCCTGTTCCTGGAAAAAACACTCTCAAGCCAGGTCTCTCCAGGAGCCCTGAAGTGGAAGACTGAGATAATTACCTCCATAATTCAGGCAAAATGCTCACTTTCTGCTTGAGTTTCTTTGATTTGCTTTGGACTGATGGATGTAGGTAATTGTTTCAGTATTCTTTTTCTTCTTGTTATTCTGCCTATGGAGCCACAGTCAACTTTATTAGACATTCCCCTGCCTTTTATTCCTTAATTTCTCTATTTCTGAAGGTGAGGAAACAACAGATAATTTTGCAACAAATTCTTGCACTAGTGTTGGCAGGGCAGGAAGGGGTGTTGCAAGATAGGGGGCTTTTTTGCCCCAATAAAACCTATGCTTGAACTGGAAAAACATTTATCCATTTAAATCTTTTTTTTTTTTTGGGTCTGGTCATGGGGCCTGAACTCTGGGCCTGGGCGCTGTCCCTCAGCTCTTCAGATCAAGGCTAGCACTCTACCACTTGAGCCACAGTGCCACTTCCGACTTCTTTCTTTTTGCTTATGTGGTGCTGAGGAATCGAACCCAGGGCCTCATGCATGCAAGGCAAGCACTCTACCACTGAGCCACCTTCCCAGCCCCTCCATTTAAATCTTCAATATGCAAATTTCAGTGATGTCACATTAAACACTTTATTGCTGATCTTTAATCATAAAGGAACCTGGGTAAGTATCCATGGGTACATGATCAAATTAAACAGAGGTCAAGTCAGACCTGCCACCTTGAGCTCATATCCTTTAAGCCCCCTCCCCTTAAAAACTCAGCTGCATAGTCAACATATGGAATCAGCCTAGATACTCCTCAGTGATGAGTAGATCAAGAAAATATACACAATGGAATTCTATGCTTCCATCAGAAAGAATGATATCACCCCATTCATAGGGAAATGGAAAGACATGGAAAAAATTATACTATTATATCAAAATAAGGCAGACCCAAAGAAACATAGGTTGCATATTTTCCCTTATTTGTAAAAACTGGAATATGGCTGGATGCCGATGGCTCACCCCTGTAATCCTAGCTACTCAGGAGGCTGAGATCTGAGGATCGTGGTTCAAAGCCAGCCCAGTCAGGAAAGTCCGTGAGACTCTTATATCCAATAAACCACTCGAAAACCGGAAGTGGTGCTGTGGCTCAAGCGGTAGAGCACTTGCCTTGAGCTGAAGAGCTGAGGGACAGTGCTCAGGCCCAGAGTTCAAGCCCCATGACCGACAAAAAATGAATAAATAAATAACCCCCCCCCAAAAAACTGGACTGTGCCTATAAAGCTACAAATAAACCCAATGGATAATAAAAGATGAATAATTACACCTTAGCATGATTAATTAATCAGCAGTCTAAACATTCACACAGTGAGAACAGAGGATATTTTTTGGAGAAGATCATAAGGGCTCAATAACTATGTGCATAAGATGATATAAAATTATACTTATTGAAATGACTTCCAAGAAATTGAAGAGTTTTTTTATTACACTGTTTATGGTGGTCCTCCTCCTCTTCCTCTTCCTCCTCTTTCTCCTCCTTTTCCTTCTCTTTCTCCTTCTTCTTCCCTTTTTACTTTGGTTCATTCCCTCCCATCACTGTTTTTTTTTTCATTATCTACAGAGTTGTTATTTTCATTTTTAAGCATTTTTTTATTGTAAAAATGCCATACAGAGGGGAAAACTGTTTTTGATTTCTGTATCCTTTGTCTTGTATATAAGTTTATCTGATTTGGGGAGGGGAAGGGGAAGCGTAGAAACAGTGGGCCAAAGAGAACCAATTCAGTAGTGAAACTCATTAGACACTATGTTGGAAATGAACTATAACAACTTTGAGGGGAGGGAAGTCAGGGAGGGAAAAACTGGGAGAGAATGAGGGAGGGGACACTGTTCAAAAGGAAATGTACTCATTCCATGACTCTTGTAACTATAACCCCTCTTTATATCACCTTGACAATAAAAAAAATCAGCTCTCAATGGCTTCAGCAATTATTCTTGCATTAATTCCACCCTTCAACCACATTTTCCTCCCATCAGGTGTCCCAAATACAAATGCCTTGCAGTGCTAGCCATGACATGTGGGGGAAGGACAATGAGGAGTGGGAGACACTGGAGAAACTGAGGGAAATAGCAAGTTAACGCCAGCAGGTAGACACCCCAGGCAGATCTCATTCATGCCCAGTTTTAGGAAAAATCAGGAATCCACATTTTACGTCAACTTAATTTTTAAGTATTGTTAAATAACTGAAATTAAAAAACCAAACACTGTAGGGCTCACATAAAACATACTAGTTGGTACACTTACTTTCCATGAATAAGAGATAAGAAACTTAATTGTATTGGAGTAGAGACTAACACATTGCACAAGACCACTGCATGCCAGTACTCTGATCATGATATTATCTTTAATCTGAGCAACTATGTAAGAATTATTCTCCCTTCTCATTTTTCAGATGAGGAAATTAAGTTTCAGAGACATTAAAAAATGTGGAATTGAGATAACTTGGACTTTTACCATTCCAAAGATCATACAACAAAGTGATTTCTCTTGTAAAGTATTCCATCAATTTACATTTCCTTACAATTACATTATTACCTAATTATGTTACTTCAAAACTAAATATTATGTGTTGAGAAAAAGTTAGATTGAATTACTAGAGCCTGGCCAAGGAATTACACATTCACATAGTATCTAAGATTGAATTAGTCATCATCACATTAAAGCATTAGTAAACTGAGTTGATTAACAACTACTCGTGTTCAAAGTAGTTTGCACCATTAGGGAGGGTAAGTCATTGTTTGGAATCTCATTTGTTCTTTTTTTAATTTTATTGTAAAGGTGATATAGAGGGGGATTACAGTTACATAAGCAAGGTAATCAGTACATTTCTTATTGAACAGTGTTACCTCCTCCCTCATTTTCTCCCACTTCCCCCGCTTTCCTCCCTCCAGAAGTTGTAAAGTTCATTTCCAACATAATGTCTTATTAGTACTGCTGTTGCATTGGTCACCCCCTTTGTCCTTTGTCTCACCATTTCTGTGCTTTCCCTTCCCCAAATCAGATAAATATATACGACAAAGGATACCAGAATAAAAAACAAACATGACAACAGGATAAACCAAAGGGAAAAAAAAAAGGAAAAGAAAAAAAAGGCATAACTGAACACAGTACACCAAACAAAACAAAACAAAACAAAACTCATTTCCATATCTTGGAGTTCATTTTGATTACCATCATTTTATATGGTAATATGTATCCAGAATGACATCACTCATTCAGAAGGAAATAGAAGGAGTTGGAAAAAAATCATATGAAGTAAAATAAGCCAGACTTAAAGAAACATAGGCTCCATAGTTTCCCCTCATTTGTAATAATTAATATATATCTAGGATATTCTTTTTTATCTAGGATATTCTTAACAGAGGATCACAATAGCTCAATAGCTATGTACATATGACCATATAAAATGATGCTAATCGACCTCCTTTATTCTTAGATAAAACAAATATTCTTCTCCATGATTGCAGATGGTTGAAAAAGGTTATATTAAGAACTGAGGCTTGGTTATGACTATAGGTAAACTGGAATTTATTTTTCTTTTTCTCTTTTAAGCCTTGTGTTTTTGATTGATCTTTCTCTTTTTCCATATACATACATATATAAATCATCTATCTATCTGTCTGGCTTCTGTCTGTCTATTTTTGGTCCAGTACTAGGGCTGGAACTCAGGGCCTGGATGCTGTCCCTTAGATTTTTCTGCTTACTTTCTATCACTTGAGCCACAGCTCTATTTCTGACTTTTTGGTTAATTGCAGGTAAAAATGTCTTAGAATTTCCTGCCTGGACTGGATTCAAATTTTGATCCTCAGCAATCAGCTTTCATAGTTACCAGGATTATAGGAATGGACTACTGGTGCCCAATTTCATATTATTTTTAATTGAAAGCTTTGAAAACTATTTGAAGACCTTTCAAATTCAATGAAATAAATTCTTTTATTTTTATTGTGAACATACTGTACAGAGGGGTTACAATTACATGGGCAAGATAATGAGTACATTTCTTATCAAGCATTGTTGCCTCCTCCTTGTTTCTCCTTCCCATCCCTTCCAATCCTCCCCCTGCCCTCCCACCCAATCCTCCTCCTCCCCTTCCCCCCCACCAAAGTAATAAAGTTCATTTTTCGACACAACGTCTTATACATCTCATTGTTGCAATGGGTCCACCTGTATCCCTATTTAAACAATTTGTTTTTTCCATTCCCCTCCACAAATTATACCAACATCAAATACAGTGAAAGCAGGGGTTATACCGTAGGGGAGGGACATACAAAGCAACCAAGAAATCATCTTATAAATATGTTAGAAACAATAGCAAGAAAGAAAAACCATGTGAGTCCTTATCTTGGAGTTCATTTCACATAACTAAAGACACAAGTGAATTTATTTGCCATTTTAATTTTTAGCAAATGGTTTCCCTGAAATATTTTAATTTCCAGTCTTGAAATTTGTGAGACCTAAATCTCACTGGCCTTTACTGAGGCCTGTCAACATTCATAAATAAAAAAAATTAGTGGAAGGACTTGCAGGATTCAGGGCAGTGGCATGAGGAAGGATCTCTCTAACAATGAAAAAGCTAAACAACCTGAAAAGCAGCAGCTCTTCTCAGGTCTATAAGCATACTGAAGTTGCAGGACAAACTATGGGCCTTCAAATTGAAAAGACCAAAAGTGAATATATACAACTTATGGGAATAAATATCTATGTGCAGAAATCTCTAAAGAACCAATACATGGTCAGGATAACTTACACTGAAGTTAAGAAGCTTCTGGAGGTGTAATATAGACAAGATTTAGGGTGAAAAACTGTACAGTGCAGATGGAGGTGGGGATAACTAAGCTTAAGGGGCCTCAACACTTCTGTGAGTTGTATCTCCAGGATTCCTACCAAGGGTCACAGTTAAGCTCCTTTCATGTTTATCTTGCAAGGAAGTGAAAAGCAGCCACATTTTGAAATATGTGGGAGTGTTCTGATCTTAGCTAGGCTTACTTGCCCTCAAGATAAACTACTCTATTGGCATCTAACCTACTGAATTTCACCAGTACCAAGCTGACATGGAGAAGAAGGTTAGTACTCAATCCCAGCTTACTCAGCCCTTCCTGTTCTGCCTGAAGTTTGGGTAGGCAGCATTTCAGAAATATTGGAGCAGCCCAGAGTTCAGCAGTGCAGGTTCACTACAAGTCTAAGACCTGTTTATAGTGCTTCAGAATGCCTCTTGTGTTCCTTGACACCTAGCCAGCTTCTTGCACTTCTTTTCATGCAACACATTATGCCCGGCTAGCAAAAAAGAAGACAGAGCAAACATCAGAACCAGAGATATTGGAATGAAGAGACTGAAGATTTAAAACAGCCATGATTAATGAGCAAAGGACTGTAAAGGAGGGAGTGTGCAAGAACAGATAGGCAATACAAGCAGAGGTGGAAATTTTAAGATACATTAGAAATCAACAACACAGCAACTGAGATGAAGAACGGTTTTGATGGGCTTCCTGCTGAGGAAAGACTCCCTGAGCTTGAAGATATGACAAGATAGCTTTCCTATGCTGAAAAGCTAAGGAAAAATAACTGAAAAACAATGTAAGAACAGAACACAAAAACCAAGTGCAAGACAACTCCAAAGATGTAATATATATGTTGTGGAAATGCCAGGAGCATACAGAAAGGATACGTGTTTGAAGCAATAATAACTATTTCCTAAAACTACTATCAGTTTATTAAAGCACACATCTATTAAAGTGTAGTTAAGTGCCAAATCAAATAGTAAAATGAAATGCTAACAAGATCTATACCTCGGCAGTTTACATTTAAAATGCAGGAAAAAAAAGATAAAGAAAAAAAGAAGCTACAGGACCAAAATACCTTACTTGCAAAAAGCAAAAAGTAAGTACTACACTGAACCTTTCAAAAATCCTCAATCAGAAAGCAACAGGGTCATGTTGAAGAGGAGAGCCACTGACACAAAATGCTGCATTCTATTAAATCACCCTTTAAAAGCAAAAGGAGAAAAGGAGTAAGGACAACAATACACAAACAAAAATCAGGGTATTTGTTGGTAGTAGATATTTCTTATAAGAAATACAAGTTCTTCCATGATTTGGTTCCCTACCCTAGTCTGATGTAGTTTGCTCACATCAGCTCACCAGAGCTCACTAATTTTGCACTTTGGACCACCTCCACCCCAGTCCTCTGTCCTCTGAAAACAACAAATTAATTTTTAATAAATTCAGTCACGTGCTATTCCTGGAATAGGATTGTGTTCAGATTGCTCTGAGCCCCATCAGTCATAAAGTGACATCTAAAAGGAGGATGAGAACCACTGGTTCATGAACACAAGGACTGAATGGGTACCTCATAGGTAGTACAAGCGCCAGGTATGCCTGCGTCCTCGCCTGTGCAAAAGACTGTATTGCCTATGTTTGGAGACAGAAATAAGGCACCTTTGGAATGCAACCTTGGTGATCCCAAGGATAAATTATATAGCCACTTTCATGAAGTTGCCCCACCCTCCAGATAATGGATATGCTGAGGGAAGTTGAGCAAAGCTTATTTTTCTTTTCTTCCAGTCTGAAAATATCTAATATGTGAATAAGTACATTAAGGAACAGATTCATTCCCTATTTCTCTGGTGGGATTAGCATGCCAACATTTTTGATGGCAGCAGGACCATTAAATTCACAGGAAGTGTTTCCTTTCTTTGGAAAGAAGTAGATGAGAAGCCAGCCAGTATGCCTGCAGCAGCACGATGCCTTTCTCTGCTGATGGCTGAGTTTTATGGCAGAGGCCCAGGGAGCAGGTTCTACCTTCTCCATTGAAAGGAGCTGCCTTGGCCTGCCTGAGTCTGCCATGCCAGCATGATGTCCACTGCTAATGAGTCAAAGGCAGGCAGGTCTCAACTCTGAAAAACTGAGCTACTGTAACTCCTGAGTACATCACCTTTCTTAAGGAGTAGTGCTGTAATTGCTATCCATGACTGCTGTCCAATACTTCTAACTATCACAGCTGTGGCTGTTTGACTTTCATCTCCAAGCTTGACATCCCAAGAAGAGCATTCAGAGCAGCACATCTGTCATCAAATGATTTCACAATATGGTCAAGAACTCCACAGCCACATTCACCTTTGGGAACCCAGTTCCAGAATAGCATCACCAAAGTATCTATTTGTGAGGTGGAAAAGCGAGATCACCAAAAACTATGCACTACTGGCAGCAATGAAGCCATGGAAATGTAAGACTTTAAGATCTTAGTGTCTTTTATTCAAGACCTTGGGCTAATGCAAGGCTGAAGGAGCTCCTGACACCCAGCATGACTGTGAGAAAGGCCAGATCTAAGAAAGCACTGTAAATGCAGAGTAGAAGCATGGACTATTTTCTTTCAATATCACTGATGACTACTGACATCTTTTTAAAGGAGGGATTTTTTTATTTGCTATTTCTTTGTACTCTTGACTAAAACTTGTTCTTAGTATATTTTAGACAACTGTCATACTAATTCTTAAGGGAAAGGATGAAGGAAATGTATAATTTTCCAGCAGAAAATTAAAAAGAAAATCCTGCATAATATTGATCGGAAATGTGGATCTCCATAAAGAAAGAACGAGAGCTAGAGGAATGACATGTAAGATAAAAGAAAATAATTTTTAAATTCTTACTTGATCTAGCAGATGAAAGTTTGTATAAAAGACAGCTACTGCACAATATCCAATGTCCACAGCTTGTGAATAAGTGAAACGAACAATAGTAAAGGTACAGGGATAAAAGGGAGGAATAAATAATACATTGCTATTGCAAGAACATGCAGTACCCATGGCCAGTGTAATATCATTTGAAGGCAGGTTCAAATTAGGTGCGAATGCATACTGCAAACTCTAGGACAACTAATGCAAAAAGGAAAATAGTAAAAAAAATAAAGAAGAAAAATGGAATAATATGAAACACTCCATTACAACTACAAAAGGCAAAAAAGAATAATAGACAAATATAGTATCAAAGAAAACAGGACAGTAAATGGTTTAGAAAGTATTTTAAATGTCAATGACTTATGTAGATCAATTAAGAATTTGTCAAATGGGATGAAAGCAAGGCCTAGCTATTTATTATCTGTATGGAATGTTCCATAAGTATAAAGATACAAATAGATTAAAGGCAAAGTGATGAACATGTACCATTTAAACAATAATAGATAGAATATGCTGTATTAAATTCACCAGAAAACTTCACAGAAGAGATGGATAAAGAGAAAGCATGGTATCAAGACAAAAGCAGCCTTTCTTCAAGAAGACTTAAACATCCATGATGTGTACATACCTGTAACAAAGCATCAATAAATACAAGTAAAGTGATAGAACTACAAGGAGAAATAGATGAATCCACTATAATAATGGGAGACTTAACATCCCTCTGTCAGCTAGGGACAAATCTGGCAGGCAGAAAATCAGTAAGGACATAGTTGAACTCAACAGCATCATCAATCAACTGGATTTAACTGACACCTTCAGAATATTTCACACCACAACAGCAAGAATCCCATTATTCTCAAGCTCAAAGGAACATTCCCAAGGACAGAATAAATTTTGGGCCATAAACTATACCCCAAAATTTGAAAGAATAGAAATTACACAGTGTACGTCCTCAGATGAAAATGTAATTAAACTAGAATTCAGTAACGGAAAGGTAGCTGAAAATCCAAGCATACTTGAAGAAACACACTTCCTTAAAATGACAAACAGGGTAAAGAAGAAATCCCAAGAGAAATTTAAATAAATGTAACTAATGAATGTGAATACAACCCTAATTTTGTGGACTCCATCAAAAGTATTGCATAGCACTGGAATTTAAAGCATTATGCTCAAATCTTAGAAGCAAAGTAAAATCTAGAATCAATCATCTAAGCAATGAACAAAGAAAACTTGAAAAATAAAATCAAATTAAAACTAAAGTAAGCTGCTGGGCACTGATGGTTCACACCTGTAATCCTAGCTACTCAGGAGGCTGAAATCTGAGGATTACGGTTCAAAATCAACGAGAGCAGGAAAGTCTATGAGTCTCTTATCTCCAACAGATTACTGAAGAAGCCAAGAGTGAAGCTCAAGTGGTATAGCACTAACCTTGTGCAAAAGAATCTCAGGGACAGCACCTAGCCCCTGAGATCAAGCCCTAGGACTGGCAAAAACAAAAACATCAAAAAACAGAAAAAAACACCAGAAACTAAAGGAAACAGAAGAAAACAAGTAATAAAGTTCAGAAGCCAATGAAAAGGGAATAAATAGAAAAGAAAATATTACTCAAAGATTGTTCTTTGAAATATAAGAATAGTAAATCTTTA
This sequence comes from Dipodomys ordii, assembly GCF_000151885.1. NCBI lineage: Eukaryota > Metazoa > Chordata > Mammalia > Rodentia > Heteromyidae > Dipodomys > Dipodomys ordii. The sequence continues at coordinate 5,014,847 of NW_012267316.1, read as the reverse complement.
ATCAGGATAAAATAAAGAGTAAATACACAAACTACTAATATCATAAATTAAAGGAGAAGATCATTGCAGATTTCAGGGTCATTGAAAGGATATGAACATTAAAAATATGAACAATTTTATGCCCTATGAAATTGACAATTAGATAAAATGCACTAATCCTTTGAAAGAAGTATTTCCAAAATTCACACAAGAAACATAATGTGACTAGACTTATACCTAAAAAAGATATTGAATCAAAAATTAATAGCTTTCCAAGCAAAAAGCAAATATTTAAGAAAGTAGCCAGGTGCTGGTGGCTCATGCCTATAATTCTAGCTAATCAGGAAGCTGAGATATGAGAATCATAGTTTGAAACCAGCCCAAGCAGAAAAGCATGTAAAGGTGACACTGATCATTGTACTCTTTAAACTGAAATGTTGAATTGAAACCCCTTTGTACAACTAATAATAATAAAATTTAAAAAGGAAAACAAAGAAAAAGGAAAATCTGTGACAATCTTATCTCCAATTAACCATCAAAAAGCCATAAGTGGAGCTATGGCTCAAGAGATAGAATGTCAATATTGAGTAAAAAAGCAAGCAAGAGTATGAGACTCTAAGCCCTAGAAGAAAGAAAGAAAGAAAGAAAGAAAGAAAGAAAGAAAGAAAGAAAGAAAGAAAGAAAGAGAGAGAGAAAAAAGAGAGAAAGAGAACAAGAGAGAGGGAGGGAGGGAGGGAGCAAAGAAAATAGGAAGGAAGAAATCAAACTTGATATATAGATTTGATGTAGTCCCCATTTTGTGGCTATCAATACTTTTTAAACACATTTATAAGATTTCTTTGTTGCTTTGTATGTTCCTTCTCCACAATATAACCCCTGCTTTCACTGGATTTGATGTCGGTATAATTTGTGGAGGGGAAGGGAAAAAACAAATCATTTAAATAGGAATATAGGTGGACCCATTGCAACAATGAGATGTACAAGTCGTTATGTGGAAAACGAACTTTACAACTTTGGTGGTGGTGGCGGAGGATTGGGTGGGGGGAGGGAAGGATGGGAAGGGATGGGAAGGGGAAACAAAGAAGGAGAGTACAATGTTTGATAAGAAATGTACTCATTATCGTGCCCATGTAATTGTAACCCCTCTGTACAGTATTTTCACAATAAAAAAAGAGATAAAAATTTAAGATAGTTTTTATGGCTGCAGGTGAAAGTGAGAGCTGAGCAGCTTGTGTTTCTCCTCTGGTGCCTTTCCTTTCACAACAGGACCTTGTAGTCCTCACAGTGGGGAACCAGCCAGCATGTCCTTGACAGCCCAGACTTGGGCTGTGCACTGGATCAGCTGGCCTTTGAGGGGACTGTAATACATAAATGCACGTGGATATCCTTTCATTCTCCCAAATGCCCATGAAGTGTTAGGTCCGGACACTGAACTGTGGAGAGGCTGAAGATGCCATGTGTAGTTCTGGACACGACACTCAAGATGCCATAGGCTAAGCCTGATCAGGAAAAGCATGGAAAAAACGCCAGATGCTACTCAGTAGATGAATGGATCAAGAAAATGTGGTATATATATACACAATGGAATTCTATGCCTCCATCAGAAAGAATGACATTGCCCCATTTGTTAGGAAATGGAAAGACTTGGAAAAAATTATATTAAGGGAAGTAAGCCAGGCCCAAAGAAACATAGGTCCCATGGTTTCCCTTATTTGCAATAACTATTATATGTCTAGGACAAGCAGAAAAGGTCAAAAGCTATGTACATATGACCAGATAAGATGATGCTAGGCAAAATGAACCCCAAGATAGAGACACAAGTTGTTTTATCTTTCTTGCTGTTGTTTTCAATGTGCCATGTGATTTTTTGTTTCTTTTTTATGCTCTTCCCCCATGGTATAAATGCTGTTTATTCCTGTTCCCTGAATCTTGTATATACATTTTCTAATTTGGGGAGGGGAAGGGAAATAACAAAATGCTGAAGTAAGGTATACAGGATGACCCATTGTAACAACGAGATGTACAAGATACTATGTTGAAAACAAATTTTACAACTTTGGGGGTAGGGAGGGAGAAGTTGGGGATGTGGGGAGAGAAGGGATGGTAGGGGAAAAACAAAGGAGGAGGTAACAATGTTCGATAGGAAATGTACTCATTACCTTACTCATGTAACTGCAACCCCTCTGTACATTATTTTTATGATAAAAAATATCTACCAAAAATGACAGATCTTGTGGCTGTGTGGGATGTGGCCATCAGTGATGGAATCTATAAGATTAAATTCGAACACATGATAACCTCAGGAAAACCAGTAGTGTATGTAGACTGGAAGGAAAAAAGAAAATAGGTGGACAAAGAAATGTTCACAAGTGGAGCTGCACAGACCAAAGCCACCCTAAACATTGACACAGTTACTGGATTTGCTTATGAATATACTCTAGAAATTAATGGGAAGAGCCTCAAGAAGTATATGGAAAACAGATCAAAGACCCACCAACACGAGGGTGGTGCACCTGGATGATCAAGACTTCTGAGTTGTTCTGGAAAAAGACACTATGGACATTTGGTGCAATGGAAAGCAAATGGAAACACTTCAGTGTTGGGAAGCACCACTGTTACATAAAAGCGGTTAGCAGTGGGAAGCAGAGAGAGGGCATTGTCCACACCCTTGTGATGGACAACAGAGAAATCCCAGAGACTCCTGAGTGATTTCTCTTCATAAATTGTAGTCTGAAGAAGTCAAGGTCAGGACTTTTTAAGGACTGTGGTAATTAAATTTGTTTCACAGGTACTTCTCCATATATTTAGTCTACAATGTTTTTCTTTTTGTTTTTAAATTTTTCAAGTCATTTGAAACTAATATTCCAAGGATCAGGAAAAAATATTATGTGCAATCACAGCAATTAAAATTTATTTTTTATTTTAAAGCCAAATGGAAAATAAGGTAAACCACAATCACTAGCACTTCATAAGCAGTGTTTTATTATAATAAACTGTGAAACAAAAAATGTGAGATAAAAATATAACAGATTAAAAGACCCAGAATAGCACATACAACATTGAAGGAGAAGAACATAGGTGGAAGATTAACACTAGCTGGCTTCCACAATTACTGTAAAGCTTAAGTGATGAAGACACTGTGGTCACAGCAGACAATAGGTTGCTGACAGAATAGAGATCCCAGAAAGCGACCAACATAAATACAGTCATTGTTCTTTGACAAAGGAACAAAGGTAAGGCAATGAAGCAAGAACAACTTTTTCAACAAGTTAATGGTGAAAAAAACTAGACATCCTCATGCAAAAAAAAAAAAGTCCTCTGAAAATAAATAAATCTGGATGCAGGCTTTTTAAAAACTATGTCAATATAGATAATAGACCAAACTGTAAAATCCACAACTACAAAATACACAGAAGAGAATCTAGAAATTCCTGATAATCTTTGGCATGGCAATGACATTTTAAGAAGGCTTTCAAATTGTGAGCCACGAAATAAAGAGTAGACTTGGCTTAAATTAAAAACTTCTGCTCTGTGAATTCCACTAATCAAGAGAAAGGAAACTAAATACTCCAAGAAACTGTGCAGAAGACATATCTGATAACTTGTTAGTATACATAATATACAAAGAGTCCTTAATACTCATCAGTAAGAACATAAAAAAGAAGAATTAAAAAAAACTACCTAGCTAGTCCCTTAATAGTCATAGCATCTAAGAAAATAAAGAGATGGCAAATCAGCATAGGAAAAGATAACCATATTGAGTGTGTGTGATTCAGGAAAAGCATATTGATAAAATGAGAGACCCTTGGGCATGGTAGTCTATGATCTTAGCACTAAGGCAGGAGGATTGTGAGGTTGAAGATAGCCTGGGCTATACAGAAAGATCATTTGACATAGAAACAAACGAACTTCAAAACATCAACAACAAAAACAATGGCTTATCACTATATATCTATTTGAATGCTCAAAATCAATGAAAAATTACAGAAACCCTCATTTACTGCTAGTGGGAATGGAAAATGACACATTCACTGTGGAACAAAGTAGGAGTTTCTTTCCAAAATAACATTCTTTTCATATGACCTAACAATCACATGCTTTAGCATTTATTCCCCCCCCTACACACACACAACTGAAAACTTAATGTCCATGCAAAAATGTGGCTTAGTGGTAGAGTGCTTGCCTAGCATGCACAAAGCCCTGGGTTCGATTCCAAAGTACCACACAAACAAAAAAGGCCGGAAGGGGTGCTGTGGCTCAAGTGGTAGAGTGCTAGCCTTGAGCAAAAGAAGCCCAGGGGCAGTGCTCAGGGCTTGAGTTGAAGCCCTAGGACTGGCAAAAAAATATGCAGATAGATATTTATAGTGGGTTTATTTGCAATTGTCAAAACTTATGAGCAACCAGGATATCTTTTAGTAGGCAAATGGATAAACTGTGATCTAACCGAACAATGGAAGATTATTCAGGGCTCAGGAGAAATGATCCATCAAGCCACAGAAGGAAACAGAGGAAATGTAAATGGGTTTGGCTAAGTGAAAGATGTCAATCTGAAAGGCTATACATAGCATGGTTACATGACATTCTGGGAAGGCAAGAACTATGGAGTGAGTAAAAACACAAAGAGCTTAGTTTCTGACGGAGGTCCTGGGAGAAAGAGGAATGAACAGAGAACAGAAGTTTAGGGCAGTGAAGTTATTCTATATGACACCACCCTAGTAGAAGATTCTTGCTAATGGAATGTCAAGATGGAATGAACAACACTCGTGCAAACCCTAATGTGAACTACAGACCTTGGATATAATGATTTATCAATAGAGGTTTGTGAATGATATCAAATGTTACCATTATGATGAAGATATTGATAATGGAGGGAGCTGTCAGCACGTGTAGTTGATGAGTACATGAGAACTCTCTTTTCCATTTGCTATAACTTGGCTCTTGACTGTCTTTCAAAGGCCCAGTGGAACTACTGGAACTATTGGAAGATGGTAAAAAATCTGAAGAGTTGATGCCTAGTTGAGATGCTTAGCTCACTAGAGGCATGTCCTCTAAAGGGACTGTGGGATGCCAGCCTCTCCCTGGCCTTGTGCCTCCTTTTCACTTTCCTTCTTGACATCTAGGATGGGAATAACTTTGTTTTGTTATACACTCTCTCCCAGGACATGCTGCCTTACCGCCGGCCCAAAGCAATGGGTCTACCAGCCATGAATAAACCTCCAAAACTACAAAATAAAAAGAAAACTTACCTTTTTTAGTTGGCTATTTTAAGTAGTTGGTCATACTAATGGAAAACTGAATGACACACTGTCTAAGTCTATTAAAATTATAATATGGTTTGGAGGAAAAATTAGAGGGAGAAAAAATAGTTCTAATTTTTAAATTGCAAACTCTAATGTAGGTGAGAAAAGATAGAACTGTGCCATGAATTCAAATGAAAGGAAAGGTCATTATACTACATGCTTATTTTACTCTACTTGCTGTATTTTCTTTTCTGGGGTAAAAATGAAAACATGGAATAAAGTAGGTGTTGGTGGCTCTTGACTGTAATCCTAGTAACTCAAGAGTCTGAGAGCAAAGGAGTCAGGTTTGAAGCCATTCTAGACAGAAAAGTATGCAAGAGTTCTATCTTCAATTAATCTGCAAAAACAGATGTGATGTATGGCTCGAGTGATGGAGCACCAGCCTTGACTGCACATACACAAAACACTTAACAGATACGTATACATACATGAAAACCAAACAAAAAATGAGCATGGAATGAGTTTAAAAGGAATGTGAAAAGACTTCTTGAAATATTACTATCCCCATGACAGATGTGATCACAAATGAGGGAAGACTGAACATACAAGGAAAGAGTGAACATATCACCAGTGTGTCCACAGACAGATCAAGGGCTGGATGACAAATGGCTACCAGTTACAAGAACAGGCTCAGCAGGATGGAAGGGCACATTTGTCACAAGTGCCAGTGCACTCGAAGGGACAGAATTCATGGGTCAATTTCAGTGTGGCTTCTCCTTAGTCAGTACTGTTATAGCCACTTAGAGTGAAGGACATGGCTACTACACAGAATTACTAGCCACTTCCTCTCTATGGTAGACATGAAGTCCGGAACTAGAAAAGACTTGATAGCACTGAGCTGAAGCTTAGTTTTTACCCCTAAAGAAGGCATCTTCATTTTACAATAATCTTTCACTTAAATACTACAGAGATGGTAAAATTTACAGCAAGGGAAATCACATGGAGACAAGAGCCAGGACAAATGACTTTCTGGTCTTGGCTTTTACAATTAACTGTATGTTTAGACTTAATTGAGATCTGGGGTAGAGACTGGAACCAAGAAGTATTTAATTTTCTCACAGTAGGGATCAAATAGTTATTGGTTGAGTCCAACCATGTGTACTATACCAAATTGCCAAGATCCAGCTGAAGAAGCCTACATGAATAAATGGATGTCACCTTAAAGATAGATCTGAACAAATTACCACATAATGTTTTTGAAGTCAAAGGTTTTAGGAAAACCAATGTGTTCTGACAACAAATTCTTTTAACTCAAACTACAGCAGCTGATAGAAATACAATATGAAAATAATAGTTATGAAAAGTTTGGAGGACTTCAGACAAGTAAGGCAATTTGTATTCACAAATTTGTACTCACACAACAATCCAGTAAGGACATTGCTGTTATTATCCCTATTGTAGAGAGAAGGAAATCGAGTTAGTCATGGCCAATTGTCCAAGGCTCTAAGGCTAGAGAAGAACTTTAGACAGCTGGCATTGTATTTATAAGTAGAGATAAAATCACCTCTAAAGTAGGTCCTGGTGGCTCATGCCTGTAATCCTAGCTATGAAGGAGACAGAGAACTGAGTTAGAGTGGTTTGAAGCATGCCTGGGCAGAAAAGTCTATGAGATTCCAAAATAACCATCTCCAAAATAACCAGTATAAAGCTGGGCTGGAGGCATGGCTCAAGTAGTAGAACACCAGATAAGCAAGGGAACCAAACTAGCAGGTGCAAGTCTCTGAGTTCAAATCCTCATACTGGTCAAAATAAATTGTCTCTAAAATCGTCGAGTGTATCAGTAATTATACTTTACTGGTTGCTTAAATCTGCACAGAGATAAAGGCTAGTTTACTTTGCCAGGTAAGCATTGCTGACTGGTAGAAGTAAGTGCTCATGGTATCACTGAGGTATTATTAGGATATTATATTTAAGAAGTCCACTCAATCTGACCCCAAATTATGGAGGGTCAGATTTATGTTTTTCACAGACTAGTTAATGAGGCATGTATTTGTCCCAAAGATTAACTTTATATTCAAACTAGTTAGGAGTTAAGGCATTTATTTTTAAAATCTTCTTTGGATCTTCTGTTTTAGGGTTTATATCTTAACCATACAATGAGATAAAGTGATGACCTTAAAAATTATTCAGCCATAAAAGAAGAATGGAATTCTAGTATATTTGGCAATGCACTGAAGAAGGAACTGGGGAACAATACTTATGTATGCTGATCTTGGAAGCAGAGTAGAGTAGTGATTTCCCGAGGTTGAGGAGTGAAGAAGAGAGAGAAAAATGCTGAGAGGATGAGTACATAGGAGTGTAACTGGATGGGAAAAATACCTTCTCTTGTTCATAGCACAGTGCTATAACTGTGGTTGACAATACTTAAATGTTCATGTAGTGGAGAGGATTTTGAATGTTTCCATCACAAATAAATGATATTATTTTGAATGACCTAAGTGGCAAAAGATGCTGTGGAATAGTACCTGACAACAGAGGGCACCCGTAAAGGAGCACATCAGGGCAAAGAAACAAAGACACGTGCAGATCTCCTCATCAAATAACTGCTGGCATTGCTCTCAATATAGGTGAACACACATGCACAGGACTATATGTATTTTATGCAAAGAGGTTCAAAATAGAACTTGTTATATGAACTTAACAAAAATTATTCTTACCCAAACTTACAAGCTGAAAATAAAATATTTTGAAGATGTCTTTTTTAAAAACTAATTTGAAATTACAGGAAGTAAAGTCTATGATCACTTCTAAATCATGACATAAATGTCTTATGTCATCTGAGATGACAGTTACTATTATTGCAAATTACAATAAAAACGATCAAGATTATTATGTCATTTTTCCAATAAAAATCATATAATTCTAAGTTAAACTGACTTGTGAGAATAAAAATAGGTCAAATAACCTCTGATTTCATATTTGGAATTTAGAAATTTAAGAGGCGAGAGAATAGGAGTAGCTATTTTTTTCTAAAAGTAGACTTTTGTTCCTGTTTGAGACAAGGTCTCGCTCTGTAGCCCAAGCTAGCCTGCATTTCCTGAACTATTTGCTTCACCCACCCAAGTGTTGATCTAGCATACTTCAAAAAAAATAGAACTTTTGGTTGATTAAAAAATATTTTCATAATCAATGAAATTTACAGGTTTCTAATCAGTTAGCATTAATGGTTTAGGAGCTATTAAAGAATAAGTATTAAAGACATTTATTTTATTATGCTTACAGACACACCTTCCATGGCACCTACATGAGGATAGAGCTCTGTTCTTTGGTTATTATTCATCCCTCATCCTGAAACAGTACCTGACAAATGGTGGTAGTTATCAAGTATTTGTTTGATTATGTAGCCTTACATTTTTTTTCTATTTGATAAACCATAATTGTGGGAGGGAGAGGCATAACAGACAGGCAGACAGAAAGACACACAGATAGACACAGGCAGTGAGTGGCTCTACAGGCTCTGGCTCAGTTCTTGGTAAGGATGCATAGTCTCATGCTCAGTCTCATGTCCTTAGCATTTCAGCTGATGAAGAATCCAAAGGATGCTGGCAGTTAACCACATACAATCATTTCATGGATGCTGGCACTTTATCTGAATTTTTTTCTGAGTGCTATGGTTTGAATGGGTTCTCCCAAAAAGTTAGTGTGTTGAAAAGTGAATTCTGAAATTCCTATGGTGATGGTATTTAGAGGTGGAGTCTTTGGGAAATTTAGATGAGGATTCAATGGGATTGTGAACTGAAGGTCTCATGATGATATTAATGGCTTTCATAAAGGAACAGAGATCTGGTCAGCACATCTCTCACCTTGTCACACCTTCACTATGTTATGATGCAGGAGGGCTTCATCATGTGCTGGAAACTTAATATTGGACTTAAATGAAAAAGCAATTTATTTTATTACAAATTGTCTACTTTGTGGTATTCTACTATAGCAGCAGAAAGGGACTAAAGATAGTGATGGAGGTTCAGCACCAGTGGCTAATGCCTATAATCCTAGCCACTCAGGAGGCTGAGATCTGGGGATTATAGTCTGAAGCTAGACTTGGCAGTAAAGTCCATGAGACTCTTATTTCCAATTAACCAGCCAAAGGCTAGAAGTATTAACTGTGCCTCAATTGGTAGACCATAAGTCTTGAGAGAAAAAGCTAAGGGATAGTACCCTGGTCCTGCACTCAAGTCCCAGTACAGGCATAAAAATCAGACAGTTATGGAGAGTAAGCACACACACACACACACACACACACACACACACACACACACACACACACACACACACACTCGTTTTGTAACTCGAATCAAACACGATTCATATAACAGCCTTAAAGAAAAAAGCCTTTGGTTCAATCCTGAAACACTTTCTGATGACTCCTTCATTACCTATCTGTAGGGGAAAATACCAGCTTCCCTGCTTCTCTCTCTTATCTTTCCTGTCAAGGAAATCTTCCTATAATTTGCTCTGCATCTGGAGGATGGGAGCTCACATTCTGCAACACTTTGAAGCTTTTGAGCATGTGCCACTGTAAGACTCATAAACACACACACAGCCTGCCCTGCAAGATCCACCTGCACATAGATCCCTCTTAGCACAAACACCTTCCATTTGGGACTAACTCATGACTCACACAGGAACCTGAATGTAACTTCCCAAACTAGCAGAAGATTCTTAAACGGTAAAACAAAAGTCAGACATAAAAATAATAGATACAGTAGCTGTCATCCTTAGTAATACTTTGTTTAGTTTTATTTCTCACATTAGGGCAGTATGACTCTAAAGGGACGGGAACTTGAGATTGGCACAAGAAATATGAAGTTGGTACAACCCACAGTAGAGCAAAAATGGGACTAGAGAAACAGTAGTGATAGCAGGTCTCCGCTCACCATCCATTGTGTGCACATTACCTCAAAATGTAATGGTTTCAAAAATGTCATTCTGCAGCAAGACTAAACTGGCATACTGTTGATCCTCTATCTGACTATAATTATGTGCAAGTGAGAAAGGGAGAATTTCAGTGTATGTCACAATGGAATCAAGCCTCTACTTCCCCCATGGTGATATTTGTGAAGCTCCCTAAAATATCTTGCAATGCCTCTGCCCAATAAAAACAGGGCAGGGCATTTGTGTCAGCTCATAAAGGAAAAATGGGCCTCAATATAACTGCATATTCTGGATTCTAACTTAAGTGCTGATATTATAAAATCTGAATGATCCCTTGGATGTAGAGAACTAAGTATCCAAGAATCTCATAAACATATAAACTGAAAATTAAAAAAAACAAATTACCAATTAAAATAATAGTTGCTGGTTAATTTATGCAGAAATAAATCCAACTTGTTTCTTAAGGAGCCCTAGTAACTATCAACAAACATACTTCCTAACAGATGCGAGGACTTTAACCCAGAAAGGGATGCCCCCAATCATCAGGAAAAAAGATCTCTTAAAGATGACCTAGTCTGGGAAATCTATACAATATGTTATGTGGTGACATGGAATTACAGATGGGATTGAGGCTGATAATGAGGTAAGCCTAAAACAGAATTCATCCCAAATTATCCTGATGGGCCTATATAATAACATGATTTTGTGTGTGTGGGGAGGGGCAGGGGCAAATGCTCTTGAACTATACTTCCAGTTCTGTTGTTTTGATTTGAAGACAAGGTTTTCTACTATTTTTGCGGTGTGGGTCTCAAACTCTGTATATGATCCCCCTGTTTTTGCTTACTGAGTAGCTGCATGAATCACTACACTTGGCTCTGAAACATTGTTGCTTGTTAATAAAAACATGAAAGGAAAATTATTTGAGGTTTAAATTTGGCTATTTGTTAGTTCTATACGTATGTGGTGAAATGGGATGAGAATAATGGAGAAAAAAGGATTACTTCTTTCAAAATTAGAGCAAATGCTTGAGTATCATTGAAGTTGGACTAAGTTAGTAGAGTCGATTAGTTTGTTTTTTCACACATTCACACACTTGTGCTGTCATCTACGAAAATGTTTGCTAATGTGATAAAAAATGAACCTTATAATTTGTCATTTTGTATATACCTATGTGTGAGGTTATATTAGAAAATTTATGTTTCCATATTACAGAATACACTCCTGTTGTATATTTGACTATTTATATTTACATTTATTTTTAATTAGGTTTTGATCACTACATAGTCATAATATCTGAGCCATTAATACTTTTAAAGCTAAATATTATATTTTCTGCTAATCTATAGCTTAATTTAATCTATACTTAAATATCTATGCTTAAAGTATCTTTTGAAATAAATTTATAATTTTGAAATATTCCAAGTTTATCCATTATGTCTATTATGATTTAGCATTCTTTTGTTCCCAGACAACATGAAGACATTGTCTTAGACTTCATTTCAACTCATGGTCTTTCCCTGTCTAGTGAGCATAGTCAGGGGGATGAATAAGACACTGTGTGGCTATATGGGTCTAGAAGCAATGACTGGCTTGGTTTTTAACTACCATCTCTTGCAGGCAGATTGTGGTTTCTACACATCATTTTTCACTGTTAGCAACCAGAGTTCGGTATAGAAATGACTGATTCTGGGCTGGGAATGTGGCTCAGTGGTAGAGTGCTTGCCTTGCATTCATGAAGCCCCAGATTCGATTCCTCTGTACCAAATAAACAGAAAAAAAGTCAGAAGTGGCCCAGTGGCTCACGTGGTAGAGCACTAGCTTTGAGCCAAAGAAACTCCCAGTCTCTGAGTTCAAGCCCCATGACAGGAAAAAACAATTTAAAAAAATGACTGATTCCAATTATAGGCAGACAATACACAAAATGAGCTGAAGAGACTGTGCCATCTCAGAAACTCTCAAATGTCAAAAGAATATAAAATCCAGGAATTGGTGGCTTACACTTATAATTGTAGCTACTCAGGAGGCTGAGATCTGAGGATCATAGTTCGAAGCCAGCCTGGACAGCGAAGTCTGCAAGACTCATCTCCAATTAATCACAAAAGAAAGCCAGAAGTGGAGCTGTGGCTCAAGTGGTAGAGTGTTAGCCTTGAGCACAAAAACTCAGGGACAATGCCCAATCCCAGAGTTCAAGCCCCTGAACTGGTTAAAAAAAAAAAAAACAGGAATATAAAAAAATAATTTGAGGGGGCTCTGGCTGGCTGCACATAAGATACTCTGAACATCCAAACACTAATTAGCATAAATTATTAAGCCATACCACAAACCCTGCATTCAGGGAAGTAAGAGAGGCTGAGACGTGGTATTGGGCAGCAGCAAGAGTAGGGAAGGCTAACAAAGAGAGTGAATGAGGATGAATATGGCTGATGTAGTCCATTTGCGTATATGAAAATAGAAGACAAATCCTGCTGGAATTGTTTTTAGAGAAGGGAGTGGGATGAGAAGAGTGACAGAGATGGGGGGGAGGCTTACTAAGATACGTTGTTTACATATGTGGAAAAGTCACAATGTAATCTCCTTGGTATACCAAATGTACACTAATAAAACATTACTTGATAATTGTTATCACGTAATGAAAAAAACCTGTGTATATAATGGCACCATTAGAAATTTTATAATGTCCTTCGGTACCAATTCATCATGCAACTGAAAAATACGGGGAATGAACTTCAAGTATTTATCTTTAATTTCCTATATGAACTTGTATTTCAGGGCTACCAAGTAGGTAAATAGAGAATGATTCTTAACATGTAAAGAACAAATGATAAAAGATGCCAAGGTTTTCAAATTAGTAATAAAATAATAGATCTAGGTAATCATCATAAGTCCCTTAAAAACCTATCAAGTGCTAGGTTGATGTTAAACTTTATAATGGATGGACAAAACTGTCAAAACCATTACTCGCAGTTCAACCTCCACACCTTTCCTACACAAAGTAATGGGAAGTACAAAACACTACCTATGAGCTGGATGAGGATGATACATGCCTGTCATTCCAAGCTATGTGGGAGGATTGGTAGGATCATGGTTCCTGGCTAGTGTGAGCAGAACAGTCTGTCAGTGCCCATCTCCTTTGTCGGAACCTAGATGTTGTAGTGCACTACAACAATGAAGACTAAAGTAGGCAAATTGTAGCTCAGGCAGGTACCCTGATGAAAAGTAAGACCCTATGCTGAAACTAGTTAGCCAAAAACAGGGCTGGAGGCATGGCTCAAGAATGAGGGTGACTAACAAATACGAGGTTCTGAGTTCAAAACCCCCATAAAAATAATCTTCTCCCATTCCCTATGAATGATCCTACCACACCAAAACAAGGCTCTGATTGCACCTCTAATCTCAGCCTCAGTTGGTAGAAAACATAACAAATGACTAAAACAAGGAAGTATCATCCAAGTTCAGAATGTGAAGAATTCTACAGGTAGAATAGTTCATTCAACAAATAAGTAGGCTAGGGATGGACCATACTCTTCCAGTTACAGACAAGGAATCAGAGATGAGGTTGAGGGATTTGCCCTTGGGTCACAAATACTTCAGGAATGGGATTCAAATGAAAATACTGGTCTCTTTGATTATTTCCATCCATTTTTTCCCCTCAGGACAATCTGGCCAAGGCCTCTAGCTTGACAAGGTCATACTAAGACCAACTTTTAAATAGGGAATCTGATTTTTCTGAGTTTTAATGAAAATTCATAGACGAAAGAATGGAAATATGCATGACCTGAGAAGCCACTGAGTCTGTTCCAAATGCATAGCTCAAAAAGAAACTAAAGGCTGATTCTTTTTGAAAATTGAAAATAGCTTTATTCTTATTGAGTGTTTCATCCTGAATGCCAGTTCTCCCTTTCCTGATTGACTATCTTTCCCTTTTCCTTGTGATTAGTGTCGCAGGATTTAAATAAAAAGAGAGAAACTGAGCCTACCCAGGTGATAGCTACATAATTCTTTGAAGCAAAGGATAGAGACACAAAAGACATTTCCTACGATGTAAGGCAGGCTTTCAAATTATCTTTCTCTAACTCATTAGCATTTTAGAAAAATTAGGTTTCATCATTAAAGAAGCCATCTGCTTATCTGGGAGCTGCCTGGCAAACAGTACTGGCTGGCAGCAACTCTCAAAGGATGTGGACCCAGCAGGCAAGGTACTTGCTTTGGATTTCTGGAGCAAAGAGAAGGATCCTGCCACCACTTTCTCCAACCAAAGGAATTCAAGCATGATGGCCTATTCTGTGTTATGTGTAGCAAGCTTCAGTCACATCAAGGAGTAAAGAGGGAACAAATGCTACACCACAGGGTATTTGCAAGTTCTCCTCGCCAAAGCTATATACACCAGGAGGAGATTTATGGCTTCGCTTAATTTCGGAAACACCTGACCCCCATATTAAATAGCATGACAGCAGACATATGGGCATGAATCACAGACATAAATCACAATCACTAGATTGTGTGAAGTTTTGTTGTGAACAGTCTGAAAAGGTAAGACTCCCATAGGGAGAGGACAGAAAAAATGAACTCAACTCATCTTCAGTCAGATACAAAACTTTGAAATGCATTGGTGGCTGGGCTGAGGAGACATTTTACTGTGGTGGCAGGGTTTGTCTGCCCAGCATGGCAAAAAAAATGCTCAGCATTTCATTCTGCTTATGATATCTGGAACAACAAAAAGAGTCTTTTGAAAAGTATCTGTACGAGCCAGGTGCAGTGGCTCCTACTTAATCCTTGGGAGGAAGAGATTGGAAGGATAAAGGTTTCAGGTCAGCTGGGGCAAAAAGTTTTCTAGATCACACAAAACCAATGAAAAGCTGGATGTGACAGCATGCACCTGTCAGTCTAGCTATGCAGGAAGTATAAATAGGATTGAGGTCCAAGGCAGCTCAGGCAAAATTTGACTCATTTCAAAAATAGCAAAGTAGGACAGGAATTGATGGCCTGTAATTCTAGCTACTCAGGAGGCTGAGATCTTCGTATAACATTTCAAAGCCAGCCTGGACAGAAAAATCCATGACACTCTTACTCCAGTTAACCAGCAAAAAAAGCTGGACTGGGGGCTGGGAAGTTGGTTCAGTGGTAGAGTGATTGCCTTCCATGCATGAGGCCCTGGATTCCTCAGCACCACATAAGCAGAAAAAAGCCAGAAGGGGCGCTGTGGCTCAAGTGGTAGGGTACTAGCCTTGTTCTGAAAAGCTGAGGGACAGTGCCCAGTGCCAGAGTTCAGCCCCCACAACTGACCAAAAAAAAGCTGGACTGGAGGAATGACTCAAGTGGTAGACTACCAATTGTGAGTGGAAAAAAACAACCAAGAAAGAGTTTGAGGCCCTGTATTGAAGTCCTGTACTATGTCATATCAACACACACACACACACACACACACACACACACACACACACACACACACACACACACACACACACACAGAATGAAAGCAGAAAACAGGGCTGGGATGTGGCTCAAGCAGTTAAGTACCTGCCTAGGAAATGTAAGATCAAAGTTTACTACTATCAAAAAAATTAAGAAAAGCATGTGTGCTATTTGAGATGGATACGCATGCATACACACTTGTATTATAGCATAGAAAATTGAACACAGGACCGTGCATATGCTAAGCAATGGTCTACCACTGAGATGCATCTCTAGTACCCTGAGATTGACTTACATTAAGATTACTAGAGTTGAAAACCTTTCATTAAGCTCTCAACTCTAGGCTCCTGACTTGAAGCCACCTCATTATTTCCTTTTTGACACAATAGAAGAATTATCTCTAGGTTTGTTTTATATCTTAGCTATGGTAAATAATTCTGCAGTGAACATAGTTGTGCTGGTAGCTTTAGTATGGCCTTGCTTGTGGTCATTTGCATAAATGTCCAGGAGTGGTATTGCTGGATCATAGGAGAGTCAATATGTAGTCTTTTGCAGAAGCTCTATACTGCTTTCCAGAGTGGTTGAACCAGCTTTCATTCCTACCAATAGTGTAGTAGTATTCCCTGTTGGCCATACCCCCACTAGCATCTGTTATTATTAGTTTTCTTGATAATGGCCATTCTAACTGGGGTGAGGTGAAATCTCAATGTGGTTTTGATTTGCATTTCTTTTATGGCCAGCAATGTTGAACATTTCTTCATGTGTCAATTAGCCATTCTTGTTTTCTCTTCAGAGAAGTCTCTTTATAATTTTTAGCCCACTTATGAATGGGGTTATTGGGGGGTTTAATTTTTTGAGTTCTAGGTATATTTTTGATATGAGACCCTTGTCTGTTGTACAGCTAGTGAAGATCTCTTCCCAATCTGTGGGCTTTTTTTTAACTACCATAGCTAAGATATAGAATCAACCCAGATGCCCCTCAGTAGATGTATGGAACAAGAAAATATGATATATACATATATTTGTATCTATACATATACATATATACATACACAAACACACACACACACACACACACACACAAAGGAATTCTATGCTTCACCAGAAAGAATGACACTGCTCCATTTGTAAGGAAATGGACGAACTTGGAAAAATCCTATTAAGTAAAGTAAGCCAGACCCAAAGAAACGTAGGTCCCATGGTTTCCCTTTTTTGTAATAATTAGTATACATCTAGGATAATCTTAACAGATGAGTAGAATGGCTCAATAGCTATGTACAAATGTCCATATAAGATGATGTTAAACAAAATGAACTCTAAGACATGGTCACAGAGGTTTTTCTTTGTTGTTGCTGTACTTAATGTACCATGTGATTTCTTTTTTCTTTTGTGTTTAGCCCTTTTTGTCACTGTGTTTAGCCCTTGTTGTCACTGTGTTCGATTCTGGTACCCAGGGTATTGTATATATATTTGTCTGAACTAGGGAAAGGAAACCACAAAATGGTGATACAAAGGACAAAGAGAAACCTATGCAACAGCAATACAAGACAATATGTTGGAAATGATCTGTTCAACTTGGGGAGAAAAAGAGGGAGAAAAATGAGGAAAGGGGTAACAAATTAGGTAAGAAATGTACTCACTACCTTACTTATGTAACTGTACCCCCTCTGTACATCACCTTGACAATAAAATTAAAATTTTTCAAAAGAAGAGGAGGGAGGGTGGGAGGGAATAAAGAGACTCACACAAAAAGTTAAAAATGGTATATATGTATGTACACACACACACACACACACACACTCACACACACAATGGAATTTTATGCTTCTATCAGAAAGAATGACATAGCCCCTTTCATAAGGAAATGGAAAGACTCGGAAAAAATCAGATTAAGTAAAGTAAGCCAGACCCAAAGAAACATAGGCTCCATGTTTTCCCTTATTTGTAATAATTAGTATATATCTAGGATAATCTTAGCAGATGAGTAGAATGGCTCAATAGCTATGTACCTATGACCTTACAACATGATGCTAATTGAAATGAATTCCAAGACATGGAAACAACAGGTGTTTTTTTGATTGTTGACCCTGTTGTCACGAATGTACTGTTCTATGTTTTTATTTTATTTCATTTTTCTTTTTCCATTGATTTATCCCTGGCAATCACTGTCTTTGATTCTGGTACCCTGCATTTTGTATATACATTTATCTGATTTGGGGAAGCAAAGAGGAATAACAAAATGCTGAAATAAGGACAAAGAATGACCCATTGCAACAATGATCCTCACAAGACACTATGTCAGAAATGAACGTGACAACTTCCAGGGTGGGGAGAAGAGTGGGGGAAGGGAAGGAACTGTAGGCGAAAAACAAAGGAGTGGGAAACAATGATTGACAAGAGATGTATGCATTACCTTACTCATGCAACTGTAACCTCTCTGGACAACATCTTTACAATACAATAAATAAGAATTATCTCTAAATATTACTATCATATGGCTAAACATTCCTGAATTCATTCATTATGAGTGAAACCAACTGTTAGAGAAACTAAGGTGTGATGTAAGCTGCCTATAAGGAAAGCCTAGTGCCACTATCCAGAACTGAACTGAGAGGTTCGTGCATAATTCTTAGACAAGAAAAGTCATTGAGGAAGAGAATAAAATGGAAAACTATTTCTTAACTCTTCTTTCTTGAATAAACATAGCAATAGCCAGGGAAACGCCTCTTCCTGCTCTGACCATGCTAGTGTTCTAGACAAAAGACACTGAATATCCTTAAGTCTTAACTTGTCCTGTGGACAATGGGGAGAGCATATTGCCCACTCCATGACCATGACAAATTAAATGAAAATCTTAGTAAAGAGCAGATATTAGGTAAGGACTCAATACTGAGGTCAGGAGAAAGGAAACAGAAACCTTTTCTAAGAGCCCAATGACAATACTGTATGTTCCCAGGTATCTACATATATAAAAATGATGTCTTTCATTATTGCTTCCTATTATTTCATCAGCAACACTATGAGCCTAGCAATATGCCAGGTGCTGGGATAGAGGACAAATGTAACAGTTTTGCCTCCTGGAAGCTGAGTTACTGTGACAGACAGCAGCAAACATAGCAACAAGATGTGCCACCATACTGGCTCTATAAAGCGGCAGATTCCTCTGTTCTAGAGGAAAGAGTGAATAAAGTCAGGATTATAATTTTGATAATACTTTTCTTCACATCCATTCCAAGCCTGCTCTGTCCTGACAAAAACAACTAATGGTACTTTGCTAAACAATTACCTGCTCAATTCTGCAGTAGGCCAGTGCCTTATTTTTTTCAAGGACAATCAGGTGACTTTTATCTTACTTTGCTTATGAGGACCAACCTCCTAAGGGATTTAGAGAGTATGTTGGTGGTGAGTAAATTGCCCTCACTGTCATGACCTCATTAATAACTATAAAAGAGTTGTCATATTTAATAATATCCATCAGCTCATTAATACTTATATTTACTCTGAAGGAACACTGTACATTAAACACTTAAGGATCTTGAGATAGATAATTCCAGTGATGATCATAGAAAACATCCCAATTAAACTGGTAATCACAGTCCCAAGAATCAAAACCAATACCTAAGAGTTAGACTAAGTCTTGGCCTTTTCTTTAAAGAAAGAAAGTTTATATTCAGGAGAAACTAGTTTACCCTAAAAAAGGTAATAATATTCACTTAGTAGGCCCACCTACTCCATTATTTTATTCTCCTTCCCTTTCCCTCCCTCCCTCCCTTCTTTCCTTCCTTCCTTCCTTCCTTCCTTCCTTCCTTCCTTCCTTCCTTCCTTGCCCTCCCTCCCTTCCTTCCTTTCCCCCTCCCTCCCTTCCTTTCTCCCTCCCTCCTTACCGTCTTTCCTCTTTCCTCCTTCCTTCTTTCTCTTTCTCTTTCTTTTCTCTCAAGGCTGGTACTCTGTCACTTGAGCCATAGCCAACTTTTAGGGTTTTTTTTTTTTTGGTCAGTTGCAGGGCTTGAACTACATATCTCAGCTCTTCAGCTCAAGGCTAGCACTCTACTATTTGAGCCACAGTGCCATTTCTGGCCTTTTCTGCTTATGTGGTGCTGAGGAATTGAACCCAGGACCTCATGCATGTGAGTCAAGCACTCTATCACTGAGACACCTTCCCAGCCCTAACTTTTAGTTTTTGATAGTTATTTAAAGATAAGAGTTTCATGCATTTGTCTACCGGGATGGTTCTGAATTCTGAACAACATATACACATATATGTTATATTTCTTGATTTTCCTGGTGTTACTTTTCAGTTTGTCTTTAACTATTTACATGTTTCCCATACATCCTTACTATGTTTCTTTATTGATTTCATATTGGATGTTTGTGTTCTTGATAATGATGTAATGATAATGATATAATAAAGTAAGCATTGAAGATTATAATTTGTATAAATAACGAGAATGGAAGAAAATGGAGCCAACTTCCAATTCAGTAAGGCTCCAGGTTGGGCACTGTGAGGTGAGACTGTAGCAGACACTTAAAAGCTACTTTTGCTGAGAAGCACTAACTCCTTAGTTTGGTCCACAAATTAGCTGAAATCAGGAGAAAAGCGTGGAATCTCTGTTCACATTTTTCTATTTGTCTGTCATTTACTTTGCAATTCCCTTGGAATCTAAGAAGGATAGGACTTATTGATAACACATTTAAAGTAGAAGGATGCAAAAAACTGGCTCTAAGAAAAGGAAAGTCAAAACCTCAGTCTAGACCACAGACTTGTCAGGCAACAGACTTGTTAATCCTACCTGAAATTGTTCCTCTGAAGTGATTACACCTTCGCTAGATTGCTCTGTAATAATCAACCAGGTCACATTTTGACCAGGACTGTATAAAATTATATACTTCTCTCCCCCTGCCCCCAGTTCTTTGTCTATTCAAACTTAAAGCTCCTACTTGTACCAGGAAGATGGCTGAGTATCTATCTAGTTTATCTCTCCCTGGAATGTGCCTGGGCCACATAATATTTCCCTTCCTTTCTTCATTACTTGTTTCCTTATTTGGTATGTTAGGCCAGTAGCATAATCTGACAGGAATTTGAGCTTGGGGCCTAAAACGATTGTTGTGGGACCTCCATCTCTCCTGTTGTGAAGTGAATTTACTTCATCCCAAGGAGGAAATTCGGCTACAGTCACTTAGAAAGTGTTTTCTGTCTTCTCCAGTTCTACTCTTTCCTCAGTACAGGATCCAAACCCACAGTCACAGCCACCACAATTAGATGCATTGTTTGAAGGGCAGCAGACACTATTTCCCACAAAAACCTCCAAAAGAGAAAGCAGGGTTTGGGCTCTTCTTCCATTCTTTCTTTTTAAACCACACAAGGCTGTGACAGCCATCACTAACACTTAGCACACAAAACTAGCCAAGTGCAAGACAGAGAAAAATGAGAATGAAAGCATCTTTCACTCCATTGAGCACCAACTGCCCCTTTCCCAGTGCTCTCCATATCCCCCACAGAAGTGCAAGAGTTAATCTGCTGTTTATTTGAAACCACCTACAGGAGTTAATAGACAGTTATAAACTAATTGAGTGAGTCTGTGGTGCTGTCTCCTCATCCATCTTGCTTATTCAATTTAACTCCCTCCTCCTTCCAGAAAGCAGTGTCCCTGCTGCTCCAAAACAGCCTCTTCCTGCAAGCCAGGCCTGCAACAACAGGAAGCTAATAGTTTAACTGTTCCTCTAAATTTGTTTGACAAAACTGACATTTAGAGCATTATGTCACATTGTCAGTAATCTGCAATTTACCCTGGGGTGTGCAGTGGATGCTCATTTTATTTACCTCTCATAGTTCAAAGCATAATTAATATTCTGCTCTGTAACAAAGATTAGAGACTTGACAAACATTGCAATTTAAATTCTCCATTATAGCAAACATTAAAATCAAACATCTTCCACACGCCCCATTGCATAAAGGACATGTGTAGCTGTAATTTAACTTTTTATTTTTTAATACCACAAACTAATTTCTGCTGTCAGTTTAATGAGCCGGAAAACACAAATTTTGCTGCTCTCCGTGTGGGCATGGCATGTGAAGTCTGAACTGAAGAGACAGAACATACTCTTGTCCTTCAAAACATATTTCAAAGATGTGTCCAGCAAATCACGAATGTCTAATTTTTAAGTGCACTGTGATAATATGTATCCCCTCCCCATCAAACCATTCCAAAGGTTAAAAAAAGGCAAAGAAATACAATATTTGGAGAGAGAAACAAAGTACTTATTTTAGCATTCTCTGAAGTACTATATGGAAATATATGAATGTAAGAAGCAACTTAAAAGCTGCCTTTTCTGGACCCATAAATTAACTAAAAGAAAGATAAAAGCTGGGGACCCAATGCCCACTTTGCATCTGTGCTCTTTTGATCTGAACTATTTTCTCCTATAGCCATCTTGTAATCACCTTGGGCTCTAGGAAGAACAGTATTTACCAATTAAATAGCTTGTGACAAAAGACAAACTGCTCTTCAGGCATGCAATTCCTCCTTTTTTTTAATCATCTTGTGCAAAAGGCAAAACTGCTATAATACAAACAGCCAAAATCTCAGCACACCACTTTCCAGGCAACTTGGTCCTGCTCCCTTCTAGTGAGGAAGCTCTCTAGAACCCTTCCAAAGATAAAGACTGAGGTGATGGTCAACCAGATCACACCTGTGACATGGGACTGTTTTAATTATGCACACCTTCTTATGCTCTGTCCCCAGTTCTCTGTCTATTTAAAGCTAAGGTAGACTTCTGTGCCCATGAAGACAGTTAAAGATGGCTGAAAATGTACTGAAGTATTGTCTTCCAATGGCTACCATGTAATAAATCTTTCTTTGTCCTCCACTATGCATCTTTATTTGGCATATGGGGGTAAGTGGCCTGACATGACCTGTGAAACTCCTGGAGGTCTGGGCCTGGAATCTAAATACCTGGTGTCATAAGAACTAGCCATTTAACAAAACAGCACTAACAAAAGACACACTAGTAGAAAGTGAGACTCAGGGTGACACACAAGGTGGTCATTATGACGTACATTAGTGACAGGAAGCCCTTCCCAGGTCACTGAAGGTAGAAGAAGGTGGCTAGCCACTGGAAGAAGTTATCAACGAAACATCACCTCTATTCCAATTCATGCTAATTTCCATCCAGCTTCATAAATTTTATGTGACTGATTAAAATTATGGTTATGTAGAATACCTTCAGGCAGCTAAAATGGCTCATTAAACAAGGGAGCTGGCTGGGAATTATCAGTAATGTAACAAACTTGTATATGCTGAATTTGTTGTATTTAGAAGAAATGTAGGTGGAATATTTGTACATAGGCCCATTGCCCTCCCCGCCCCCCCCAAAAGGAGATGGACATAGGGAGGAAGAAGAGGAAGAAAAGACCTGGATCTCCAAGAGGCCCTGGTTTTTCTGTTCTTCCTTTAGATGAGCACAAACCCACTGATTTGCCGACTTCTGCAGAAGACTTCATTAGTCACTGTCAAGTTCAATATGCTTCAGTTATTTTACATTCAGATCCCAGGAGGAAGTATACTCTGCTGTAATTTGGGGCTAAACCAAAGATAAACTGATTTACTTTAGAAAACAACAAGCCAGCATGTCCCCCCTCAGACTAACATCTTGTCACAATGAGGCAAGTGTGTATAAATATTATTAACCTTGCCACAGTATTAAAGGAAAGATGCATATGTTTCTCATTCAGAAGGTTTAAACATAGACTGTGTAAAAACACTGCACAGAGCTGTTTCTAAGAGCAAGACAGTTCCAGAGGTTAACTCATCCATTTCCTTCCCTCCCATGAGTGTGGAAACAGTACCTCTTGGCAGAGGTACTGGAGGACGGAAATCTTTGCTCCACTGTAGATTGCTTGGCTAGTACTAATGAACACTAATAGTACAGTGGTTAACAGAATTTCAAATGAAAAGACTTGCTCCCTAAAACATCTGTTTCTAGGAAAAGCTTATAATTTCTCATAAAATACCAAGTCATGCAATATGGAAAAAAGTATGTCACCATATGACAAAGAAGTGGCTTGTACCCTCGAAAATAAATCAAAATATAGCTGGTACTTTAAAGAAAATGACCATTCAGTAGAAAACAGTAACAAAAAAAAACAATGGAAAAGAAACAAAACTTAGCAAGAATGAGTTTTCTTTACAGCACCTTGTGAGCATTAATAACAGATTTTGCACATGTGAGGTACTGCTATTATTGTATATAGATAGGCCAGTCTATGGATCTAGAAACAAATTACTTCTTATTGAGATTAAACCAGGAGACATGATCCCTTGATTGTACATAGATTTCTTTTCTTTTTTAAATTATTAGTAAGTTTTTTTAGTGTGAAAATACCGTATAGAGGGGTTACAATTACATGGGCAAGATAATGAGTACATTTTTTATAAAGCATTGTTGCCTCCTCCTTTGTTTTCCCTTCCCATCCCTTCCCATTTCCCACCCTCCCACCTTACCCCCTCACCCCCCCCACCCCCGGCCAAAGTTGTAAAGTTCGTTTTTTGACGTAATGTCTTATATATCTCATTGTTGCAATGGCTCCACCGGTATCCCTATTTAAACAATTTGTTTTTCCCTTCCCCTCCACAAATTATATCAACATCAAATACAGTGAAAACAGTTATACCAAGGGGGAGGGACATACAAAGCAACAAAGAAATATCTTATAAGTATGTTAGAAACAATAGCAATAAAGAAAAACCATTTGAGTCCTTATCTTGAGGTTCATTTTGCCTAACATCAACTTATCTGACCATTTCTGCTTGTCTCAGGCATATACTAGTTATTGCAAATAAGGGAAACCATGGGACCTATGTTTCTTTGACTCCAGGTAGAATGGCTATAATCAAGAGCTCTAATAACAACAGATGCTGGAAGGGATGTAGACAGAAGGGAACCCTACTGCATTGTTGGTGGGAGTGTAAACTTGTTCAACCACTTTGGAAAGTAGTATGGAGGTTCCTCAAAGGACTCCACATAGAGCTCCCCTATGACCCAGCAATCCCACTTTTGGGCATTTACCTGAATGATCATAAATAAGACCATACTAAAGCTACCAGCACAACTATGTTTATTGCAGCATTATTTACCATAGCTAAGATATGGAACCAACCCAGATGCCCCTCAGTAGATGAATGGATCAAGAAAATGTGGTAAATATACACAATGGAATTCTATACCTCTATCAGAAAGAATGACATTGCCCCATTTGTTAGAAAATGGAAAGACTTGGAAAAAATTATATTAACTGATGTACGTAGATTTCTATCTCTGTGTGTGAAGTCCATGGAGAATTTCAGTTATAGAGGAAATTAATGGCTATACATTCCTTTTGGGAATGAGAAAGAGAGCAAGAGGGTTACAGAGAGAGAGAAAGAGGAGAGAGAGACAGAGACAGAGGGCAAGCAAGCACACGAGGCAGAGAAAGCTTCATGATACTGTAAAGCAGAAATAAGTTTTTATAACCAAATCAATAAGAAAAACTGAAATGGGAAGAAAGCAATGTCACAGGGCTAAGCTTTAAGAGAGGACTCTTGAGAGGCACTCACAGGAAAGTATCTCAGTCAGAGTCCAGCCAAAAATCTAGGTTACTAGAGCTGAGCTGGATGGAAATAAATTAGAGGAACTAAATTAAGGTGACCCCAAGCCTATTTTTTACAAGTTACACTGCATATCAAGGAAACCAGATAAGAATCCTGGAGTTAAGATTTGAAGAATTAAAATTAGAATTAAAATTAATATTAATTAAAATTAAAATTGATTTTTAAATCAGAAAGCTCAGTGGCACACGTCTTGTTTAGCATGCTCAAGACCATGGCTTCACTATTTGCTTACCAAATCCAAACCAGTAGCAGCAACAGCAACAACAGACAATAGACAAAACTTCCAAACAACACACACACACACACACACACACACCCTTGAAATGCTTTGAAAAACTGACTGAAATGCCAGACACGTGGGGAAAATGACTCTCAGTAGTTCAGGAATTAGCGAAAATGCATTTAAAAAATAACTTCATAACATTTCTAGGTGCAAAAACATAAACATATTTTCATGAGATTTGGGAAATGGTAGATATTGAAAAGATCTTTTGCTTTGCACATCTTTTGCTTTTCTCTATAAATAAAATGATAATGAATAATATTTGTTACTACTGTTGTAAAACATACTTAGCAATGGATGGCTTGTGTATGTATCATGAACCAGAGATACAAGTATTTTAAGAATGTCACAGGTTAACTTTATTGTTTCTCAGTCTTCAACTATGAAGAAGAAATATTACCATCATGGGTAATCACAGCTAATAAACAACAACTTTACAAATTAAACTAAAGAGCTACTGCATATATTTCCTAACATACAGATTTTCAGAACTCCAGATCTGGAGGTAGGAAAAGTATTTTTAAAAATTATAATTTTATGTTGTATTGCTGGGATTAA
Source organism: Dipodomys ordii (assembly GCF_000151885.1). Lineage (NCBI taxonomy): Eukaryota > Metazoa > Chordata > Mammalia > Rodentia > Heteromyidae > Dipodomys > Dipodomys ordii. Next base: position 4,988,793 of record NW_012267316.1, on the reverse strand, counting down.
AAAGATTTAATGTGGTACTAGTGAAAGAAAATAAAGTTTGGTGCTGTAAAAGATGTATTTAAATCATTAATAAGAATATTCTGAATTTCATCTAAGAGACACAAACCAAACACTGAAAGTTCAATTAAAGTCTGAATTTAAAAGTTCAGAGACTAGGTCAGTACATATTTTAAAAAAAACCTTATCAGAGAAAGAACACCATTAAATGCCATAAAAGTATAACTTAATTCAATCTGCACTTTCTTTTTCATCATGGGTATTAAATCTCTATATCATAAGTGAAAATATAAGCAGCCACTGTGTACGTTTCCGAAGCTCCGGTTCAGAGACTGAAACCTAAATTGACTGCTGGGCAATGGACTCCTTGTGTCTTACAAATAAAGACCCAAACAGAGGCACATCTTTTCCCATGGGGACATGGAGGTCATCATTTCTCCCAAGGGCCATGGTTGCTAAGTACACTGTTCCAAGCCTCTGTATAATTTGCACAAAGGTCTAGCTTGCAAAATTCTAGCTCTTGCAATGGAACTATAGCTTCCAGAAGCCCTTAAAAATGGTGGAGGGGGATGGGGGAGTCTGATATTTCTTTTCCATTATGAAAAGGGGAACACCAAGCATGAGGAATCTTTTATACTTTCCTATTTTAGCCTGAGTTCATAGGCATGATTGAATTAATCTCCATCCCCAAACTTAGACCAGCTAAATTTAATACTAACTTGGGTAACAACTGACTTAAACTTCAGAACTCTGCTATTTAGGATACCTGCCATTTGTGAAATATTGAAAAAGAATTCTGACAAGATTCCACTTTAGAATATTCCCCTGGCAAAGATTGTACTTTTAAAGAGTGTTGGGGGTGAGGTTTGAACTCAGAGCTCTGAACTTGCTAGGCTGAGCCATGCTTTCAGTCCCCTCACGGGTTCAATTTTAGGATAGGGTTTTGTTTATTTTGCTTCTTGACTGGGCATACATCTGAACTGTGAGTCACTCACTATGGATTCCATGTTACTACTGACATCACAAGAAGAGATTACCATGTCCACTATCTCTGTCAAGGATGGCCTGGGACCATAAATTTCCATCTGAGCCCCCCACATAGCTTGGGGTGACAAGCACAATGTCCAGTTCCTAGCTATGGGTTGAGAAGGGGTCTGGAGGATTTTTCTGCCAGGTCTGGCCTAGAACTGTGATCCTTCCATTCACAGTCTGTGAGCCACTGACACTGTGCTCAAATTTCCTCTTTATTAGGGAAATCTGTTGTACTAGATGAAAACCTACCCTGCTTCCTTCATCTAACCTTCATTAACTACACAAAGAGCCCACCTCTCTTTACTTTTTTGGTCGCTCATGGGGCTTGAACTCTGGGCCTGGGCACTGCCCCTCAGATCTTCAGCTCAAGGCTAAAACAAAAAGCCCATTTTTAAGTAATGTCACATTCTGTGGGAATTAGGAGTTGAGGATTTTTTTAAAAGACACAAATCCATACAAGATGCCAAGAACATATTTCACATTTATAGTTCCCAAATTCCTAATTATTTATCTCTCCTCTTCTCCTATCCAGATGTTCTTTTTCTATTAACTTCTCAAAAATGGAAAATCTATATTTCTGGCTGTTCAAGCTTGATATTCTTGATTTTTCTCATTTATCCTTTTCTTTTTCTTTGTTTGTATTTTTTATTGTAAAAATGCTGTACAGAGGGGTTACAGTTACATGAACAAGGTAATGAGTACATTTCCTATTGAGCATTGTTGCCTCCTCCTCTGATTTCCCCCTACGGTCCTTTCCCTCCCACCTACACCCCCCCACCCACTGAAGTTGTAAAATTTGTTTTCAACATTTTATCCTTTCACTTTCAAATTCAACAGCAAATCCTGTTTGCTTTACCTTCATACTATTGGGTAATCTAGCTACTTTTCACCCCTGCTACCATGCTAAACTATCATTATTTCTTGTCCTCATTGATGCAATAATATACATACCAATATTTATTTCTTATAATCCATTATTAACACAGTAGATACATTTCGTACTTGAAAGAGAATTGGAGAAAAGTTTAAGAAACCCTGTACTTTCTCTTCTAAAGCAGGAGTCAGAATATGATCTCCTTTTCTCAAAACCTACCAATGTAACTTCACTTTACTCAGGAGCAAAGTTCAAATATTATGACAGCTACCAAGCTCTATCTGACCCTCATCAGCTTTACCACTAGCTCAGACCTTACTTCCCCTGCACTCTGCCAATTGCTCATTCAATTCATTGCTCCTGGCTTCTTGTTCCTTCCACATGCTTTCTGTTTGTTTGCTAAGCCCTCTGCAAGAAATCTCATCTCCTGCTATCTTCAATGCTTACTTCTGTCTGTGTCTCCTTAAAGAGGGTCTCAAAGTAAGGTTCCCTTCTGTCCACATCCCCTCCAGCATCTGTCATTGTTGGTGGGAGTGTAAACTTGTTCAACCACTTTGGAAAGTAGTATGGAGGTTCCTCAAAAGACTCCACATAGAGCTCCCCTATGACCCAGCAGTCCCACTTCTGGGCATTTACCCAAATATTTACAAACAAGACCACACTAAAGCTACCAGCACAACTATGTTTATTGCAGCATTATTTACCATAGCTAAGATATGGAACCAACCCAGATGCCCCTCAGTAGATGAATGGATCAAGAAAATGTGGTATATATACACAATGGAATTCTATGCCTCCATCAGAAAGAATGACATTGCCCCATTTGTTAGGAAATGGAAAGACTTGGAAAAAATTATATTAAGTGAAGTAAGCCAAGCCCAAAGAAACACAGGTCCCATGATTTCCCTTATTTGCAATATCTAGTATATGTATGAGTCAAGCAGAAAAGGTCAGATAAGGTGATGTTAGGAAAAAGAACCCTAGGATATGTATTATGAATGTTTCTTTTTCTTTCATGCATTTGTTTCTAACGCAATTATAAGATTATTTCTTTGTTGCTTTGTATGTCCCTTCTCTACAGTATAACCCCTGCTTTCATTGTATTTGATGTCAGTATAATTTGTGGAGGGGAAGGGGAAAAACAAGTTGTTTAAATAAGGATACAGGTGGATCTGTTGCAACAATGAGAAGTACAAGTTGTTATGTCGAAAACGAACTTTACAACTTTGGGGGGGGGAGAATTTGATGGGGGGAAAGGGAGGATGGGAAGGGATGGGAAGGGTAAACAAAGGAGGAGGCTACAATGCTTGATAAGAAATGTACTCATTATCTTGCCCATGTAATTGTAACCCTTCTGTACAGTATTTTCACAATTAAAAAAAAATAAATAAAAAGAGGGTCTCAAAGGAGAGTTCTTCCCTGGCTATTATGCTTATAAGTATGCACTACCCCCAACATACAATGTCAATCATCTGTGTTTTATTTTCTTTCAGAGTACAAACAAGTTATCTCTTTTCTTTATGGTCTATCTCCTCCCATCAGAAAGCAAGTTCTATAACACATCCTGTTAATTTTGTTCTCTAGCACTACATTTGATGGTTTATAATAGCTGCTCATTTGGTATGTTAGGTGGATACAGAAATACATATTCATCATTTACATATATGCTAACCAATTTTATAGTTCTGTAGGAAAATAATAATAAACACACTGAATGCATTGTAGGCTGGATTCAGTGAACCGAAAACGACTGAGTGGATCTCAGGTTAGGATTACTGCTACTGATTGTGCCCTTCATTTCTTGGTCGCAGAGATTCTAAACTAATTCCCTGAACTTCTTCCTATTTTTCTACTGTAATTATGGAAGTGTTGCTTTAAAAATCCCCTAATTTCTGAGTATCAGCTGAAAAATACATTCCTTTCAGATAGTTAAAAGTGTTAATTTAAGTTTTCTAAAGCCAATTGACTTTTCATGTACAAAAATCTAAAAACTTAAAGATCAAAGAAAATACAAACTGTTTATACATATATACATCTATGTATATGTAAATTATATATACAATGTGTTTATATTTACATATATACATGCAAACACATATATACATATGCACTTGTATAATTGGTTTTTTTTTTTGAAGTATTGAGTTTGAACTCAGGGCTTCACACTCGCTAGGCAGATACTCTACCACTTGATCCACACTTCTGGCTTCAAACCCTTCACAATTTTCCAACTCATAATAATAACTGGTGATACTTCAGAATATTGTTATCCAGGTTTCAACACATATTTATATTAAATAAAATGTGGATTTTACTGTACCAATTATTTCTGCATGTTACTAAAATCTATCTGAAAACATTGGATTTAATGACCAAGAAAGTATCCAAAAATTAAATAATAATCAAAGCCCCATCATTTATTTATGTCACTATTATTGGAAATTTAGGTAGTGTCTAAATATTTCACTGTCATATATAATCCTGTGATGATCACCATTACCTATAAATCTTTACTGCCTCTGAAAATTCCCTTAGAAATTCTAAGTGGTATTGATTAATTGCTACACATATTTAAAAGGGTAATGATGCACAGTCTAAGTTGCTTTTTTCCATCTAATTTGTACCCCTTTTTTCTCTCACCAGAAAATGTAAGAGAATGCCTTTTTCACTAAACCCTGGCTGGATTTTAAAAGCACTTGTCAGTGATGAGAAAAATAAACATTTAAATTTGCATCTGGTTGCTTCTTAATAAGTTATAGCATTTAGTATTTAAACATATCATTTACATCACTCCCTGCATGTCCTTTGTTCATTTTTCTCATAATATTTTTGTGTACCATTCATGGATTTGGAGACTGCATTAGGGATGACAGTCTCAAAAGTGAAAGAAAGGGTGACATTGTCCAAAAAAGAAATGTACTCATTACCTAATTCATGAAATGGTAGCCCCTATATTCAACACCTTAATAACAAAAGTACATTTTAAAAAAGAATGTCAGCCTCTGCCAATCTCTACCAGTCCATCCTGCCTGTATCTGTTCTTCATTTCTATCACCAACCACAACAATCATTCTCTCATTCATTCCTCAAGTCTCAGTTCCTTGGCATGCATTTTCTCTTTAGGTAACCTCATTTTCCTTTAAACTCCAAACCAATATTGTTTCCTCATTCTGTCTACTTAATTATCTTTCAATAAAGTCATACGAGATCCATGATCAAAGAGACCATTTCTCATACATTTCAAATATATATATGACCAACCAACAGTGGTTTGGATCACTGGCTACTCTAAATGCTCTTAATGACAAAAAATCAGCAATGTCTGGAAAAAAGTGTTAGTACTGTTTCTTTTAGAAAAAAAATGAATTTTTTCTTAGAAGACAAATGCTATCAAATATAAATAACTCTTAGATAATAGAAATACATTACGTATCTAGATTATTTCAGAATCCCTAGCATGAGCTGGCATCATGTTCTGAGATGAAAAAGTAATTAAATATGAAAGCTAACAGTGTGCAAAGGGAACTATTTTTGGCAGAGAAGATATCCACTGCACATGTGTTCTTGGTAGTGGATATGTCAAATTATTTTTCTAACTGAAGTATAACATATCATTCCAAATATAACTATTTATGTATCACAGTAATACAGCAGATTGCTGTATTTTAAAATGCCAAAATATTGAAAGTTATTAAGTACATAATCAATTAAACATACAATAAAGAAAGCAAAGAAGCAAATCCAAAGCACTTAGTGTAATTTATTCTTAGTATTGATCATCAAATGATACTTAATACATCTAAAATTAAAATTACATTACATAAACATAACCAAAGGCATGGAGGGAAAGTAGGGGTATTTGTATGAGGAACTCAAAAGGTAATCTCATGGACTTTTTAATGGGAGCAGGAGCAAGTAAATGGTTAAATTTGCTGTTCTTTCTATGGCTAGAAAGAGCATTTATCACAGTGGCAGCTAACTGTTTCCTTGGATAGAAGTAAACAGTTCATAAGATGTTCTATTAAGTTAATGGTTTTGTTATTTATTTCAGCTCTAAACTTTAGGTCGCATTCTTTATTGGGGGTGGGGAGATAATGGTCACATTTTGTTCTTAAGACTGAAATGGTTGTGTAATTGTCAAGCTAGTAGAAAACCTTAAATCACTGAATCACATATTTTTTTTTCCCAAATACAAAGCAAATGTAACTTCGTGGAATTATGTCTCAAGTGGTAGAGTGCTTTGAGTGAGAAAGCTAAGAGACATTGCTCAGGCCCTGTGTTCAAGCCCCAGATTTGGCATAGGAATAAAAAGAAAGATAGAGATAGAGACAGAGACAGAAACAGACAAAGGCAGACAGAGACAGAGAGACAGAAAAAGGAAGGAAAGGAGGAAGGGATGGAGGAAGGAAGGAAGGAAGGAAGGAAGGAAGGAAGGAAGGAAGGAAGGAAGGAAGGAAGGAAGGAAGGAAAGAAGGAAGGAAGGAAAAACGAAAAGAAAAGAAAAAATATCTCTAAGTCTGCAGCAGACACTTAAACAGCCAAGTGTTATATCAGGTTTGCAAATGCACATGAAACAAACAGCACATGGCATATGCTGATAACCTGAACTCTTTCTACTCTCTGAAGACCCACAAATACTGATACTCTAGAGAAAACACAAGGATATAAATCATAAAGAACATTTATTTTCTGTTGGAAATTATGCTTTTTTCTCATTATCACATAAAATTATTTAGGAAGAAGAGCTCTGGATGCAGTAATTTTCTGTATTAAGCCCAAATGCAGTTTAAGATAATTCTTTTTTTCTTCTTAATTATATTTTTATTATCTTTAAGTAGTTGTACAAAGCTGTTACAATTCATGAGGTACAATGCATCTTCATCAATATCACCCCTTTTGTTGTTTTCCCCAATCCCTCCCAACCCCACCCATTCCTTCAACTTTCCTAGTTCTTAGGATATATATTGAATACTATAACTTCATTATTCCCCCCCCACACACATTCTTCTGTTCATTCATCTATTCCCCTTTCCTTTTGGCTTCCCAACACACACCTCAAGTATCAAATACCAAAACAGTATTCATTTTGTTAGACCATAAGTTCTAAATAGTAGTGCCATCACAAACATAATTTTAGTAAGTATTCAGTAATATACCTTACATGAATGATATTTCAAATTCATGTACAGGGCATCATATTGGTCCCTTTTAGATTCATTCCATTGCTTTTAGCCTTTCATTCCATTATATTAAGATCCATTTAGGGTTCCAATTTGTTGCCTGTTAAGACAATTCTTAAGTGGAACAAAGTTTGAGAAAATGGCCCTATAGTGATAGTGAACTGCCTCCTGCATTGTTTCCTGGTAAAGTGTTCCTTAGGCTGGCAGCTGCCAGGCTGTGGGCCACTCCTTCCATCTCCCACCAGAGCTCTTCAAAGCTCTGACTGACATCAAGGTACCATCTTCCTTCCTTCTCCTCTTTCTTCCTATTGTTTTCTGTATGCGCATTTTCTAAGACTGCTTTCAAAACTAGTCTTTCCTCTATTTGTACTTCAATAAGAAACCCAACTGAAGTCTTTCACTAAACAATTAGAGAGAATTTACAAAAGAAAATGGGGCCTATTTTACTTCAAAATGTCAAGTTTCAATTCACCTTCCCCCCCCCCACACACACAATGAACAGGATAGAATGAATGCCAAAATATGGCAGGTGATGACAAAGAACTAACAAGTGCCAGGCTACAGATAACACTGCAAGAAGGAAGATGTGCAAGAAAACAACTCACCATGATTTCCACTATTCCTCTGAGCAACACTGGGTAATCTTTTTTAGACCTTTCCATACCAAATAAATTAAATTACTTGGGTCAAGTTTCCCAAGAAACAGTTTTGCAGTCAGGATATGGTTTAGTTTAATTCTGCACAGAGAGAACATGAGTCTTGGGAGGATGCTGGGAACTGGTGGGATGGATTCTCAGCTCTCTGCAGAAGGACGGGCTAGGTAGGCATGCCCCTTCTTTGCTGCCCATCCACAGAGTATAAGAAATTTCTTTTAGTAGAAAAGGAATTTATCAGTACAAAAGTTCATTTAGAAAATTATCTTTTATTCAGATGAAATAAGGAATGACAAGAATAGACCTTGATCACCCATTTCTCTACTTCTGAATGTGTGCAAATACTCGTGCATGGCTAACAATACTGAGACGTGTGATGTCACATGGTTGTGTTGTATGAACAACACAGTGTATCCTTAGACACACTTGGTTGCTATAGGCCAGTCACTTTGTCAGCTTCTTGATGTGATCAAGGAAGGCAGTGAACACAAGATATATGTGCTGCTATGAGCAGCAGGTGGCATTCTACTTTAGAGTCAACTTTTTGTGTTTTTTGGTGGGCCTAGTGTTTGAACTTAATGCCTTGTACTTGCTAGGCAAATGCACTAACCATGTGAGCTATATTTCTAGCACATGTTGGTTTAAGTATGTTTTGAAAAGTGTCTTATGTTTGGGCCCATGTTGGCCTGGACTGTGACCTCATCACTCCACATAGGTAGAATGACAGGCATGAACCACCAGGCCAGTTGTTACTGGCTGAGATGAAGTCTCCTGACCTTGAACAAATCCTCCTGTTTCTTTCCTAGGGTTATGGGCATGAACCACCATGTCTGGCCTGTAGAGTCAATGTTAAAAAAAGAAGTAGGACAAAGGGTGAACAAATTCAACAGTGATACTCCCTAGTCACTATGTTGGAAATGAGCTTTAAAACTTGGCTGAGGAAGGGAGGAATGGGGAGAGAAAAAGAGAGAAAATGAGGGAGGGGGAGCACTGTTCAAAAAGAAATATACTCATAATCTTATATAAATGTAACCCCTCTATACATCACTTTTACAATAAAATAAAATTTTAAAAAGTAGGAATAGCATATTCTCACATAATGATAAAAAGTACAGTATAGTTAAACCCAGTAATACAACTGTTCATCACTATCAAATAATATATACTGTATATAACTGTGTGTGCTGCATTTCTATGTGGTTGCCAGTACAGTAGGCCACAAATGCACAAGGAAAACACTGCACTGGTGATGTCAAATGACTGCAATATCAGCAGGTAGCAGAGATTCTTTAGCACCATTATCAACTATGGGAACACTTTCTGATGGGGTCCCTCATTGTTACACCCCATGGGCACCATGACAGTGTATAGACATACACAGAAATATACATATAAACATATACACTTACAAACACTTACTGTGTTCCTCATCTGAAACATTAAGATAGTATGATAATTTTCCCCTAATACCTTGGCATGTATTATCTAAGAATAAAACTTTCTCCCATACAATGATAGCATGACTAATCTCAAGAACCACCTTGATGCAAAACTCTAACACACACACACACACACACACACACACACACACACACACACACACACACTGAAGAATCAGACAAGTTTCTCTCTCTCACACACACACACACACACACACACACACACACACACACACACACTGAAGAATCAGACAAGGAATACATTTAATTGCAAAGTTTCTTTGATCTCTTTCATCTTCTTTTTTTTGGGGGGGGTCCAGTCGTGGGGCCTGAACTCTTGGCTTGGGCACTGTCCCTCAGCTCTTCAGCTCAAGGCTAGCACTCTACCACTTGAGCCACAGTGCCACTTCTGGCTTTTTTCTTTTTGCATATGTGGTGCTGAGGAATCAAACCCAGGGCCTCATGCATGCAAGGCAAGCGCTCTACCACTGAGCCACCTTCCCAGCCCCCTCTTTCATCTTCTTGATTCCTCATCTCTTTCATTCTTCTTCAATCTTCTTCATTTCCTACTTTCATGACATTGACTGTTGAGAATACAGCCAGCCTTATAAAAAAGATTTCTGAAAGTCCTGTTATTGTTGTTTTCACTAAGAGGTATGACCAGAAGTTCACTCTATAGTAGTTTGAGCAATGCTTCTCTGACTTATGCTTTTGAAGAGCAAGGAATCTCTAGCACCTGTTAATGTATGATAGCAGTTACCTCATATTGAATTCAAAACCTAAGGATGATGTTAACCAAGGAGATGTACCTCAAAATTGAGTGGATGGGAATAGGTTCCTGCACTGCCCAACAATAATGCCAACTTGCAGTAATCAGCTTAATTCATGGTATATGGCATGTATCTTGGGGAAAATGTATGGGATTTTCCCCCAATGCTAACCTTATAACTATTTGTGAGTCTGAAGTTGTTTAAAAAGGAAAAATTGGTGCAACAAACAGTTTAGAATCACAATATAGGTTGGCCAATGAGAATGTTGGTGATCACTTGCAGCAGTGAAGGAATGGACTAAGTGAACTCTGCTCTCCCTGGACTGCTGCCCACGCTATGGTGCTTTCAGTTCCTCAGCACAGGAGCTCCAACTGGAGAAAGGCAATTTTCAGGACCTGGCTAAAACACAGTGAATAGGCCTGCAGGCTAGTCATTTATTTAAGTGGATGGCTATAAAAATTTTTCTTTGGGGACATGATTAGCAATATCTATCACAGAGGGCTAAGTAATACATTATTTAACAACCAGCATGATTTTTTTGTTTGTTTGGAATTCAGGTATGATTTTGATCTAGGACACTGAGGTCTAGTGCTATTTCTCCTCTTTCTAATATTGTTCAGAGATATTGAAGCAATAAAGCCTGAAGGAATCATAGGTAAGAGAACTTCGTTAAGAGAAGGAACAAAACACACTCTGATTATCTCTGCATTTGGCAAATGCACGCACAAACGAATCAATCACTGCTCCCTCACCAGGGAGAATTTATAGGATTTATTTGGGCTCATTGTTTCCCTGTAGGACAGTTGGAAATGAAATACTTTCACTTCAATGAGTTTTGCTCCAGTGATGTATTACTTAAGTAAATAATAAATGAGGCTTCCTGAGCTGCTAAGCTGCAGGGGAAAGCAGAAACCACAGTGCTTATTTTCCTTGAGGGAATCTGGAGCCCTACTATCTTCTGTTACTGAATCACATTGACTTTGGCTTTGCCCTTGCTCAGGGGTCTCTTTGACCTACCAGGCAGGAATTATGCTGACAGATACAGGCAAAACCTTGCCTTTTAGATTGTTCTTCCTGAGGGAATTCTCTCCTCCTACACAAGACAGGTGATGACTGAGACAAGTGTAACTTAGAGCCCAGGCTCTAACATCAAACTGCCTGGTCCTGAGTCATTTCAATTCTACTACCTAGGATCTCAGTCAAGTGACTTACACTCTCTGCATTTTATGTTCCTCTGCTGTAAACTAAGGGAATTAAGGCATTCCTTAGAACATAATAGCTACTCTTTTTCCAAAATGCTTGGAACCAGAATTGCTTCTTGTCTTTTAAAAAAATGGAATATGTACATATACATTATAACTCTCTTAGGAATGAGGCCCAAACCTAGACACTACATTTATTTCTTTTCATATGTGCTTGATAAAGATGGCATGCTTGATAAAGATGGCATAATACAAAAGGAGATATTCATGGTGTGGAATGTTTTTACTTGTTGGAATTCAAACAGTTTTGGGTTTTGGAGCATTTGGACTTAGGATTCTTGGATAAGCTGTGCTCAACCTGTCTTATCTTTCTTACTGAGTTGGGGTAAATATCAAATACTTTAGGACAAGTAATAGCACACACAGGCTACAGTCAGTACTTAAGGAATTATAGTGATATAATATAAACAAATGAAGAAGAACATGCAGGTACCGAAAGGATAAGAGATGTTCACTAGAAGCAACTCAGGCTGGATGTGAACTTTCTTTCTCTGATGAGTAGTCTATCCCTCCAGACATCACAAGCAATGTACCCAGATCCACAGGTCACCACATGCTCCTGATGCACAGTACCGAATAATATGGACAAGTCAGTGCACATAAATATGTACTTTCTATATTCAACTCTTGTGGTATTCTGTGTTTTCAGCCTAACCATCACATGGAGAGGAACAGTCTATAAGGACACAAACAAGCTAGGCACATATAGCTCCTGTCTGTAATCTTGGCTGCTTAGGAAGATGATTGATGAGCATTGTAGTTTGAAGCCAGTCAGAGCGGACAAATCCCAGAAACTTTTCTCTCTAATTAGCCAGAAACAAAAAGCCAGAAGTGGAGGTATCACTCAAGTGCATGAGAGCTAGGCTAGCCTTGTGCAAAAAACCAAACCAAACCAAACCAAACAACAAAAACAGCAAGAGCACAAGGTCCTGGGTCAATCCTCAGTAAGTACCAGCATGTGTGTGTGCACATGTGCCCATGCATGCATGTGCCATGTGCATTCATGTGTGTGCGCACGTGCACACACACACAGCCAAAGACATTTTACTTGGTGTCACCAAGGGACAAAACATTGAGCTCAACACTCTGAGTGACCAATAAAACCCTTCTGATTACATTATATAGAATGATCCTCAGTTCATAACAAATGCAGCCTGAACAGTGTGCCAAACATACTTAGGAGATAAATAAACACCTGCTGGAGTGACTGTCATAGCTGATTAATTTTCTTAAAGAGTTATGCCTTTAATTTAAAAATAAGACATTTAAGTTTGACATTAAAACTCAGTTTTATGGCAGAATTTCATTGACCTCGATAGATGAGTTCACAATCTAACCAAAGTCTATCTTATCCAACAGATAAAGTGAGACCCAACTGTGTACACTTAGGAAAGCCTGGCAAAGGTCAGAGTGACTGCTTCATCCCTCAGACACAGAACATTCTTTCTACTAGGCTCCACAGGGATCCCTGGGGGGCTGGAATCCCTGCATGAACTTGCAGCAATTGGTTAAGTCAGGAGAATGTGTTTGGCAGCCAAGTGCCTTGGCTCTATTTTCATATCATACAGTTAGAGAACATTACCTTGTTCACCAAGCAGAACAGAAAAGCTAAACCTCGTCTTTCACTGTGTCTGAACATTTGCCATTAGGTTTGCTAACACACCGCTCTGTGTGTGTGTGTGTGTGTGTGTGTGTGTGTGTGTGTGTGTGTGTGATGTGAGGGAAAATGCTGATGTTACTGAGAACAAGATTAGCAGAGCCAAGGACAGCATGTGGCCTGATTAATCCTATGAACTCAGCATTAACTTATTGCTGGGGCATAATGCAATTATACATTATGAATGTACAATAGTGACTGCCAATAAACAGAGAAGCTTCCTTCTAAGCAACTTCTTCATTTGTGCTGAGCAGAAACCAAAGTTCTAAAGTAGTGGCTCATAAAAATCCCACAGTCATGAAAAGTCACATATTACTTTTGTCAATTTTTCCATGCTTTCATTATAAACAGTAATCTAAGTATTGAAGACCATACTAAAATTTGTATGGAATAACTGATGATAAGTAATGCTTCATAGATGTTTAGCTTAGTGACAGCTTCTGGATGATATACTGAGTAAATATCAACAACAGTATCTAAAGCAAATCTTATATATTAGAACCTTAAGTAATTCGCCTCATTATCTACAATGCTGGCCTCAAGCTCACAAATGAGATTATGGTGCTAAGTTATTCAATGCTTTGTTGTTCACGCAAATACTCAGTGAATATCTCTGAACAAATACAAATGTATAAGCCATTATATTCTACTAAAACAACTCAGAAGCAAACATTGTTAACTTAAAAGTGCTCAGAATGAGAAATTAGTTGGCTTCCTAAATAATGCTTCCAATCAACCATTTCAAAACAATTAAAAGGTAGAGTAACCCATGGCTCTCTAGAGTAACGTTTTTGTGTCCTTGGGCCAGGTATTTGCCCAGGATATGATATATGATATTCCTGGGATATTGGCATCCTATCACATACTTTGTGCAATTCTGAATTTCTACATGTCCTAGATTGCTCCAAGATGACAGCATGGCTCAGAACTGTGGCTTCTAATTCAAGCTCAGAATAGGAGAGGTGAGGCCCACATCCTGGCAGTATGGTCAACATTTCACATGATTTTTTTTTTGGTAGTCCTGAGGCTTGAACTTAAGGCTTGGGTACTGCTCCTGAGCATTTCTGCTGCTCTAATCTAGTGCTCTACTGCTTGAGCCACAACTTCACTTCCAGCTTTTTGGTGATTAATTGGAGACTATGGAGTCTTACAGCCTTTCCTACATGGTATGACTCTGAACCACTATCCTTCAGATCTCAGTCTCTTAAGTAGCTAGGATTACAAGTATGAGCCACCAGCACCCAGCTTCTAATGGTCATTTAAAACACAGTTGCCAATGTGAAAAAGAAGCCAAAAGCCAATGACAAAAAGGCTGGTCCTGCCACTCTCTGTGTTGAGCCCTAACCCTGGAGAGCAGAAACATCCTTTATGCAAACAGCACACTGAATTTTGCAGAAGCAGCATTTGTGAAAATGCTGTGGGATCCTCTACCTGTGCCCCATTTTGCTGTACTGTCAACTGGTCACTCTTTCTCTCTTAACTGTAGGAACTCTAAGGAACAGACTTTACTTGGATATAACAGCTGTAGTACAAACCTTTCATTGTCTTAAGGTATCTACAGCACACTTACTTACCTTGACACAGCTTGTAGGTGCTGACATACGACAGGACCCAACCCCAGAGTTTCCTAAGAGATGCTGGTGCAGCTTCTTAACCACCAGCTACATCCAACCCCAAAGATAGCTTACACTCCAGTAGACAGCTAATTCCATAGATGCAGGTGCTCAGCCAGGTAAGTTGTTGAGGACTTTTTCAGAGAATGCTATCAGTTGAGAAATGCTCATCTATTACAAGTCCAACATGTTTAAACAGCTGGAAAATCTGAAATGCTCCAAATCCATTTTTTGTTTTTGTTTTAGTATTAACAATATGCTACCAGAAAAATTTCACATTTGACCTCACATGACAGCTGAAGTTCAACCACAGGTACACTAAGAATAATGTACAATATTACCTTTGAGCTAGGCACATAAGTTGCACATAAAATGTAAATAAATTTTGGTGGCTCACGCCTATAATCCTAGTTACTCAGGAGGCTGAGATCTGAGGATCGCAGTTCAAAGCCAGCCCGGGCAGGAAAGTCCATGAGACTCTTATTTCCAATAAAGCACTAGAAAACTGGAAGTGTAGCTGTGACTCAAGCAGTAGAGTTCTCACCTAGAGCTGAAGAGCGCAAGGACAGTGCCCAAGCCGAGTTCAAGCCCCACAACCGACTAAAAAAAAGTAAATTTTGTCTAGACTTGGGTCCCTTCTTTAGGGTAAATCATGACCTGACATATATGCTGCAATATTCCAAAACCTGTAAAAGTCTGAATTTCAAAACACTTCTGGTCCTAATAATTTCAGGTAAAGGATATTTAGCCAAAAGAAAATATGTACTTGAGCCAGAGATCAGAATTTGCTCATGGAACTTGTGTGAAAGGACTGTAACAGGATTTCTTAGAACATAAAGAAAAATGAAATTCTATGAGCTGAGAATTTTGACTCATGTTGGTTAACCCTGGTCAAAGTATGGAAAATAATACACCACAGCTCTTGGAAGGTCTCTATGCAGCCATCTGTTCAAATGTGGAGTCCTGTCATGGGGGCCTTCAGGCATGCAGAGATGCAATTTCTTAAGAGATGTTGATACAGGACCCTTGTCTGCTTAATCCTTGCAATTTTTTTTTAAGAGAAAGGGCTTTTACAGCTAGGATCTGATAAAACAGAGAAAATGAACCAAGTTTGGACTTGATGAACACTATATCACTCTAGGTATAAGGCATTCCCAAACAGGAGGGTACAGAACAAATGCAGTATTTCAAAGGAAGAAAAAATAAAAAAGCAACACAAAAATGTCATTGAAAAGTGACTTTCTACATTTCCTTTGGACAGACAGGATATGTTGGATAAATACAGCCGTGGCTGTGCTGTTTCCTGTCCATATGATTCCCAGGGTGCCTGAACCACAAATCACTTTGATCATGAAATCATAAAAATAAATAAGGGTGTGAATGAATATCCACAGCTACCATGGATGCACAGAAACTTCCGATTCAAACAAGGAGTCACTTTGTTTCCAGGTTGGAGTCTAAGCACAGTGTTACTCTATGAATCATTTTTTACACAGAGAACTTTCCAGAAACAGAATCATGCTGTTTTAATGTTCCAGTGTTCCTCATGACATCTCTTTGTTATGGAAACCATCTTAAAACTCTGCTGGCTAAAACAAGCAGTAGACTCAATCAGCCCAGGTTATCGTGATTGCTGCATGGCCTTTATGAATAACCGGCTTTTCCAAGAGGGAAATAGAAATTATTCTATGGGACAGCTGGTACATCTATGAAAGAGGGACACTGTAAAGCAGATACTGAGTAAGAGCAGACATACTAGGAAGAAGATGCAACCCAGAAGTGTCAGTACTAAATCAATAAGGGGACAATGACATAGGGACAAATAACTGGAAATACAAGTTGGTTTCAAATGCCCTTCCATGTTTTCTGCCAGTACTAGAGCTTGAACTCAGGATCTGCATGCTGTCCCTAAAGTGTTTCACACAAGCTTGGAGTTCGATCACTTCAGCCACACCTCCACTTCTGGGTTTTAGAGTGGTTAATTAGAGAGTTTCATGGGCTTTCCTTCCAGGACTGGTTTTGAACTATGAATGCTCAGATCTCAGCCTGCTGAGTAGCTAGGATTACAAGAGTGAGTCACCATGGCCTAGACTCAAATGCTCTTTCAAGCTCACCTACGTAATGTGGAGTAACTTCACTAAGAAAAAATACTCAACATCCATCGATACAACCCAGTTATGCCAGATTAGTGTGACTAATGTGTCATTGACATATCAAAATTCAAGACCTTGTGTGTCTGAAACAATAAACACACACACACACACACACACACACACACACACACACACACACACACACACACACACACACACAGCACTGTAGGGAGATAGTCCAAAGTAAAAGTGTGGTCCCAGGTCTTTGGTGCTGCTCCTGCAGGGGCTGGGCCTGCCATGCGGACAGTGGTAGCTCCTCCCTCTATACCTTGTTGTGTGTGGCCAGCTGGTGGTCTGTCTGGCCCTGAAAACTCTAAGTCCCTCAACACAATTTTGCATTTCCATTAATCACGATGTTGCCAGCTGCTCACTTGCTGCTGTTTCAAGTCTCTTTGTTCCCACATGTTGGAAGCTACCAACAGAGAGAGCTACCTGAGTCTGCACAAGAGGACCCTGTGGGAAGGACATCTGGCTCCAGGCTACTGGAAACTTATGTACACTGCTACTGACCACAACTGAGAGGGGCATACAAAACATTAGCTGTCATTTAATCATGTTTTTAATGGCCCTTGGGAGGTACAGATATTTTGCTGACTTGGCTCTTATCTGGCAAGTATAAAGTAAGCTTTACAAATAATGCAAAAGGAGCTCACAAACATCTAAACGAGACAATGTGGCTGTCTTTTTGTACTTCTTGATAGCTTCCTCTGTCCCTCCATCCCTTCTTTTATGACAGTACTGGAGCTTGAACTCAGTGCTTTGTACTCTCACTTGACTTTTTCACTTAAGGATGTGTTCTACACTTGAGCCATAGCTCCATTTCCAGCTTTTAATCGTTAACTGAAGATAACAATATCTTGAATTTCTCTGCCCAGGCTGACTTTGAATTGGGATCCTCAAATCTCAGCTTCTGAGTAGCTAGGATTACAGGAATGGAGCTACTAGTATTTGGCCACTAGTGTTTAGTGTCAGTACCAATGAAGGCAAGAAGAACATTAATCCAAATCCATTCCCATATATTGGTAAAGTAATTGTTAATGTTAGCTTTCTCTCATTCTCAAGACTATATTTCACTTCCTCATAGTTAGTTTACCCCAAACCACCTGCAAGCCAAGTATAGACATTATTTCTATCCTGAACAACTATTTAAGTACGTATCCTTATTAAGCAAAATCAGCCTCTATTTCAAAACCTGAAGCGTTCTAACATCTGAATTTTATTGAACACTATTACGGTGTTCAAAAATGTCCTAAAAGATTTTAGAACTGTTCAGACTTTGGATGTTTAAATTAGTGATCCAACCAGAGAAGTGTAAGCAAATATGCTCAATATACTCCCTCCAAAATCTACTTCTGGTCAGATAAAGAACACTCAACCTGTACCATTCTCACCAAAAAGATTCTATAATAACATTTAATGTTGAGTCTATATTCATTATAATCAATTGATCACCCCAATGATTTTATCCACCATTATGGTGTGTGTGTGTATGTGTGTGTGTGTGTGAGTGTGTGTATCCTGGGGCTTTAACTCATGACCTGGGCACTGTCCCTGGGCTTATTTTTCTTTTTGCTCAAGGCTAGTGTTCTATAAGTTGAGCCACAGCTCTGCTTCTAGCTTTTTGCTGGTTAACTGGAGATAATAGTCTCACAAACTTTCCTGCCTGGACTGGCTTTGAGCTGCAATTCTCAGATCCTAGCCTCTCATATAGCTAGGATTACAGGTGTGAGCCATCAACACTTGGCTTTTTACCCACATTGGTTGTATTCCCGAAGCCTCCTTTTCCTAGAATAGTACACTTGTTTCACTTTTTAATAATGATTTTATATGGCATCTAGGCCAGTTGTTTGTAGAGTATCTCATATTCTAGACATTCCTGATTGCTTCTAGATGAAACATTCATGTTTCAAGCACTACCCAGGTAATTCTGAACCTTTCAGCAGAATCATATTGGGAAGCTCAAGATGTTTGGGTAAACTACCACTAGCTGGTTAACATTGACAGGTTAGGTACTGACCACCAGATCATTGCATTATGATCACAATAAGATAATTACGTTATTGTAGGTGACACTTTAAGTAGGAATAACAGACCAAATATCTCAATTGTTTCAGCAAAAAGTACTGATTCTTATCATTAACTACTCCACTGGGTTCTGGGAAATGGGAATGTTTTCAACTTTTTAAACTACAACCAGTACAATCATGTTCATTGCAGCCAAGATATGGAATCAGCCCAAATGTCCCTCAATGCAAGAGTGGATCAAGAAAATGCGGGGCATATATACAATGGATGTCTACTCATCCTTCGGAAAGAATGATATTGTAACATTTGTAAGGAAATAGAAAGTCTTGGAAAAAATTATATTAAGTAAGCCAGACTCAGAGGAATATAGATTGCATGCTTTTCCTCCTTTGTGATAGCTACAATGTGCTTATCAATCTACAAGTAAACACACTGGATGGTAAAAACAAAACAAAACCAAAAAAAAACCCTACTAGGGCACAATAAACTATACAAGTCTCACACAGAGTGAGACCAGAGGAGGATATTCTGAGGAGAAGAAATGTACTCTTACTGACTATGCAAATGTAACCCCTCGGTACCTCATCTATACAATAACAATA
Source organism: Dipodomys ordii (assembly GCF_000151885.1). Taxonomy (NCBI): domain Eukaryota; kingdom Metazoa; phylum Chordata; class Mammalia; order Rodentia; family Heteromyidae; genus Dipodomys; species Dipodomys ordii. The sequence goes on along the minus strand of NW_012267316.1, from coordinate 4,969,536 downwards.
TAAAAGTAAAAAAAAATAAAGGAGAAGAATCCTACATTTTAATTAACACAAATCATTCTATACAATGAACATAAAATATTTGAAGAATCGGAAAGTTTCTGTTTATAGGAAATGATGACTTCTCATTCTCTCATTTATTCCCTGGAATTATTCTAGAAAGAACAAATGTTTTTTTGTCCTTTCTATATCTCTCCCTCTCCCTCCTTCTCTCTCTCTCTCTCTTTCTCTGTCTTCTTTTTTCCTGAGACGTGGTCTTGCTATATAATATAGGCTGATCCCAAACCTGCAATAGTTTTCTTCAGCCTCCAGATTGTTGATATTACAACCATGTGTCACCATGCCCTCATTTTTTTTCTAGAAGTACACTATGGATTCATGAACTTAAAAAAATCAGTATGTAATAAAGCAGTTACCATCATTATTTGTGGATGATCAAATTATCTCAAGTTCGGCAAGTGGAACCGTTTCCAGCTGGCTGGAACTTCATGATTTACTGCTCATTTCAATGAATGGAGCTTTAGAATTTTTACACACATTTAAACATGATTTCATACTTATATCACCTTTTTACTGATATTTCCAGTTTAAATTTAGCATTACAAATATTTTCCTTATCTCCTAATAAAGGATTTGAAATTTTGTTTATTACAGTGTGCACTTGGATTTCTAATTACCTTGTTATATCCTACTATATATAAAATAATTTTACTATATATAAAATAATTTAGTATTAAGAGCAAATATATCACGCAATGTTTAAGATTTCAACTTAGTTTTTTGTGGCTCAGGATATATGTCACTAAGAATACACAGTCAAAGAGCTGTGTCCAGAAGCTTTTGGAATTTTATTCTCTGGGTAATTAGAAAAATTTAAATTGATATTATAAAGGTGATGTACAGAGGAGTTATAGTTATATAAGTCAGATAAAGAGTACATTTTTTGGACGTCACCCCTTCCCCTCTCCCAGTTTTTCTCTCCAATTCTCATCCACAAGTTGTACAGTTCATTTTCAACATAGTGTTGGTGAATCCCACTGCTGTATTTGTTTACTCTTTGTCCCGCCATTTCTGTGTTCCCCTTACCCTCCTACAGATATATAAACGAAGAAACAAGACAAAAAGAAAAGAAAAACAGCAGCAAAGAAAAAAGTCTTGTTTCCATTTCCTGGAAACAAGATAAATATTATTTTGTATGACCAAAGGCAAATAGGCATTGTACCTTTGTGTTCTAGCCTAGAAGTGTCCTCCTTTGTCTTGATAATTTAAAAATATATCTTTAAAGTTGATATAGCTATTACATGACCAGATCAAGTAACTGGCATATCTATGGCTTCAGACATTTTTTTCTGGGTGACAGTATTAGAACTTTATTGTAAGCTGGATTCTTCTGTATCCATCTACATCCAATCTCAAGGCAAGCATTTTATATATTTTTAACTTAATTTCAGGTTTCTGTATGTAAAATACTTACATGTTCAAAAGCCAGAGCTGCTATATATTAAACAGTGTAGTCTGATGAATCTGTTGTTCATCTCTTGACCATATTCCCTCTACCCTATTTATCCCAATTTCAAGTATTTTGAGTTCATTCTTCTAGGTTCTCCTTGAAAACGTATGTGTTTATAAACAATCATATGTATGTATTTACTTAACTTCCCCTTACACAAAGCTCCTTATTCTATATATGGTTATTTGCATCTTATATTTCAATGGCTTTTTTTTTTCAAAATAGTGGCTTTCAATTCCCATTGTTCCATCCATACTAATGAGCTGGTATCCTTCTGTAATGAAAAGATGTTCTGCCTATCCAATTTCTGGAAGTTATTCTGTTTCTATTGAGGTAGAATGTATCTTTGCTGTACTCTATTTTGAATCCCACAGTTCTGACAGCCTTCGAAAAACTTTCCAATTAACCTCCAGGCACGCTCATCACGTACTAAATGACAGCGACCTACAGAGTACCCTGAGAGAGAGGGCCCAGCTGAGCTCAGGGTAGATGTCCCAGGCTTCAGGGCAAAGCTTTGAAACAGGCTTCTCAGCGGACATGCCAACCTTCCACAGCCTTCTCCCACTCACCATACTCCACTTCACTCAACTTCCCTTCTCCAGCAAACAGAGAAATGGCCAGAGGCTCATCAAGTTTCCTAACTGTGCCCTTCGGCCATTTCCAGCTTATAATTTATTAATTAATCTTTTCTTTGCATGCCTATAACTTAATGTTTAATATATCCCAGACACACATAGCTTTTGAGAAGAAACTCAGTCTACTCATATTGTCATATTGTCACACACACACACAAAACCTGCCATGATCATTTCCTATATTTTCCCACATATATTCTCTGAAGTACAATTATATTAAAACAATATGATTATCTTGCATATAACTTTTAACATCTATCTGAAATAAAAATTTTCTATTAGATTAACTATTTCTCTATAGAGCATGGCTTTACTATTTTTTTTTTTTTTTGGTCCGGTCGTGGGGCCTGAACTCTGGGCCTGGGCGCTGTCCCTCAGCTCTTCAGCTCAAGGCTAGCACTCTACCACTTGAGCCACAGCGCCACTTCCGGCTTTTTTCTTTTTGCTTATGTGGTGCTGGGGAATTGAACCCAGGGCCTCAGGCATGCAAGGCAAGCGCTCTACCACTAAGCCACCTTCCCAGCCCCGGCTTTACTATTTTTAACAACGTGGAATAAAGCATAAACTATTCAAATAAAATTTATTTAGTTGCTGATACTTAAGCCCATAGTAGCATTTTTTTTCCTGAAAGGCAAAGACTAGAACAAAAAGTAGATGTGTGGCTCAAGTTGGAGACCACGCCTTTAAGTTCAACTCATGAGGCCATGAGTTGAAGTTCCTCTATACTCTCTCTCTCTCTCTCTCTCTCTCTCACACACACACACACACACACTACATGAATCATGTTAATAGCTTTAACCATGTTGTCTGTTCAAAAAATTGGGATAAACTGAGAAAAACTATCATTTGTGACAACATGCATGAACTCAGAGGTAACTGTGCTAAGGGAAGTAAGCCAGCAGGATCTCACATATACATGGAATCAAAAGTGGGAGGTCTTAGACCCAATAAGTCCAAAGTCTACAATGGATTTGGTGGGGGGAGAGGGGTGGTAGTGGCGGTGGTAGTGGTGGTGGTTAATGAGTACAAAATTTCAGTTACTACAAGTATGTTAAAGAGATCTAGTATGTTACATGGTGACTACAGTTAATATACTGCACATCTGAAAATTGATAGGAGTGGATTCTAAATGTTCTAACCACACACAGACAAAAATAAGTATGAAAGGTAAGGTAAAGATTGTGTTATTTATCTGGATTTAGGCATTGTGCAATGCATACATATTTCACACTATTTCATACATATTTACACTAAATAATTTTAAAAGTTTTAAAATCTCTATCAAATAAAAATAAACACAGTATTTCTTTTCTTGAGCGTCATTATGGAATATGCATTTAAAATAGGGTACCGTTCACTGTGAATAAATAATTAAACCTCAAAAGTTCAATTAAACAATTGAAAACACAATTGTATATGCTAGTAAACTAAACTTGCGGAGAGTATCTGCTGCATCTTTTCTTTTCTTGAGGCATCTTAAGAGATGAATGTTTATAGCTCTGGAGGATGGCCAACACAGGAGTTGTATTAGGTGCTACCTTTCCCTGTCTATGCCAGGCCAGCTGAGGTAGGTGCCTATGGGCAGTGGTAGCCCCCACCTTCCCAATTTGGGCCACATACCTTCACTCTATTGTGCTTACTCCTGAGGAATGAACAAATAAAGAGCTCATACACCAGCTCTAGGGATGTTCCTCTCAGACATAGAAGAATAAATACTTATTTATCCTTGCTGTTACTTCAGGAACATGTCTGCTTTTGTAATGCAGAATTGGAATGGGCTGATGGAGTTCCTATCTCCAGAGAAGCAGAGTGAATGGAGGAGCGTTCTTAGGTCTTCCCTGACCCACTCAGAAATCATGACAATCACCCTTTGACTTAGCTCCCCAACAGGGAAGATTCTCCCCATTTATCTTTGATGTCTGAGGTCTTTGAATGAACAACATAGAAAAATATTACACCAACAAGCTGCTTCAGAAAGGTATCCCTAGGGGAAAAAATTGGCTGAATATAGCCACAACTGTCTCATTCATCCAGTGGCTTTTAACTGGAAGTGGTGTACTTTTTATTTATGTGATAAACTTTTAGGATACTTATGTTTATATGACTTCCATGGAGATTCTGGGTAGGTCTTGGGTGGAGTTTGAATCACTGTATTTAAAAAATCACAATAAGCAAAATATTTTCCAGGGTCTTCTGAGACTCATCTTATTTTAAGAAAATTATATTTTGTCTATTGAGCTAGCTATAGCAAAGCTAAGAGAAATTTCATCATAGTGACCATCAACTTAATGGTCTTCTCTGTTAAGCCATCTTACTTGGTGATTGTCATTCCATGGCTGAACATAAACAGTACATGAACATAAACCATCATGGTGAGAGGCTAGGATTTAAGATAGATGTGTCCTGCACATTGTGGTAATGTGGTGCCTGTTATACAGAACACCTGCGGCACCTGCTTCATTACAGAACAAAATTGCTCGCTTAAATCATTCCTGCAGAGATGGCTTCAAAATTATGGGTTGGTGCAATGCTCTAGAATCCAGAAAACTGTTGGATGCTGCCACAATGAAGAACAAACAATTCCAGCTGTGCTCAGCTTTTATATAATATGGAGGTGGGTGGATCCTTCTCTCTGGCTATACAACATTCAAATTTTACATGCAACCAACATAACCAAAGCTCGCTTTAATGGTGTGTGTTGAATTACTTCTGGATAATGCTTATATTTTATCTTTTCAAAACAGAACACTAACTTTTTCCTTTTTACTTCTCTATAAATATGAGCAATAATTACTGTACGAAAGCTTATTTATTTGATTTAGGAACCTCTGATTTCTGAGGAACCCATGATTTCTGACACACTTGCCTCTCTTTATGGAATAAAATACATTTTTACCCCACAGAACCAAAAAGGTTATATGCATTAAAGAAAAACTGAGATGGTCTTTGAAATCACTAGCTAGAAAAAACAAAACTAAAGCCTAAAGGTACTAGGTGCTAATTGTTCATACCTGTAATCCTAGCTAGTCAGGTGGGTGAGACCAGAGAGTAATAGTTCAAACCGGCCTGGGCAGAAAAGTCCAAAAAATGATGGAAGTGAAGCTGTGGTTCAAGTGGTAGAACACTAGCCTTGAGCACAAAAGCTCAAGGACAGTAACCAGGCACCGAGTTCAAGGGCCAGAACCAGCACACCCATACATACAAAAAACCCAAAGGAAAATGCAATGGAGCATGGTGTTTTCTATCATGATATATTGTATGGGCTGCTCTTCTAGGATAATGCAGCCCAGCAAAATTGTGTGTGCCATCATGGCAGAACCAGTCTCTGTACTACATTATAGAGTTCTAGGGTTTCTTGGCTTTGAGAACAAAGACCCCTTCACTATTATTTTTCTTGTACAACGGTCTTGCCTCAACACTCTATTACCCAAGGCCTATACTTTCACAAGCAAAAAGCAGGACTGGAAGTGTAATGGAGAGTCAGCCAAACAAGTCTAACAAATAGCTAAGTCTCACCCACTCACAGTGGCCATGCTTTATTTAGCCAACCACAGGAAGGCAACTGATCAGATTATGTTTGAATAAGGCAAACTAAGGTGTACTCAATTATGCTGCCCATCTCTGTATCTCATTTCTGTTGCCCACTTAGAGCAGAGCTCTCTGAACCTACTGGTTCTGAGGATGCCTAATTCACATTCAATCTTTGCTCAATTAAACTCTACTACATTTAATTTGCCTAAAGTTATTATTTTGGCAGAGGTTCTCATAAATTGAATTGCATGATTTAAGGAGAACAAGAAAACTTGAAAAATGCTGGAGAAAGTGTTTATTTTATTGCTTGGAATGATGAGAAATTATAGAGGATGAAAGAAATGCTTCTCATACTTAAAAAAGGGCAATACAAAAAGTAGACATTTTAGCTGTTTCTAAAAATTATCAATATTTGAATGATTCGTAAGAAAACATATCCTCTCAGGAAGACAGGAGAATGTAGGATAGATAGAAAAAATATAAGAAGAATTAAGAAATCTAGGCAGGTAAAAGAGAGAGAGAGAGAGAGAGAGAGAGAGAGCACGCAGGAGCTGGGTGTGGTGGTGCACACTTTTAACCTTTAACACTTCGGAGGCTGAGGCAGGAGGATTGTACTTCAAGATTTGCCTGGGGTACAAAGCAGTCTTGAGAATAGCATGGGCTGCTTAGGGAGACAATGTCTCCTAAATAAATAAATTTATATAAAATGAGATACATTAAATAGATAAAAATAAAAATAAAACAAGACAAGGAACAAGAGGAAGGGTACTATGATTTGGATCCTGAATAACGTCCACCCCCACAAGGAAGTGTTGAACCTTTAGGAGGTAAGACCTAGTGGGAGGAAATCAATTTACTGAGGTGTATGCTTGAAAGGGGAGATACTGAAACCCTGGCTCCCTCTTCCCTCCACCCCTCTCATTGCTTCCCAGCTACCATGGGTGACCAGATCTCATCTGCTATGGGCTCTCATTCTGATGTAGTATATTGCTGAAGGCCAAAGGTAACAAGGTCAAGTGACTGTAAACTGAATGAAGCCTATGAAACCACCAAAGTAAACCTTGTCCCTTATTAAGTTGATTGTTTCAGATATTTTGTAATAGTGATAGAAAACAGATAAACATAACTGGTAAAAGGAAAAGAGTGGAAAGGTGGCAAATGTATTTCTATTCAACCTAATTCACAAAGAATAACTGAAACTGCCAACAGGGCTTTCAATCCACAGTGAAAGTCTGCATGTGTTTAGTGGACTGATCAAAAATGACAGGCTTTGTTTATTGCTGACTTCTCTTCAGGAAGGTGATCACCCTTGATCTTTTTCCCTGAAAGATTGTTGGAACATTGCTAATCAGAGCAAAAGCCTTCATGAGTCACCACCACTTGCTACTCTGAAGCTAATCTTCACATGACCTTTCTCTTGCCCTTCCTTTTAGCAGTCATTTGGATGTTCAAAGTACATCACAAATTGCCATCCTGTTGGTGATGAAGTGCACTTTGGTTCCCTCTATTAAGAGATAGCTCTTTGAGGTTAAGCTAATAATTGATAATGATGTTCTAAAGACTGGAAGCACTGAATCTTAGTCAATTCCGAATCAAGAAAATCCTGTTGCCTGTGTTTTTGTTCCCTGATCATTATGAGAATCAGAACAGTGTAAGGATGTCAAGAGTCCCAGGATCCACCTCCGTGCCTCCTGGCACATGACTGAAATTGCCCAAGTTAGAGGCTTATTTCACCTATTTTTAGAAATTGCACAGACAAAGATTACACAAGCTTCCTTGTTTACTTGTTTCCAAATAGAAGTTCTAGATTATTTCTAATTGTCCCCTCTCTCTTTATTATACTGACATACAATCAGCGATTCATTAGTTGCTCAAAATAAGGGCTACATTTCTCCTCAGGAAACTCTTAACAATATAAGCTCAGAATTTTTTTTAATTTTCCAGTTTTACCCTGAATAGATGAAATCTTTAAATTTTAATACTTGCTGGATACTGCTTCTCTTAATTAATATGCAAGGCCCTTCCCATTTCAAGTGTGTTTTCCCTTACAGTCTTGTGGACACATGCTTGTTCCTTAGTCTTCAGGGTCTAAGGACTGAGAAAAAAAAACACTAAAGCAGAGCAGCAAGTAGCAGACACGTCACAAATAAGGCTGCTTGCCATGTTCAGGGAGAAAACACAATTCTCTTGTCTGTGAGATAATTCTCATATTAAAACAAAGGAGGACTCAAAGAAGAATCCTTTTTAAACTCTCAACAATGTGCAACCAACAAAATTATCTTCAAGATCCCCATTGCAATCACTGTGCTAAGCTAGGCCATGCTGCTGAAGGCTATTTCCCAAACAAGAGCTGAATATTACCAGTTACAGTTCACTGAAGATGAACACTTGCCCTAAGGCTTTCATAGGTGAAACCTTGAAATAAGAAAATTACATACTGTCTAATTTAAGCCCCAGTTGTAAATAATGGAAGCCCAAATGGGTATTTGTTTATAGATTGCCAGTGTGAATATAATTAGCATATTTAAAAACTATAACCTTCTCTTCTTGCCAGACACTGGTGGCTCATGGCCTAAATCCTAGCTGCTCAGGAGGCTGAGATCTGACAATACTGGTTTGAAACTGGTTCTAGGCATGAAAGTCCATGAGATTCTTATCTCCAATTAATCACTAGAAAATTGGAAGTGTCACTGTGGCTCAAAGTAGTAGAGTACTAGTGTTGAGCAAAAAACCTCAGGGATAGCACTCAGGCTCTGAGATCAAGCCTCACAACCAACAGCAATAGCAACAAATGAAAGAAGCTAAGGGAAAGCACAAGGACTTGAGTTCAAGCCTCAGTTCTGGCACAAAAACCAAACCAACAAAATACCTAGTACCTTCTACAAATAAAGCAAAAGTAAAAAGAAAATAATCACACACTAAAGCTTCTAGAAGAATTTGAGTGACCACTCCCCCTTTTAGCTAACAGTATACAACAGTAGTCCTATCAAATTCCCTACAGTTGTAGAATATTAATGCTAGTTGCAGAAATCTTTCTTACCATATCAATTCCTTACTTCTGACTCCTGCAGGTCACTGAAAAGACCAATAATCATATTATACATTAATTTTTCTTGACTATAGTATAACGACCATAATTAGCAGCAAATCCCTTTGCTTTATTTGCATGGGCTGAATTTTCCTTAATTACTCTGCAGTCTAATTATGGAGCTCAATCTAGAGAACTCACAAAAGCCAGTGAGGCAGAAAGCAGAAGACAAGCGGATTCTACAAGGGGATTTATGGCTCTGATTCCTCCAGGAAACCAGTTGGAACTGACTCTATTTGTGAGGGCATTAGCATGTAAACAGTGTCAGGGAGAAGACACATGGCTTCGGCCATACTAATAGAAAGTAAGATGGAGTTTACTAATTCAGATAAGGGTGCACAGATTGCCTTTTCTCCCAAGCACAGGGACTGTCAGAGAAACAAATGCATGGCCCATGTTGCAATTAATTTGATTCTTGTTCTTTTAAGGCTGTACTTGTAGATTTAATTAAAGCTTTCACACACTGGGCACATTCAGGAAGAATATGATTTTAATGGCTTCTTTTGAATGAAAGCAGCAGTGGAAGTTATGATTCAAACAGTAACAGGCAATCATAAGACAAAGATATTTTTAATAAGAAAGTACGTTCATGCTTACTAAGGTAGCAAGTCATTTTTTATTTTAATAAGAGCTGAAAAACTGCTCTTTCTCCATACATCTCTCTCTCTCTTTCACTTACTAAGTTACAATTTCTGAGCTAAATGCTCCTCTGCACTCAGTCATATTGTGATTATATTATCTGGTTGACAATTTCTTCCATCAAATTTACAGTAATACCTTAGAAATTCTTAGGTAGTGAAACTCAGAGCCCATCTATTTTTGCTTTGGCCTTTATGTTTACTTTCAAAATCATACTTAAGTTTTATTTGTTTTGCAAATGGACTGATATCCTTTGTCTAAAAGCAATATTTTTCTTACCTGTTTATATCATGAGCAGCCTGGGCTCAGTGATTTTAAGGCAAGTGTGGTAGCCAAATGAAGACAGGAAAGTTAGGAGAATGCAGCCATAATAGTAAATGTTTATATGTGTACTAAGGATGAGGTTAAGCGAAATGAACCCCAAGATAGGGACACAAATATATTTTTATTTCTTGCTATTGTTTCTAACATATTTATAATGTACCATGTGATTTTTTTTGTTTTTTTTTTGTATGTTCCTCCCCCATGGTATCACCCCTGTTTTCATTGTATTTGATGTCAGTGCCCTGCATCTTGTATATATACTTCTCTAATTTGAGGAGGGGAAGGGAAAAAACAAAATGCTTAAACAAGGATACATACAGTTTGACACATTGTAACAATGAGATGTACAAGACACTATGTTGAAAACGAACTTTACAACCTTGGCAGGCAGGGAGGGGGAGTGTAGTTGTGGAGGTGGAAGGGAAGGGATGGTAGGGTAAAAACAAAGGAGGAGGCAACAATGCTCGATAGGAAGTGTACTCATTACCTTGCTCATGTAACTATAACCCTTCTGTATAGTATTTCTACAATAAAAATGTACAAAAAGAATCTTAAAATATTTATATGTGTAAATGCAACTAGAAAGATTTAGGGGAGAGATGGAGGAGAAAGATGAAAGGGGTAACATTGATCAACAAGCAATGTACTCATAAACTGACACGTTGAATTGAAATTCCTTTGTACAACTACTCAAAAGTAGCAGAAATTAAATATTAAAAAATAATAATTATTGGTGATAATACTTATTTTACCAACATATATATCATGAGCACTTGTTCATACTTTTCATCTCTGATAATCTCAATAGGACTGCCTCTCTACCTTGAGGCTATATTGACTGTTGTCTCTGAAAGCACATTTTTCCCCCTGAGCTGGCAGAGTCTCTATCTATAAATCAGAGTGTTGAATCATTTCCTCCAAATCATCTTTCTGACCATAGCTCATGATTCTGACCAGACAACTACACCATGGAGGTCCCTGATTAGTCTGATAATTATCCCTTAGTGCCCTGAAGAACAGGAACTTCAAATATTCAAGGATGAATCGGTGTTTCTCTCTACCACTACTAATCCATGGGCTGTTCATAGTTGTTTATTAAGAAGGATGAAGCCTTCTTAAGAAGTTGGAGACAGAAGGATGGTGGTTTGAGGCTGGCCCAGGCAAAGGTAACATAGAATGCTTTTAAGAGGCCTAAGTGAAAAATGAACTAAAAGGATCTGGGGTGCAGCAATAGTGGTAGAATAATAAAAAAACACCCCAAAGAAACCTTAAATATATCAAAAACTGAAAAATTAAAAAATATGTGTATGTACATACAAACTTATATACATATATAGCAAACTTTTTTTGATCCAGTACTTTGGGGCTTGAGCTCAGGGCCTTGCACTGTGACTGGTACTCTACCATTTGTGCCATAGCTCTATTTCCAGCTTTTTTTCTGGTTAATTAGAGATAAAAGTCTCAAAGATTTGTCTACCTGGGCTGACTTAAAACCACAATCCTTAGATCTCAGACTTCCAAACAGCTAAGAGTAAAGACATGAGTCACCAGAGCCTAACTCCAAGCTTTATTTTGTGCATCATCACTCTTCTGAACAATTCATAACATTGTCACATAACTTAGTTCATCTACCAACTACTCAAAACCAAACTAAAAGGTTAAACCTTAATTCAGAAGAATCAGGAACACTGAATTAGGTTCTCTTGAAGTTTTCATTCTACTTTAGATAAGCTCTTCTCAGGTTGACTCAAAGTATTTCTGTGCTTGTATTGAAACCAATACTCGATGGCTCATCTCTTTCCTCACTGGATCCTGCTAAACAGTAATGTGTGCAGCTGGTTTTCCTTTCTAGGGCACCAGTTCTTAAACACAGTGTAGGGAGCACCATTCCATGGGAGAACAAGAATTTGTATTTAGACACCCCTGTTTCATACCCCATCTACTGTGCTTGGGGTGTGCTCAAGAAAAGTCATGGTCAAAAGCTCCCTGGTGATTATGAGACAGAGGAGCTTTGAGCTGCACATAGGGGCTCACACTTCTGTGTGATCTGTTCTGTGTCTCAGAACAGCTCTGTCTTGTACATAGATGGATTTCCTGGTGCACAAAACACATTGGTAGTCAGAGGATATGAAGAGCAGAAAAACCAGAAAACAAACCTGGGATGATCTTTACCTCAAACATGTTGCAGGACTGGGTTAATCTGTTATTCTATAAGGCCCAAACTGCCCAACCTTAAAGCTTGCACAGAAATACTCAGGTTGTCATCTCCCATCTGTCATATAAATCTTAATGACAGAAGGCAAATATAGAAACGAATCAATCTTTTGTTTATGTATTCAAGTCTCTCTTTTCAGGCAATAGAATCCTGTGCATAGAGTTGTGGCAATATTAAGACCTTTTTACTCTCAAGGAATTAGCTGAGGGCAAGATCAGAGGCATGAGAGAATGCAATTAATAGGCTTCACACTATGTTTGTGGTGATCACATGCAATGTAACACAATAAGACACAAGTCTCCCTATGGATTAAGGCTTACCCATCTGACAGGCTGGAGTGCATGACATGGAAATTAACAAATCAAATAACTGAATACAAGTTCTCACAGAAGGAACCCAAATGTTTGCTTATCTAACTTACTCTTTTGTTGTAAAGACTAAAGTTGGAAATACTAGAAATCACATATCAGTAGTGCTATAGAGTCTTAAATGTTATCTAGCAATCTTTAAACTAATTGAACAAGAGCTTCTAAGAGTGTCCCAGTGCTTCGTAAAGGTCGCTTGCCAAAAGAATGACTTAATGACCATGTTGTAGCCATCCCCACCATCCAAGGCCTTTCTTTCCACACAAGATAAGATAAGCTTTCTGGCATTTCCTAACAGTTTTCCTTCATCAGGATTCTCTTCAAGGCTCTGTAACATGTAAGTACATCATAGATCTCAGCAATTTCACAAGATGGTCTACCTCCTTTCTTTTATAGGATATTCTACTAAAGCTCACTAAGGACAAGATGGTATTGCAAAAGCAAGGTTTCTAACTATTACTAAATGAGTTATCTAGACAGTCTTCCCAGGAACTCGTATCCATATGCACAGAATTGCTCGCTTTACCACTACAAGCTTTATTCTTTGCTCTATGTGCAGGGTCACTTGCACCCTTAACAATGAACTCTGCCAGGGTTTTCCCATTGCACCTGACATGTGACCCTCTGCTGGGTGCTCTCAATTCAGAGTGAGAGTTGGGATAGGGAAAACCAAGGATGTACTTTAAAAGAAGACAACTAGGACTGGGAAGGTGGCTCAGTGGTAGAGTGTTTGCCCTGGGTTTGATTCCTCAGTACCACATAAGCAGAAAAAGCCTGAAGTGGTGCTGTGGCACGACCCTTGAGTTGAAGAGCTGGGGGACAGTGTCCAGGCCCAGAGCTCAGGCCAAAGTCTGGACCGTCCTCTCCCCCTACCCCTGCAAAAAAAAAGACAACTAAAGGTACATTTTTAAAATGCCAACTCTTAAAGCAAACAAACAGGATGATAAATTTAAAAATGTTTTTGTTCGAATAACTGCTTATAGAGAATAGGGAGCATCTTTCTAGTATTTCTTTTTTAAAAAACTCAAAATTTCCACTCAGATGTAGATTGCTTTTTAGAGAAATGTTTCTTGTCCTGATCATGCTAAAACATTGGAAAAATAAAAAGGGGACTAGGCCTATGAGTTAAGGAAGAAATCTCTTTATCAATGGTCTTAACATAAAGTATATGAGTTTTATTCTGAAGAGACTTAAAAACCTTCTAGTTAAATCCTGATGTCATCCTTCCTATTGATTCTCTTGAATTAAGACTATAACAAAAGCACATCTGGTAGTTGGACAACAACAAAGACACAAGGTTCCCTTAGCCCCTTTAGCCTTATCCTGATCCAGACAATTATTCTAGGCAATCAAAAGCTTCCTTGTTTTAGTCTAACTTCTCATTTTACAAAAGCACAGGACACAGAAGCAAACATATTTACATCAGACCTGCCATGTTCTCTCTTGCCTCTGATTCCGTTTCACTAAGATTCCATCATTTTCTCCCCCTCACAGAGGTCCAAGCTGTTTACAAGGCCACATTTCCTCATTTCTCATAGTCCCACATCCATGGCAGACCAGTGGCATCTGGTTCAATATTTCATTAAATCCTCCTGAAAACTAACAGTTCAATCTATTAGAAAACTATAGTCCCTGAGCAACATAAATTACCTAGCTGGCTTGCTGTGGCACAATACACAGGCCATTTGCTGTGGAGACATTTATAGCTGTGGACTTGCTGCACATACTGGATGTATGAAGTGTAACCTTTAGAAGCCTCCCTCAGACAGTAAATACCAAAACTGAAAGAAAAAAATAAATTCCTTAGCAAGAAAAGGTTATTTGGGTTCGAATGAATGATTTCTGTGTTTTGACTTAATTATCCATGAACTAAATCTAGAGTTCTTTCATATGCTCAGCCACTCCTGTGGCCCTTGGCAAATGGTGGGAGAATACTTACAAGAAATCCTCATCCAAGGCTGGGTTCAACAGGATATTTAGAGCTAATTTGTGTTTGCTGCAGGGCATGTATAACTTGTGTGGCAGAAATAAGGAAGGCAGAACTGTCTGTTTCACTTTGACCTATTTTGGCCATCACTGGTCAGTCTACCTGAGTTTCAAATGTAGTTGTTATTTTACAAGTTTGGCAGCTGGGACCTTTGATGGCAATCAGCAGGGTAGGAAGGGGCAGGACCTCTGGGTCTTCTACTCAGACACAATCATAGTGACAGTACTTGACACAACTAAAATGCCTAGAGGGCTTAGAGAACTATTCCTCAGCAATCACTCTGACTTTTTTCTCTTTCCTCAGTCTAGTAGTCAAAACTTTTGTTTGTAATAATAATCAGGAAGCCAGACAAACACAATACAACATAGCACACGTGCACACACATGAATCTTGATGCTGAGGCTTGAAATCAGGGTTTAGGTGCCTCCCTTAGCTTTCTCACTCAAGGTTGGTGATTTATGACTTAAGCTACCTACAGCTATACTTCCAGCTTTTTGGTGGTTAATTGAGATAAGAGTCTCATGGTCTTTCCTGCCTTTCAAATCATGAACCTCAGATCTCAGCCTCCTGAGAAGCTAGGATTACAGTTATAAACCACTAGCTACTTAGACCTTTTGTGGAATATTTTAAAGACTCCAAAAAGGTTAACCATAGGCCTAATACTGACTGTAGTACAGACATGAGATGTTTTACAGAGAAAATAGTAATATGAGCCTTAATAAATACAAATTCTAGGCTCATTTACAAATTGGTTAAATTTAAGGAGGCAAAGACTATAACTGATGAGAGTGTGGTGGCTGGCAGAGCAATCCATCACACTGAGCCTTTTTGGGGACCAGCACTTTAGTTCTCTGGGCCTGCCATAGCTGAAGATGGTTGGCTTACTGGAGCTCACCTAACTGCACTGGATAAACATGATGCTGTAAAACTAACTGTGTGGACCATGAGCTCTCATTATCTTGCCATGAAATTAGCTTAGCTGACATCACGCAGTTTAGCAGTCATCAAAAAAGTCACATGGAAGTGATTTATGCAGAAACTGTAAATTTGGAGTCACAGCTGTGGTTTCCCTACTCTCTCAATTCAGCACTTAGCTTTTCTGAGCTTGTTTTTTTTCCTCTATAAAATGAGAGGTTAGGAAGAGATGAACTCCAAGACTTCTCAGCTCTTAAAATTCTATGTGCTATTTAGTTTGAACAATTTGTGCATCAAACACTTTCCAAAAGAGAAGAAGGATGAGAAATGAATACTTACATACTAAAATGTTTCCAAATCACACTTTTGTTTCAAGAATAAGTATTTAGAGGAAAAAATGGGTCTAACATTTTAAAAATCACATTTTAGGAAATTGGTATCCATACAAATATGAATATATATATGCTTGGCAGGAAAAAAAATCATATTAGAATCAAACCATGTGATGATCACTGAAGACTAAATAAAAGTACGCACACACACACATACACATACATACACACACACACACACACACACACACAGAGATCATGCTAAGTTCCTGCCTTGGGTGAATTTCTTTCCAATTCAATGAATCATATAGAATCTTAGGATAGCACAAAAGTCTCTTCCTTGTTAATAATGTTGTTCTAAATTACTGCTACTGGAAAACTTGCACAAATGCTACTTTATGAAAAGTTCAGATAACAAATCTCTCAGCCAAGAGGAAATTGCTTTAAGCAGGCCCATTACTTTTATTTCTCCCTCATCCTTCCCCTGAAAAAAATTATTTCATTAACTTAATAAGTGATTGTTTCTTTTCTCATTTCAACATGTATTTGAAGAAGTAAAGTTCTGGGCTGCCATTGCTAATGTATACCTGTTATATACTGCAACAGAGCTTTCCTGCAGGACTAATGAACATAAAATGGAGGGAGAAAATAGGACTTTGTCTCTTTCCACTCTGAGTGGTGTTTCTTATGTGATATGCCAAGGACATTTATATTCACTCTTTATTTTCCTCACATCTCCTCACAGTATTTCCTTATCTAAGGAAACTATTGCTTAGAGGGTTGGTATAGTATTTATAGAGAAACTTAATTCCAAAGTCAAACAGGAAAGCAATATATTTTATTTAAGTTCCTTCCCTGAGTCTGGGAAGAGCTCACATACATGGCATTATAGTGAATCCAGATGATGGGGGTAATATTCCTCTTCATAACCTATATATGATAGGCAGTCTCTGCTACAAGGGCTGGGTGCACAACAGTAAGGTCCAGGGAAGGAAATTCCATGGTAGTGATATTTGTCATTGCAGAAAATGCAGTGGTTAAATACTGCTTCATTAGTATGAAGCTGGGTGTGATGGCACAGGCCTGAAATCCTAGTGTTCTGGATGGAGGCTGCTGTAGTGAGATGGTGAGTTTAAAATCAATCTGGACTACATAGTGAATTCAGGCCAGACCTTGTCTCAAAAATAATAACAAACAGTAGAAGAAACGGCTCCTTATTTCAAGGTTCATAAATAAACTTTGTTCTACAAAATTCAGCACTACTTCCTGCTACGTAAATAACTTGTGACATTATTGCTTTCTCTGGCTCTTTTCTCCCCTACAATAGCACAAATAAATTGGTTGTTAATTCTACTAATACAGTGAACTTTAGAAAATGGTTATTTTAAGAAAACTTATTGTAAAACTGACTTATTTTTCTCACTAACGAAGAAATAGTCTGTAAATTACCAAATTTGGAAAACTTGCTGCTGAGAGGATAAAAAAATATACATTTATTTTTGTTAGTTTAATTTTACCTGTTTATGATGATATTTCAACATATTTTGTAAGAATTCTAAAGAGTTGGTAGTACCAACCTATCTATTGGGAAGGCAGAAGCAAAAGGATCCCACGTTTAAGGCCAGCCCAGGGAAAGTTAGCTAGATCCTATCTCTAAAACAAAAATATCTATCTCTAAAATAATGTCTCTAAAAACAAAAGAGCCAGGGTCATAAGGGCAAGTGATAAGAGTGCTTACCTACCAAACACACAGTCGTAGAGTTCAATCTCCAGTACTAGAAACATCAAGACTTTTACTTAGTCTTAACTATAAAGCTATGGGAGAAGGAAGTGAAGGACTCAGGTGGTAGAGCACCTGATTATCAAGTACAAGGTTCTAAGTTCAAACCCTAGCACAACCATATAAGCAAAACGTGGTCTGAGGCTGAGAGATTTAATGGAAAAACCAAATGATTGACATAATAGCAGGGTTATTTGTATCAAAAATAAAAATACATCCTCATCAAATTTATCTTAAAATATTTATAGCTGTCAGGATATACTTGGTAAGCTAATACGAACACTATAAAATACTGTTGAAAAATATGAAAAAAGGATACTAATTCTAGCAAATATTTCAAACTGAATGCTATCCATATACTCTGGGTTATTTAAAGTAGAAAAGCAGAGACCATTAGTTGTTTCCAAGAAGATAATAGTAGGAGAAAGTACAACTAAGAGTAAGAAAGCCAAGACAGGATGCTGGCACACACACACACACACACACACACACACACACGCACACACACACACACACACACACACACACACACACCAGTGTAGAACCCTAACACTAGCCAAAATGGCAAGGTGTAAGTGATTGTAAAAGTCTTACAACCTGCATGCGTATCTACATCATGAAAAGGTAACATCAACTCATTATGAGATGCCAAACCACAAACACTGCTGCTCCATGTTTACCTTGCCCAACTGTTTCCATATCAGAGCCACATGTTGCCTCTGCCTCTCTAAAGTCAGGGCTCAGGGCCCAATATGGAGAGCTTGTGTCTGACTAGCCAAAGTTTAAAACTCTCCTGGGCCACCAAGGTAAGTGAGGCTGGTAAGAGCAATGCTGGGGACACACAGTAAAAGCAGGATTAGCCTTGAACCTATACCCATCTGGTACAAGGGAAGAAGAAGCAAGAGGCTACTAGGATTTCCAGAGACCCAAGAATTGTTGCACTAGGGAAGAAAGGTAGTGAGTCAGTTTGGGTGTTAGCCAGTGAATCCCATAAAGGTAGTAAACAATACATGTTAAGTTAGAGCTGGGATGGGAACTCCAGCTGTTCTCATTTCCTTCCAATTGGGGCACATTTTAAGCATACCCAGATGTTTAGTAGGTCAAAGGTTTTTAAGGGTATCCAAGGTACTTGGGTCTCTTCTGTGTGTACGGACATTAAATGAGCAGAGCCTTTCAGCTGGGGCCAGTTTCAAAACTTTGCACTTCTTCTGTCTAAATGAAACAGGTGAGAAATATGGGCATATAGCCAACAAAACAGAACATAGGGGTTTCTGCTGGTTTCTTTCCAGTTCACTAGGTAGATATCAGTCATCTCCTATGTCTATTCCATTTGAACTAAACAGCCACAATAGCTCTGAATGGCAGCTCTGGATATTGGGTGTCTGTCTTCACTTCTTGGTTGATTCTCTTACCATGTGACATCAACTGACTTCTCTCTTTCTTGGTTTCCCTTTAGTTAAAACCGGGTCATAGGGTATATGCGAGAGTTGAGTTATTTCAAGGCCTAACGGGGAGAATGCTCTTAAACTTTATAGCAGTGCCTTTCATGAGGCAGATAATTAATGCTTAAAACATACTGATCACTATCACCACCACCATGGCCGATACCAAATAAGAAACAAATGATACAAATGACTTAGAAGATTCTACTCATGTTCAGTTACAGATATAGTATTTGTTATTTAGATTAATCAAGGTAAGGCTCATTTTAGTTTCTCTTTGGTCATTGTCATCTCTTCTGGTTCTTAAACTTATTAGAGGGAAGGATGGGTGCAGTAAGAGGTGTTTTTTTTGTTTTTTGATTTTTTTTTTTTGTCAGTTGTGGGGCCTGAACTCTGGGCCGGGGTGTTGTCCCTCAGCTCTTTAGCTCAAGGTGAGCATTCTACCACTGGAGCCACAGTGCCATTTCTGGCTTTTTCTGCTTATGTGGTGCTGAGGAAGTGAACCCAGGGCCTCATGCATGCAAGGCAAGTGCTCTACCACTGAGCCACCTTCCCAGCCCAAGTAAGAGGTTTTTTTTTTTTTTTTAAAAAGCTAGGTGCTGGTGACTCAGGTCTGTATTACCTGTCACTTAGAGGCTGAGATCCAAGGATCTTGGTTCAAAGCCAGCCCAAGAAGATAAATCCAAAACATTCTTACCTTCAATTAACCAACAAAAAGCCAGAAATAGAAGTGTGACTCAAGTGGCAGCCTTGAGTGAGAAAGCCAAGTAAGAGCCTAAGGCCCTGAGTTCAAGCCTCAAGGCATATACACCACAAGAATTTCTTTTTAAATTTTATTTTATTGTAGGTGTCACTATGTAATGCACACAAATAAATAGTGTCCCAAAATAGGGCAGACAAGAGAAACTGCATCCCTGGGTACTCTGCTTCATAGTGAACTTAATTACTGGAAGACTGTAACCTAGGGAAAGGATTTTCCAAAAAGGAGGAAGTGGTAAAAAAAAAAAAAAAGAACAGGACTTGCTGGCAGCAAGGGCAGCTCAGTGATAGAGTATTTGTCCAGCATGTTCAGGGCCCTAGATTCTGTCTCTAGCATGAAAAAAAGAAACGAAGACTAGGACTTGCCCCCTACCTCAGCAATGAGCTGAAGCAAGGGCAGCCTGCTTGGTAGGCAGAGCAACAGGGTTCATACATGGTGGGACCTGCTCCTTCACTCATTTATCTTTACTTGTTTTTGTTTTTTTGAGATAGTAGGGATGGAAGACAGGGCCTTACACATGCTAGGCAGGTGCTCTATTACAGAGCTACATTTCTAGCCCTTGTTCATTCATTTATACAATGCGTCGAACACTTATTAAGTGCTTAGTCTGGGTTAGGAATGGAAGAGATAAAGATGATTTAAGCTATGGCGCCTGTTCTCAAAGACTTTCTAATCAATTGAGAGCCACCAAATCTGATTTATGTAGAAAGGGAAAGTAGAGAGTAATTTATGATTCAGAAAGGAAGCTTCATTCATTTGAGAGGAGCTGAGTGCTATGTATTTTGTAGTACACACTGAAATTACTTTCTTCTTTTTTAAACAAACCTATAAGAAGCCACTCCATCCATGTGGTTTGATTTGAAGCACTCAGTCTTTAGGATACTGGACACATACATATTCTACTTGAGGACAATCTGTACCACTGCGATTATTACTGGTAAATTGATAAACAAAAATAAAACCAAAACTCTGTCAGCTATGGAAGCCATCAACTTAACACTATCTATGTTTCATTCTCTCAAAAAAAAATCAAGTAACAGAACATACTGTTTTCTTGCTTGTGATTGCAGTGATCACGGAGGCAGCAGCAGCAGCAATCTGAGAAGTGCGCCTGGCTGCTACAAGGCCTAGCCATCCTGTCTAGCTTCGGGGGAAGCTGATCACACTGCAGGCGAAGCTTTTAGAGGACAATTTGGTTTTCTCACTGTCACAGTTGTCAGTAGCAATGCTGAGAGACCGTTGGTGGCGTGTTTCCCATGCGGCTTCTCACATACACATGGCCTCAGGTAAACAGAGACCAATTGATAAATATTTTCTTGCTGTCAGCCAAACAACACACCTCTCCCAGACACGCCAGGCTAACCATTCAAGAGGAAATATCTGATGATAAACTATACAATGACCACTGAGTTATCTAAGGCTGTAAGGCTGACAGATGATTGCAATGATAAAGGAAGTGCTAAGCCCTTAAATCAAAGTGCCTCTTCTGTCTATCAATATTAAAACATTTAATAAAATCATGATAAAAAGTTATGTATATATATATATATATAAATTTACCATTTTAGCCATTTTAAGGTCTACAAATTAGAGGTATTACATGTAACCATGTAATTGTATGACCACCACCACCACCACCACTATCCACTTATGGAAATTTTCAACAACCTAAACTAAAACTAACTCCTCATTTCTTCTTCCTCACCCCCAGGCAACTGATATTCTATTGCTTATCTGTTGATTGTTCTATTGTAGGTCCCTCATAAAAAATAGTTCCACGAGGTATATGTCTTTATGTGACTGGTTTATTTCACTTAACATTAAGATCCTCAAGATTCAACTATGCTGTAAAATGAATCAGAATATGCTTCCTTTTTAGGGCTAAATAATATTCCATTGTGTGTATTTACCATGTATTTCATTCATCTGTCAGAGGACTCTTGGGTTGCTTCTTTTTGTCCACTATGAACATGGGTACAAATACATCTTCACCAACTCTTAGTTTTTTTTGTGGGTTTTTTTTTGGACATGTACCTAGAAAGTTATTTTCATTGCAGAGCCAGTGTCTTTTTCCTAATTTATACAACTGAGAAAAAGGTACTCCTACGCCAGGTGCTGCTGGCCTAGCTATTCAGGAAGCTGAGATCTGAAGATAAAGGTTTGAAGCCAGCCCAGGGAAATAAAGCCTTTTTTTCCCCCTGTGGGTCTTGGGGCTTGACCTCTGGGCCTGGGTGCTGTCCCTAAGCTCTTCAGTACAAGGCAAGTGCTCTACCACTTGAGCCACAGTGCCACTTCAGGTTTTCTGGTGGTTAACTGGAAATAAAAGTGTCTCATGGACTTTCCTGCCCAGGCTAGCTTTGAAGCACAATCCTTAGATCTCAGCCTCCTGAGTAGCTAGGATTATAGGCATGAGCTACCAGTGCCTAGCCTGTGAGACTCTTCTCTTCAATTAACCACCAAAATGTGGAAATAGAGCTGTGGCTGAAATAGTAGAGCATCAGCTTTGAGTAAAAGGAACTAAGTTCAAGCCCCAGTACTAGCACGAAAAAAGGGAGGGGGGATTCCATGATGCTACAGAAACAATTTAAATGGTTTGTGTTTTTTACTGAATCACAAAATTAACCAAGTACGAGACTTCCTGCCTATCAGATGCATGCAGTAGAGTCCTTAACTCATAATAATAAACAACATTTAGAATTCCCAAATCGACTTTGTTTTTCTCTATTCTGCTTTGTTTCTTTCTTAATTTATCTCTTTCATTAGGGCTACTTCATTTACCTTAGCTTAATTTGATTTGTTATTTGTTTAGAGCTCTAGTGAAATTGTTGTTAAGTTCTTCGCATATTATCACTAAAATCAGCCATGCCAACATCTGCAAAGAGAAATGATTACTGAGTGCCCCCAATTTAACTAAAAAATAAATACATAAAAAATCTCTCTAAAGCTAATGCAGTGGTCAGGACACTAATTAAAGATGTTTCTGAGAATTCAGAATTTCACAAATCACAGAACACATGATATTTTAAAAATTGTAAGCAATGTCCTTTACGGCTTGAAAATCAATGAAGACTGTTAACACTGTATATAATCAGATCTATCATGTTGACCTTTGTAACTGTGAACTTGTTAATGGTTCTCATTCATCAACTACAGGCTTCCGACAGTTAGTTTGCCCCCTACATAATGAACTGTCCTTTTACTTAGATACTCATAACTTACATTAAATTTGGGTGATGTTGTTCTTTACATCATGGTGACTCTGAGTGAAACAAAAGCACATTTGGCAAGAACTAGTTATTCTATCTTTCTTTTGTAAAATGCTGTCCCCTACCTAGCCGACTATCTGTAGTATGTTTCAGAGGTAGTTTAAAATAGAATCATAGATATCAAAGCCTGATGAGTGTGTGTGGGAGAGTATGGTTAATGATGTAGAGGTAGAGTTAGATTGCAGGAATAACTATGCTTACAGTAGTCTATAGCACATTGGGTAAATATGGTTTACAACTATTCTTTGAATAGAAAGAGGATTTTATGTGTTCCCAACACCAAGAAAATTTTATATGTCAGATGTGATAGACAGTACCTCAGTGTGACCATTCTATTATATATATATATCAGTACTTTCAAATGAAAGTACTGATAGGTGACTGTATAGCCCAATATAAGTATGATTACTATGTATCCACTTAAAACTTACAAAAATAAAAATGTAATCATTACATGATGATTTAAAAAGTAGTTATGGCTTTATTAAAAATCAAGCTGTGTCTAAATTTAAACATATACCTGTTCATCAACTACATTAATAGATTAAATTAAAATCATACATTTCAAGTAGGGAATATGTTCACTAAAATATACTACACAAAAATAATACATATATGATACAATAAAATTTACATCCCTAAACCTTTCTTTAAAAGACTAAGGCATTTCAAAGTCTAGTACTGAATTATTTGTTTGTTTACAGTGTTGGGAGATGAAGCTCGGACCTTGTATAAGCTAGGAAGTGCTCTTTGATTTGGCTGTAGCCAAGCTCAGGATGGTCTTCATTAAAGAAGTATTTGCTCCCTTTAATGAGGAAGTATGCTGCTTCATGTCTACAATGAGGACTGTTCTAAATGTAAGAATATTCTGCATGTTGAAGATGATTAACAGTGATCATCTCATAGTCCTTATGTGTTATCATCTAATAGGAGACAGATGGCACCTAAATCATCCATCCAAAGTCTGAACACAAGGAGGATGGACTGCTGGCTTGAAATGAGGGGAGGAGAAGGAAAAACACTAAATCCCAGGTGTCCAAAGTAGAATTTAGGCAGGCAAACAATAAAGGCTGGAAATTTGTATTGATGCCTGTGAGTGCACAAGAGAGATAAAATGTTCCATTCAGTTAGACTTTTGCCAATGTTTTACTTTGTTTTTACAAACAAAAGTATGTTGGAACTTAATAAAAGAGTCAGTTTTTATTTGTTGCTGTAAAGCCCATGAAAATACCTTCGCCTTAGGACCACCATACCAGCATCAATAAGGAAATAGAATATATGGAAATACCAAAGCTACAAGCGTCTTTCAGTAGATAATATCCTTTAACTTATATATATATATATACATATATATATGTATATATATGTATATATATATTTTTTTTTTTTTGCCGGTCATGGGGCCTGAACTCTGGGCCTGGGCGCTGTCGCTCAGCTCTTCGGCTCAAGGCTAGGGCTCTACCACTGGAGCCACAGCACCACTTCTGGCTTTTTCTGTTTATGTGGTGCTGAGGAATCGAACCCAGGGCCTCATGCTTGCAAGGCATGCACTCTACCGCTGAGCTACCTTCCCAGCCCCTATCCTTTAACTTTCAAAGCACAATCTAGCTAGATGGATGGAGGTGTGTAGCTCATGTGGACATGGACAAAAATATAAATACAAATAAATAAATATGTTATTTAAAGTAAAGTACTAAATACTATTTGACATAGTGTTATGTCTTATAATCCTGACATTTTCCAAAAAAAAAAATCAACTCCTACCCCCAATCATCTTCTAATTAACAATGGGTTTTCTATATTCTTCTTTTAAAATAATTGTGTGTAATTTTTAATATATGAAACTAAATGAAAGATTTCATTTATAATTCTTTTCCCTGTTTAAAAGAAATTTAGATTTATGTTAGATATTTATGTTAGATTAGAAACTGGCTTATTTTTTCTTAATGTATAGATATTTTCCTTCCCTTTTAAGTACATTTAATTGGTGTTTTGTTAATACAAAGAAAAACTGGAAAATATGGAAGAAATGATATAATGAGGTCTGAATTCCTGTCTGAGATGCAAGGTTCAGTAATCATCTTTGGTATTTCTATTTTATAAACTGAAAGCATAAGTAGAGTGTTCTTTATAGAACTCAAAGACTAGGTAAACTGGGATGCACTGTCAGTGCCATTTGGAGACATCCACTGAAGGATAATTAACTTCAGTAGTATTCATGCAATACCCTTATATAATGAACTCTTACACCTGGAGCTTCAGTGGTAAGATCTAAAGAAGAAACGTATTTCCAAAAGCTATGATAATGGACAGAGAAAAAAACTGAGTTTTGCTGACAAGTACTTAGGAATTAACACTAAGAATAAAGAGGACAACTGTGCCCTGTGATGGCCAGTAAAAGTTCATCTAGCTAAATGGCATGCAAGTGCCATATGGTGGCTGCATGGCCCAGGATTGAGAGGGTTTAGGAGTTAAATCTCTACTCATGAAATGTGGCGGTTGCAGACAGGTTCAGAGTATCCAATAAGGAGCATGGTGGGGTTCTAAGCACACTGAGGAGAGCAATGCTCCTTATATATACCTACCACAGAAGGCAAACCACTGGGCACCTTGCCAGGTTTGCTTTGATTCCCCAAAGCATTTAAGTATTTGAACCTCTGAAGTGTTTTAAGGTCATGTCCATACAGGAGTGTTTGGGATTCAGAGGGCTTTCCCTGGACTCACATTGACATAGCCACACATATTGAGTGTTACTATGTTACCTGTAGAGGCCCTGCTCTCACTCAGCTATCCTGGTGAGACCAGATATTATGCTGTCCCTGGGCTAGAAGAATGACTGACATTCCTGTGCTTACAACTACTATACACCTCTACAAATTCTAGCATTCATGAAACCACAGGAAAGGACATACTACTGTAAATGATCAGAATTTATGAATCAATAAATGATACCAAATATACATTCTAATAGATATTTAAACCATCTCTGTAAAAGATGTTGCTGAAAAAGATTTTACTTAGATATTTTTCCATTGAAGGCTCAATAAAGGAAGGCCTCCATAAAGGAATGCAAGTCAAAATAACACAAATTCTATCTCACCCAAGTAAGATTCAAAAAATAACAAATCTGGGCAAGGATGTGGAGGGAAAAGGAACTCTATTACACTGTTGGTGGGAATGTAAACTAGTACAACCACTCTGGAAGGTGGTTTGGAAATTCCTCAAAAAACTAAACATAGAACTACCCTACGATCCAGCAATCCCACTCTTGGGCATCTATCTACCCAGAGCATTACAAATCAGGATTTGGTAAAGATACTTGCATATCCATGTTCAATGCTGCACTAGGTACAAGAGCCAAGGTATGAAGATAGCCCAGATGCCCTACAACACAGAGCTGATCAAAAAAAATGTGGCACATATACATAATATGTCAATTATAGGGAAACAGAGAGACCTAGAACAAATCAAGTAAGCCAGGCTCAGGGAGACAAAGAGAACATGTTTTCTTTCATATGTAGAAGCTAAATCTAAAATACAATGATGTATGATAACATATACAAGGCTCACTGTGTTCATACACAATAAAGGAGGATATTGTTAGGGGATGAATCCAAAGGTATAACTCATCTGAACAATTAAAATACTGTTTATCAAAATGAATACCAGGAAGTAGAAACATGTTTTTGGGGGGGGTGGGCAATGGTGACAGCCATAGGAACAGACATAGGAAGGGTGAACAAAGGTAGTTATTATAGTCAATGTACATTATATTAAAAGCATGTAACTTGAGGGTAAAGATAGGAGGGGGAAATAGACAAGAATAAAGGAAGGGTGACACTGGATAAGCAGCACTGTACTCATAACCTGACTTACAGAACCCCTTTGTACAACTACTCAATAATTAAAATAAGGGTCCTATTGTGACATTCTAGTATTGTCTCAAATGTCTCAAAGCAATACTAAATGATAAACAAGCTGATGAAGGTACTGTTTGTTTGTTTGTGACAGTCCTATAGGTCAAGGCCTAGGTGCTGTCCAAGGATTTCTTTTGCTCAAGACTGGGATTCTACACTCCAGCCACAGTTCCAATTATGGCTATTTGGTGGTGAATTGGAGATAAGAGTCTCAGGGACTTTCCTGCCCAGGCTGGCTTTGATACTCAGATCTCAGCTTCCTGTGTAGCTAGGATTGAAGGTATGAGCCTTTGGTGCTCTTTTTAGTTGGTGACTATAGAAAGAGCCTGGAGTTTACAGAGCAAGATGCAGGCAAGTGACATTGTAGCAGAGTTTAAGAAACAAATGCATTTATAGTTAGCCTTATAGTCAACCACCTTGGTGTCCTTGGATCAGTATTTGAACTTCTGGGTTCTATAGCTATTACTGATCAGTCACCAACAATGTATATACATTATCCCCTTTAGTCTTCATGATTCCCCTAGGAAACATCATCCTCACTACGATTAGACTAGACATTTCCAAACTAATTCAGTGAGGTAAAGTAACCTTGTTTATGTTTATACTACTTCAATGGAGAGAATGGGATATGAATCTAGGTATGAACAATTCTAAAGCCATGCCCCTTCCAGAGCGTTCCTAATGTACAGAAGACTGGTACATATCTTCTCTACTCTTCTTTAAAAATAACATAATCTTTACAACAAGTTTCCAAAAGCATGGTGTAGGTGGTTTGCACCTGTGGCATAGTACTCAAGAGCCTGAGGTAGGAGAATCATGAGGAGCTACAATGTAACACCTATATTAAAAAAAAATACAACCCACAATAGAATACATTTAAATAAACCATTAGGTTGAGTGCTGAAAGGGGGCAAATAGTAAATGTCATTTTGCTATTTTTCCCAATAATTCATATTTCTTTAATTATTTTCCAAGAGTAGCAAATTCTCCAATTTCTATGTGCTAAAGGGCTGAGAGAGGAATATTACTGTAATTAATACAAATGTCCTCAAACTTATGAGAGATCTTCAACAATATTAGAAACAGTAGTGAAGGTAATTCATCATGCTAAAATTGATGGTGGTTATATACTAAATTCTGTCAAACATGTTATTGAGATAAATTATTCCTCATGAAAAATGTTGAAAATGCAGGTATTTTCCTTTAAACAAATATATTTAATTATACATGGATGGTAAAAATAAGTATCTGTGATTTTGATTATTGCCAAGTAACTTTGAGAGTATATTGCCATGTGGTTCTGTATGAAGCTTTTATCTTAGATAGTCAATGTACATCATTCCTTATCATTTGATACATTAAAACAATGCACCATCAAAAGAACAGAACAAGTCATATTAGGATAGGAAAAGTGAGGAGAAATTGCCTTGTCTATGGAATAAGAACAAATATATATATATGTGTATATATATATATTTTTTTGTCAGTTGTGGGGCTTGAACTCTAGGCTTGGGTGCTGTCTGTGCGCTCTTCAGCTCAAGGTGAGCACTCCACTGCTTCAGCCACAGCACCACTGCTGATTTTGTAGTGGTTTATTGGAGATAAGAGTCTCATGGACTTTCCTGCCTAGGCTGGCTTTGAAGTGTGACCTCAGATCTCAGCCTCCTGAGTAGCTAGGATTACAGGTGTGAGCCACTGGTGCCCAGCTATATTTAATATATTTTAATAGTTATATTAATAATATAAGTAGGCATATTAATACAACTCGTATACTAATATCCTGCTAATGATTAATATGTTTAATTGATTTAATACTTAGAAATAAAAAACAATTAGTCACTAATGTATAAAAAATTTTTATGTCCTGTCCCCCCCAAAAGTCAAATAAAATGATGGTATATCTGTTCTTAATCATTACTGCCTATATGTGAAAAAAAATTCTATTATGTTAATATGAGCCAAATAGATTTTATTTTTGTAGGAGAGGCTTGTTTTAGCAACTTTTTTTTTTATTTTGTTAGTCGTGGAGCCTGAACTCTGGGCCTGAACGCTGTCCCTCAGATCTTCAACTCAAGGCTAGCACTCTACCACTTGAGCCACAGAGCCACCTCTGGACTTTTCGGCTCATGTGGCGCTGAGGAATAGAACCCAGGGCCTCATGGATGCAAGGTAGGCACCCTACCACTGAGCCACCTTCCCAGCCCCAGCAACTATTTTTTTTAATGGAGGAACGTTCCCTCAGAGGCAAAAATGATGATAACTAAGCTAATAATCAACAATAGCTTCCAAGAAAATATCAAGCAATCCTGCAGTGCTGGAATCTGCCATCCTCCCCTGGTAAAGTACCAGGCTGACTTGGCTAGGTATGCTTACTTGACTAGTTCATCCACAGCCATGGCAGGACAGCCTTCCAATAATATGGACAGATTTGTTTCAGCCCCATTTACTCATGGGCCCAGGCTGTCTTTCAGAGCTATGGAAAATATTGTGCTTGCTGATTCAGAATGCTTTGTACAGAGGAAAAGCAGGTTCATTCCATATAGGAATAGCCCATTTTGGATAGTATTAAGTTCTAGCTGGTAAAGAGATGATTAATTACATACAGAAACCTACTCCTGAAACAGTTCTTTTCTGTTCCTCTCATTTCTTTTGCCATTTCCCCGTTGCTTTTCCTTTTTAATTGATGGCCACTTGGGGGACACTGGAGGATGTGGCTCAAAGATCAAATATTCACCAAAAATAGTTCCAGTCCTGAAGTGATTGAACAAAGAGAGTGTTTCTAAGTCCTACAGGGGAGGCTTAAATAATAAACATGCTTGTTATGCACCGGTAACACCTCAGAAACTTACCTATGAGTCACACCATGTTTTAACTATTCTGCTTAAAAATACTTTTAAAATGTAGAATGAATTGTGGTGAGAAATCCTAAACAATTCAAAGTTTCAAGAATTTCTATTGAATATGACAGTTGTACCATATGACTACTCAGATCTAAATTCTACAAGTGTTGTATTTATAGGCATAGTATATTGGCTAATTTGTCTTATGGTGAGCATATTCTATATTTCAGAAAAAAGCAAATACAGCAGTGACACATGCTGTGAAGACAATCCTTTTAAGATTATTGTGTAGTAAATAATCATGTAAAATCTGACATGACTTATGGGAATTTACTCTAAAGTTGTGTCAAGGCCATATGTTACTGAAGGCAATCTCTGCAAATGTATAATTTATAACATAGAGTTTGTGACTACCTGAGAGACCTAGAAAGGAAAGTGAATTAATCTAGCAGAAAAAGCCTTGTGGAGGATTAGCTAATGTTTAGTTAAGGTCACCAGGGCAACTAGATTACTAGCTTCAAGCTATTTCTTATAGAGAGCTTGGTAGATGACATATAGATCCAAGAGTCCTCAAATACAATGTATCTCTCTGAAATTTTCAGTTTCAATATCTAGGCATGGAGTCATGTACGTACACACACACACACACACACACACACACACACACACACGCACACACATATTTAACAAAAGAAAAAGCCATGGTGCTCCAAATCACTTATAAACAAGCATTGAGGGAGGGGAATCAAGAAATGTCATCCGAGAAAAAAATTGAAATGAGAGGTGAAGAATAGGAAAAAGAAAAAGGAAATCAGACATAGGAAGGAAAAAAAAACATAATAAACAGCTAAAGATAAATAAAATAATAGAAATAGAATAAACAGAAAAAAGAATAGAATAGAAAATGAAGAGAGCAAGTGAAGACAAAAAAGGATAAAGGATGTATGAAAAAAGATGAAGGATAAATTAATACCTGATGATCTAAGCCTAGAATACTAGAATACTTCTTCAAGAGAGCAACACTTTATCCTGAGCAAAAAATTTAAAATGAAGACAGACACTAGAAAAGAAGCACAGGTTTGTGTGTGTGTGTGTGTGTGTGTGTGTGTGTGTGTGTGTGCATATGTACATTAATGTACCCTTACATATTGCTGTCACCAAGGCTTTATCTTCTTACCTTTTCCTCTACAATAACTTAGAGTGAACTCTCCTATTGTGGGGCTTTAGCACCCATCCTGTTGAGATTTTCAGACTATCAAAATTACTATTATTAGTCCATAGCAACATATCCAACTACCAGGAACATCTTCACTTAATGGAATTTAAAATGTTCACAGTTGAACTTTCCATTTTGACTCCCCAAATATGTTCTAGTTTCTCCTCTATATCACACTTTGGTACATAATGATGTTTCTACTAAATAACTCAGAAACTATTTCTTCTAACAGCCATTAAAATTTATTCCTAATGTTATTAGGAAACAAAGGCACAATACCTATGTGCTTCTGTTCAAATAAATAACATTGATCAAAATGAACTCCAGGAAATGGAAACAAGGTTTATTTCTTTGTTGTTTTCCTTTTCTTTTCTTTTTGTCTTGTTTATCTGTCTTGTTTATCTCACAATTTTTGTCCCCTAACTTTGAATGCTAGATGATGAAATATGTTAACTTTGAATGCTAGATGATGAAAAATGTTAATTATTACAGAGTCACAGATGTTCCTGGTGGCCAATGCCAACTCAGTAATTCTAAATTTTCACACACACACACACACACACACACACACAGAGTCTGTGAACAAACAAACTGGATATAACTAGATTCTTGGCTAGAAGCTCACCTTTTCTTCATTACCAACACAACTCCAAGAAATATGATAACGAACAGCAGGATGCCAGCAATGACTCCAGCAATTTTAACTGTATGGTCTGTTTGTTTCTCTGGTTCTGGGACTGGTTTTGGAGTGGCAGCTCCTGAAGGTGAAAGGAAATAACAAAAGGAAAATAGAGTGGGTAAGAGAGAATAAGGATGTTACAGTTTTTAAAATGTTGCTGCATTTAACAGAGTAATAAGACTTATCAGAGCTAGCAGACAGAAAGCTTCGTTATTTTTAAACAGCTTTCATATACACTGAAAGGGCTGTAATTGTTCATGTTGTTCTTCAATATTTTACTAAACCATAACATACCCGCATCTTACCCTTTTAGAAGAAAGTCTTCTCAAATACAGTTTTAAAATATTTTTATTATCTCGCTTGGCTCCTGCTCTTGTTGCCATTTAAAAACTTGCTAATAACATCACAATAGCTATCCCTAAGCCTTTATCCAAATGTGATTTACTGGAACATTTTCTTCTATTATTTTTCATAAATGAAGCAATAATTCCATAACATATTAGTTCCAACACCTGGAAAAGTGAGATAAGCTCATTTACCATGCATTTTTACCAGCAATTGTTTTCTTTCTTTTATTTTTTTGATACAATAGAATTTTTTTTCCTCCTGCCTTTAGAAATCTGAATCTAGGTCACATCTGGTAGGCAAAAGGCTCCTTCTAAGCAATTTATTCACAAAGTGGGAAGCAGCTGGTGGTAACACCACTGGCACCCATGTTTAATATCTGTTTAAGTGAGATAACCAGGGCCTCAGAGTGGAGGCTATGGCTCAGCTTTCTTGCCTGCCTATATCCAACATACAGTTGTTTTGTCCTGCTTATAATGTAATGTGATGGAATGTCAAGTCCATGTTTGATGAAATATCCATTTCCTCTCCTAAATGATTTGAGTTCAAAATGAAAAATATTAGGAATGCAATACTCAATTCATTAAATAGACTTTTTTTTTATTGTGAAAATACTGTATAGAAGGGTTACAATTACGTGGGCAAGATAATGAGTACATTTCTTATCAAGCATCGTAGCCTCCTCCTTTGTTTCCCCTTCCCATCCAGACTCTTGCATGAAATTGCAGAGCTTCTGCATGGCAAAGGACATTGCAAGATCAATAGAAAGCCCATGGATTGGGAGAAGATCTTCACTAGCCATACAACAGACAAGGGTCTCATATCTAAAATATACCTGGAACTCAAAATATTAAATCCCCCAACAATAAATAAGTGGGCTAAAGACTTAAAGAGAAACTTCTCTGAAGAGGAAAGAAGGATGGCCAATAGACACATGAAGAAATGTTCAACCTCTCTAGCCATAAAAGAAATGCAAATCAAAACAACACTGAGAAACCACCTTACCCCCAGTTAGAATGGCTATAATCATTAAATAGATTTTTAAGGGCTTTTCCTCATCCAATCAGGTTGTGATGCTATTTGTCTGTTTGGTGTCTGAGTCACCAACATTACCCTTACTAGGGAAATAGAAAGGCATCACATCCTAACCTTGTACTTTAGAATTTCTTTTGAATTTCTGTTGATAAAAATGTAATTAAGAGTGACTGTTTATACCAGGTCTTTCTTTCTTTCCTCCAAATTTTCCTCTCATACATCCCTTGGTACTTGAACTATCACTGCATCTGTGTCCTTGTACACAGCAGATTGGCAAATTCTAAAATGAATCCATCCCAAGAAATAGGTTGTACTAAGCTGTAACTGTCTATGTGTTTGTTTCTTCCAGGAATATATAAATCTCATTTCTCTCTAATGAAAACTCACATTAAGATATTACATGAGACCTCACATCAGGAGTTCCACTTCAGACTAACCTGCCAAAGCTAAAGATGGCCACCATCAGGGAGAAATAAGAAATGAAAGATCCAAGGCCAAATTCATCCCACGTTTCACTATAGACATACCTTTCTATCAAAGTGACTGTCATAATGATGCACCCTTCTAATTAAACCTTTACAGGTAATTTTTACTTCTGACAATGTCAAGGGAAAGTTCTGCTATTTTCTTGGAATGAATATCTCTACAACTAGTTGTCCAGTTAAATACTCAAAGTATCAGTGTCAATTATTTTACAGTAATTACATTGGAAGTACACAACTCAAAGAAACCACTGGAACATAAATCATGAAACATAGATCAACATGGTTGAACACTGTCCCATTATGTAAACTGCTAGGAAAAACTTAAAAGATAAAACATGCATGCAATAAAAGGGAAGAATTTAAAAAAATCCACGCAGAAAGAAATAACATTTTAAATTTAGAAACTGAAGACCATCATTTAATTTTGATTTTGCATTCAAAATCAAAATTGAAAAAAAAACTTGTAAAAAATAAAAGAGAATGGTGTATTCTCTCAAATGTTGACATACTGGAAACCATTTCATTTGTCTCACTAGCTAGGAATTATCAGTCCTTCAAATATATTTTCTAGATATATAAATGACTTAAGGGTTTCCTTTTTAGTAATAAAATCATATTACTAAGTGTAATACTTGGGAAAATATTTAGGAAACTTTTAGTTAAAAATTCAAACATAAAAAACTAGTATGACACAATCATTTCAAAACTCAGTAAGAGAAGAGTATGTCCTGTTAATAGATGTTTGCTTCTTTTAATACAAGAACTAGTTGCCTTTGGTTCAGCATTTTACTTAGGCACTGGGAGAACCATGAATGACTCTTTCACTTTGGTACAAAGACAGATGTTCACCTCTTAGTCTTCTGTCCCATTTAGGAAGTGGGCAAGAATATTGTTATGTAGCCAGGGGAAACTCACTATTACCATTCTTTAGGATTCACTTTTAATTCATTTCCCGTTGCAGGTCAAGAAAATGAAGGATCAGCTAGATCCCAGTGGCTTATGCCTGAAATCTTAGCTATTTAAGAGGATAATATTTGAGGATCATGGTTCAAAGGCAGCCTAGGCAGGAAATACTTTAAAATTCTTATTTCCAATTAACCAATAAAAATCCAAAAGTGGAGATATGGTTGAGGTGGTAGAGCTGCAGTCCTGAATAGAAAGTGCCCAGATCTTGAGTTCAAGCCCCAGTACCAACATAACAAATGAAGTAAACAAAGGAAGGAAAGGGAAAAGAAAAATGAAAAGAAAAGGTTTCTCTGAATGATGCAATCATGGTGTGATTATTATAGCAGTCATATAAAAAGGGACAGGGAATCAAACAAAAAAAGGTAGAAGGCTTCTTGTGACCTATCTTCAGGTAGATTCAGTGTTTTGATTAGGGCTTCTTTGGAGAAGCAGAGACATAAACACAAAGAATGAAACAAGGCACCAGCATCCTACAATCTGATGAGCAGCTATCACTGGTTCTAGCCTCCTTCATGGTACAGACAGCTCCTGCCTTTTTCTCCTGTATTCTGCCCCACATCTTTTCTCGAACTAGTATCTCTAGGTCTCCTTAGACATGTGCTTTTCTTTCCCACTTAAACTGTTTTGGGAACATGTGCCTGTGATTGGGAGGTGTCACCCTTGGACAGAGGATAATGTGTGACAAAATTTGGTTAAAATAAGATAAGTGTTTTTCCTTCTTCACTCAGGACTACAAATTTAACAGAAAATTTAATTTACAAACTGCTTGGCAAAAGAATTGCTTTTTGTCCTATCTCCCCTACCCCCCATCTGTGTTTTTTTTTGGGGGGACAGGTTTCTAATGGTATAGACAGTTACACTATTTTCTGTATAATTTTGAATTCTTCGTGGAAAGGCAATTTATTTTTCTTCCTGTGCGCATTCTGTTTACTAATAACTACATACTTTGTTTCTTTTAAAGTCAATGAAAATACTCTAATGTGTGCATTTAACAGTAGGAACTGGCTAGGTGTGAATCAAAATGAAGATGCTAATAAGAGACAGACTGCCTTGAGAGATGAGGCTGCTGGAATTAGGAAGCATGATCCTCACAGACACCAATCTTCTGTCCCTTCCTATCAGCTCCAGTTACTTTCTTAATGATGGGAAAAATTAAAGAGGATGGCATTTCTATCAAACTGTAAGACTTTAGATACAATAGTCAGTTCAGGGAAAAAGAAACTCAGAAAAAAAGGAAGAATTATTCAATGTAGTATTTTAGTTGGTTTTCAACTTGGCAGAAAGCAGTCAATTTTGGCCCAACACTCAATATTAAATTAAGTAACAGCAGACAGCCGGGCTGAGAACATGATGTGCTCAGCCTCTGGCCTGAGATCTAGACTCGATACTGACTACTGAACTGGCTTCATAGACATTCCCAGAAGAACCAAGAATCCACACCCAGAAGGTCATGGAGTGGCCACTGATGCCTGGAGCTATTAACAGTGTTAATGCTGCCAACAGCAAAGAACAGATTTCTTGTTAGAGGAAGGAGAGAGGCCAGGTTGGGAATGGCCCATGGTTCATCCTGATGTAAGAGTGGCAAGGGAAAAGTCTATACTACAGTGATAAGTGCCAGGCTGACCTTGACCATAGATGGAAACATCAGAAGTATTCTTCACTATTCTAAAGTGCTTTCTGACCACTTATCAGTGTCCTGTTCTATTTAGGAGCATCATAGAGAGCAAATGGACTAACAAAAGCCCTCTGTCCTCCTAGAACTTATGTTCTCCTGGGGAAAGATAGACACACATGGATAAAATGCTACAGGAGGCATGTTCCTTGGTGCTATGTGCTGGTCTGCGTTCTCAAGCATCAAGGAGGATGAGATAAGTTAGGACAAAGGTGGGGTGGTTGCTAAGATGCAGGCATCAAAGAAGAAATTACTGAGAAAATAACATTTGGGTAGAGAACTGTAGGAGGAAGAGTGTCAGACAGGCTGATCTCCAAGATGAAGCCTTGTGTGCAGTGGGAAGGAATAGAAAAGAGGTGCAAGGTTTAGACTGAAAGACTAGGCAGCACTGGCGTGGAGTGAGCTGGAAAAGTGATGAGAGGTAACCCTGGGGGTCACTTCTTATAGATGGGAAGGAGAATTTGGCTGCTTTTCTCTTAAGAGAAAGGAGCTGTGGGAGGATCCTGAGCAAAAAAAGAGATATGGCCTGGCTTGCATTTAACAGCATCCTCCTATCAGGAGGATGCACAAGCCAGAGAGGAATGCAGGGACGAAAAGGTTTGATCTTTTTTTGGATGGGAGAAATTATAGCATCTTTGAATACAAATGATAATGATCAAACCAAGAGGGAAATGTGCTGATGCAAAGGAGAAAGGAGCTGCTATCCTATAAGAGGTCAGAAGAGGCAGGGCAGTATGCAAGGCAGGAGAACGGCTCAAGGGGCTGGTCTGGGTAGGGTGTAGACACGTCATGTGCAACAAGGGCAGGGAGGCCAGCTTGCAGGCACCTGGGCTTGCAGGAGCTTAGATGTCTGGAAGGGCACTAGAGTGGTACTTGCAGATAGCTTCATTGTCCCAGTGAAGTAAGCAACAAGGAAAGCAGGGGAGATGGGTGGGAGAGGAGGTTTTGTAAAATCTGGGGAGGGAGAAGGTTGAAAGAAGGGCCTGGAATAGTGTGATGTGTGTGGGTAGGGGGTATAATTATAGTAGAATAGAGTCTGAGGAGGGGAGTAAAGGGCTTTATTGTGGAAGAAGGAAGAAGTTAGGGATGTAGAAAAAGGGGGAAAGTACTGGGCTCCTTGCTAATGAGGAAATGAGCACAGTGAGATCAAGTCTTGAGGATGTCAAAGCCAACAGTGATGGACAGAGGTGATGAAGAATGAAAATGTGTCACCCACTTGGAGTTATATCCTGGCTGCAGGAGGGGCATGATTAGAGGCCTCCCTGGAAGACTTAGATGTTGAAACCTCATACAATAGTCACAGTGCTGGGTGTTTGTGAGCTGAACAATCCTGATCATATGAAACTGCCTCAAATGAACCCTCCCTATTAAGTCCCTTTGATGTTTCAATTATCATAAGTAGCCCCTGCATAGGAACTACAGAGGAGTCCAAAGGGGTCCTCATCCTATGAGGAGCTGGCCATTGCCAGTAGCACAAGAAGCCACATTAGGTGTCAGAAGTGAGTCATAAAAGCTCATTGGGGAGCACGGAAAATGAATTGAGAAAGGGGCTTAATGATAAAAGACTTGAAGAATTTCCATTGATGATTGGAAAGCATGTTTCTGAAGCAAAGCTTTTAGCTTTGCTGTCTGGAGCCAGGAAACAGGTCTAGGAGTAGTAGAGTGCTGGGGAGGGCTTTTTTTTGTTTCTATATCTTAGAATTCATTTCAATTAGCATCATCTTTTATGGTTATATGTATGACAATTCCCCAGTACCTCATAAACAGAAAACGCTGGAAGTGGTACTGTGGCTCAAGTAGTAGAGTGGTAGCCTTGAGCAAAAGAAACTCAGGGACAGTGCCCAGGCCCTGAGTTCAAGCTCCAGGATTGACAATAAAAAATAGTGAAGACTTTCAAGGAGGAATGGAAAAAAGAGTCACACATCAGGAAAAGTCAAAGAAGATCAAGACCAAATGGGGTGGGCTTTGAACTGCCTTACAGTGTGATAGATAGGTGTAACCCACTCGGTAGAACAGCCAGGACTGCATCCCATCATTGAGCAAGCATAGAGAATAACAGAATGGTACTTTGAGGGGTATGAATGGTCATAAAGCCACCACAGATTCAATTTGGGGACCAATTGGATAGCTTCTGACTTCCATGGGAGAGAACTGTAAAAAGTGAAATTGAAGAGATGAGAAATCCTAATGAAAGGCCACAGAGGAAGAACCAAAGGAAAACATAAGTCACAAGGACATGTAAGAGTACTGATCTAAAATTTCAATTGATTTTTTAAAATTGTGTGTGTATGTGTGTCACTTGGCTTTGGGGCTTGAACTCAGGGCCTGGGTTCTGTCCCTGACATTTTTGCTCAAGGTTAGTGCTCTGCCACTTGAGCCACATTTCCACTTCCAGTATTTTTTTTGTATATTTTTGGAGATAAGATTCTCACAGACTTTCCTACCCAGGCTGGCTTTGAATCTTGATCCGCAGATTTCAGTCTCCTGAGTAGGTAGGACTGCAAGCATGAGCCTCTGGCAACTAGTTTTGCACTAGCACTAAAAAAATATTTTTTAACCAACTGATAATCTATTTTAATCAATTGTCATAAAGTTTTTCTTCCTTGTTCTTTTTTCTTAAAAATAGTAACGTGTGTGTGTGCGCACACACACATCTAAGTGAAAGGAGGATTTGCTAAGACCAAACCCAGGGCATCATACCTGCTGGGCAAATGCTCTATCTTTGATTTTAATCCCCAAAGCTTTAAATTCTTAGTTGAAAGACTATTGTGAAACACTTCATTCATGTCTTGCTTCTCAGAGAATTAAAATTCCTCACTGCTTTAGGAAGTTTCTTTTAGTTACCTTAACATTTTACTTAGTCACAAGACATCTCCAAAGATTTTTCAGTTAAGTTACTCATCATTATTTTTCTTCTTGGGAATGGAGATTACTACTCTTAGTATAATCTTCATTCCCACTATATGTACTATTTGTAACTTGATTATATTTTTTAATTATAACTCTGCCTTTGTCCTTCGTTTTCACTCTGGGCATATAGAACATTCACAATTTATAATAATCAAAACCTCTGGGGCTGGGAAGGTGGCTCAGTGGTAGAGCACTTGCCTTGCATGCCTGAGGCCCTGGGTTCGATTCCTCAGCACCACATAAGCAAAAAGAAAAACGCCAGAAGTGGCGCTGTGGCTCAAGTGGTAGAGCGCTAGCCTTGAGCTGAAGAACTGAGGGACAGCACCCAGGCCCAGAGTTCAGGCCCCAAGACCGGACCCAAAAAAAAAAAAAAAAAAACTCTGTTTTCATGCGAAACTGAGTTGTTGGGTTATTTGATACACATTTTCTTAAAAATCAATCTACTTTCTTGCCTTTGCTCTAATTCAGGACAGTTGTTGCTCTCATTTACTGATGTGACTGACACCTTGTAGATAAGAAGATCTATCAAAGGCTTATCACTTACTATCTGGACATTAAAAGTTCTATGAGAATTATTAGTGCTATTACTATTTTAATGAAATACTTTCTTTTTTTTCCAGTTGAACTCCTCAAATCATGGTCAAGTAATGCAATAAGGAAACAAGTCATCAATACTAAGTTGTCAACTGTGTGTTTCTTTAATATAAAATGAATAATCATGCAGGGGGTTACAAAAGAATTAAGTGAAGTATAATAGACTCTATGGCGAATATAAATAGACTAACACTAAAAAGACTAGAACACTAAGAAGACTAAGTCAAATCCAAACAAAATAAGTACCAAGAAATGGGTACTTGCAAGAGAGGAAGTTGGGGGCCAAGGAGAGAGGGGTAGAAGAATGAATGGTAGAAGTAGGGAAAATGCAGGCCAGAAATCATTGTATATATCACTGAATTAAGAAATATAAGGGAAGAAGTAGGTCAAAGAGAGTGGTGGTGAAGATGTTGAAGTGATGACACAGATTAAGATGCATTATATACATAAACATGAAATTAGGATGAATGAGGGAAGGAGTTGGTTGGGAGAGGTGTTGAATGTTGAAAGGAGTGACATTGATCAACATGCACTGTATTCATAAACTGCTTTTGCAAATGGCAACTCCTTTGTATAACTAGTGATGATGATACAAATATTCAAAAATATAAAAAAATTAAAAAAGAATAATCACTGAATGGGGTATGAGTAGATGTGCTGAAATTGATGACTTTTAGGATAACTTAGTTAAGAGTGGAAGTCTCCAACGTTTTTTTTTTAAACTAAGCTTTGAAGGTATTAACATCACAAGATACTGCCCTTCCATTTTCTTTCATACTTTGAGCTTTGGGTAATGGTTGGGCTTATGTTTTTCTTGTAAAACTGTGTGTGGGAGAGCAGATATCACAGCTTCCTGCACAGAGCAGTAATTGTTTATAAAACTCTTTAGAGCTTTTTCTGCTGCCTGAGATTTGTCATTCACTCTTGAGTCATTGCTTCTAAACAGCTGTGAGAAAGCTTTTCAGATTGGAACAAAATGGGAAAAAAAGATTTATTAGGTTGTTACTTTAAAAATATCTCCTGATATACTGATATCTATTGTTGTAAACTAGCCAATTTCTATCACTGCACTATGTGAAAAGATCCTTTTACACAATTAGGAGGCAAACCCAATGGAACTAAAACCTAGTTTATGATTAGACACCATGTGGAGTGATCTATGATACTTGTAATTACAAGGTGATAATTGTAATTACAAAGGAAGTTAAAATATGCTGATCAGCAGGGTGCCAGTGGCTCACATGTAATCTCAGCTACTCAGGAGGCTGAGATCTGAGGATTATGGTTCAAAGACAGCCTAGGAAAGGAAAATCCATGAGATTCTTTTTTTTTTGCCAGTCATGGTGCCTGAACCCTGGGCCTGGGCGCTGTCCCTCAGCTCTTCAGCTCAAGGCTAGTGCCCTACCACTTGCGCCACAGCACCACTTCCAGCTTTTTCTGCTTATGTGGTGCTGAGGAATCGAACCCAGGGCCTCATGCATGCAAGGCAAGCACTCTATCACTGAGCCACCTTCCCAGCCCAGTCCATGATTTTCTTATTTCCAATTAACCAGCAAAAAGCTGGAAGTTGAGCTGTGGCTCAAATGGTAGAATGTTAGCCTTGAATAAAATAGATACTGGACAATGTCCAAGTCTTGATTTCAAGCCCCAGTATTGGCACCAAAAGTGACTAAGTGAATGAATGAATTAAATATGCTGATCAATTGTCTCAGTGTAACTCATTTAGACAGGAAGAAAAATAAGTCTTTTGAATGTCTAACATTGTCTAAGAACTTGACAGAACTCTTATCAAACAGTATAAAGTGTAATTTCTATACCTTTCCAAATTAGGAAGCTTAGGCAAAAATACATCAGGATTGACAGTTTGTCTTGTAGAAACAAGGCTATGAGCTACACTCTGTACCTGGTAGTCTGACTGTAAAGCCCACTCTGGTTGCACTGTACCACAGTGGTCCCTAGCATCACACAGAAAGCTCAACAATGACTGCTGACTTTGACAACTTGAACTCAGAACTATCTTATAGCAGTTAATGCAATAGTGAAAAATAAAGTCACAGACTATAAAAAAGTAAAACATCCTGAAATACAAGTAAGATAAATATCTGAGAACTTTCTGTGCAAAAGAAAATTCCATGGAAAAGACCATTCAATACAGTCAACATGAGGAAGGGCAGCCACATAATCCTTATAGAGTGCGGGAAGCCCATCAGAATAGATACCCAAAAAGTTAACCACAAAAAGAACCACAGGTGACTGATACATGTGATCAAAGAAAAAACTGATCAAATATTAAGCAGTTAGGGTTATTACATCACCAAGGAGATGATGAGAAGGTATCTCTTACTGGAGGTACCCAAGAGTAAGGACTTTTTCTTATCCAGGCACTGATTTCCCACTCTTGTAATCTTTGCTACTAAGGATGCTGAGATATAGGGGATCTAGGTTCAAAATTAGCCTGGGCAGAAAAGACTAGAGACACCATATCCAATTAACTAGCAAAAAGTTGGGTGGGAAGCATAGCTCAAGTGGGATAGTACCATCCATGAACAATAAAATAGATAATCTGAGGCCCTGACTTCAAGCCTCTGTAAGAAGGACTATTTCTTACTCTCTTGATTCTTAGTGGTCAACAGGATCATTAATGGAGCAGTCATTTGACAAATCCTTGCTAAATGAATGTCTTAAGATATATCTGAAGCAAATACAAAGAAAACAATGTATATGATGAAGAAAAATACTTTGCTGTGGTTCTTAGGGACAGAACCCAGGACCCTGTGCATATTACCTAAGTATTTTATCATTGAGCTATGCTTCTGGTCCAGGAAAAGTTCTTCTGAGCCAAGTACAGACTTACACCTATAATCCTAGCTGCTCAGGAGTCTGAAATCTGAAGGATGGTTTAAGGCCAGTATTTGCAGGTGAGCCTCCTTTCCATCTCTAAATAACCAGCAAAAAGCAGGGCTAGAGGCGTGGCTTAAGTGGTAGGGTGCCAGCAAGTGAGGTTAGTGAGCCCAAGGTCAGTCAATCATAGATTCAATCAAGGTCACAGCAATCATAGACATTTATGAGTGAGTTCACCTTCCTTTCTTAACTGTATGCTTACTACTCTCCTTCATCAATGGATGTACTAGCCAGTAGAAATGCCTTCCTTCCCTTCCTTCTTAAAGGTCTTTACACCTGTGGTTCTTTTTCTAGGACTTTTTCCCCTAACAACTTTAGGTTCAAGTTCTACCCATGTGTCAGAGGCAGCCCTAGTCCTGCTTTTGATGGCTTGGTAGTATTTGTTGAACGTATTCTCCTACTTACTGAATTCTGACAACACTTTGCCTCCCCTCTCTTGCAGAGAACGATCTCCAAGCTGGAATTCAGCTATTTTAGCAAATTCTCTATTATATACAAACCACCTTCCCTGGGACAAACTATTAAGCCTATCTCTGTGCCCCTCACAGAACCTAACTCTGTATTTTGCTGTATCCACCATACATGTGAGGGCACGTTGGCAGAACTGATGTACTCACAGGTAAACCTTACTTTCCTGGTTCATTCACTTGCACTCTTTGAAGTCTCCATGTTCTGTGTATACATTAAAAATCCTCAGATATTGGGCAGTGGGCATTAGTGGGAATAAAAAAAAAGGAAAAAGAATGGGAGGAACATAGATGACAAAAGCTCCTGTTTCCTGCTATTTCCTCAGCAGATTCCTGGATTTTAAGTGTTCACTAACAAGAGAAGCATGTGGTGTTCCCATTGGATGACCTTCCATGGATATCACAATACATGAAGAGAGACGGATGGCATCTGAACATGGATTCACTAAGGATGCTAAGAGACAGGCAGACAAGAAGGAATATTCACAGTATAGTGACGACAGATAAAATTCTTTACCGGAAATTTACTGACCAAACTTTCATCAATTAGAAAGTGAACAAGAGAAACAAAGAACATGGAAATAAATTCAAGGGACAAAATGTTGTATTTGCAGACCCACCGTGCTGAAATATATATATCTATTATTGAGAAGGGAAAGAGTAGCTGTCAAGAATGAAGTGTGGAGAATTGGATACCTGTAATGAGACCATTTCTCATGCTTATGTGATAGTATTTTCCCTGAATTTCATTTCCATTGTA
This sequence comes from Dipodomys ordii, assembly GCF_000151885.1. NCBI lineage: Eukaryota > Metazoa > Chordata > Mammalia > Rodentia > Heteromyidae > Dipodomys > Dipodomys ordii. Next base: position 4,925,963 of record NW_012267316.1, on the reverse strand, counting down.
ATTACAATGGCTTAAGGTTCTCTGTAAAGAAAATACAACAAAAAAAGCCTTAATAAGATTCAAAACATTTTACTGAACAAGATGGTTACCCTATTCCTATGGAATGGTTATTTTCTTCCATGGGAACTTTCTAGTTTCTTTATCACCATTAGAAGAAACAAGGCAGAAGAATAAATAATTCTCTTGCATAGGCCCCTGTACCAGCTAAAAAGACACCCGGAGCTCACTCTGATGTGGTCTCCATTTGTGGGGATATGCTGCATTTGTATGTAGTCATACACTGTAAGGAGAATCCACTACATTAGCAATATCAATTTTCTTAGATATTCATATCATAGATATCTATGTATCTATGTATCTATCATCTATGTAAGAAGAAAAAGTTAAGTTACTATAAGCAAATCTACAGAAAAACTCGGTTTTGACCAAGAGCTCCAATTTGCACAAACTTTGTATAACTAAGAAACTATAAGACAGGTGGCAGTCCCTTATAGCTGTAATCTCAGTTACTTAGGAGAATGAGATCTAAAGATCATGGATTGAAGCCAGCTTGGACAGGAAAGTCTATGAGACTTTCATTAATCAGCAAAAAGCTGGAAGTGGAGCTATGATTGAAGTGGTAAAACAATGGTCCCAAGTTAAAAAAAAAATGAAATGAGAGTTCAAGGTATTGAGTTCAATCTCCTATACCTGCACACTCAAAATTATAATTCATAACTGAATCATTAGTAATAGCAAAACATAGATTATACATATGAGTGTGACCAATAATTATACTGCTTGAGTATTGTACTGCTTAAATATTTACTAGAGTCGATGGGCAAACTTCACAGGAGATTTTGATAGATGTGCTGAGGAGATGTTATTAGCTACCAGGCAGGTGTCAGGCTTGTGTACAAATATTGTTTCTCACAGATAGTTACTGTTTGGCTCTAAAAATAAGACAATATGTTGAAGAAAATGAGTGTCTGCATCCTACTTCTAAGCTCTGCTTCTTATTCCCTTACAAACTGCCTTACAGTTTTTCCAACTTCACATTGTGTTTCAAAATGTTATTAAATGATAATCTATCACCCATCTTAATGGGATTCTAGTAAAGTGCATCCTCTCATGCTCTTCTGAGAACTAAAATGACTGAAGGACAAACACAAAGGTATCTACATTTAAACCAGGGCACTGGAGGGAAAAAGAAAGCCCAATGACCAGAATGACAAAAGGACCATAGGGTTTTATTCAATGTGCTGGCTGCAGGAAATTAGGAAATAGGTTTCTTGCTGCTTTAGGCCATTACTACTTCAAATAAAGTAGATGCATTTGAAAATGGAGATACTTTTTTTATTCTGATCATTACAATTGTGGCAAGCAACAAGGTAACACCTGGGTCTTGAAGATGCTTCCCTAAAGGGAAGACAACTGAGAAGACTGATCAACTGGGGGAGATGGAGGGTGTTCAGAACTATGGTGTTCTTCTTTGCTCTGGTGCTTCACAGGACCACAGCACAACATGTTGTTTGTGTAAACAACACTTCACACTCCATCAAGAAATCTATTTGCGTATGTGATCCCATGAGATTACATATATGCAAATATATGTTTACGATTATAAAATGAATGGACTTTTTGCACTTTGAATATCTACACAGAGATTTAACATCAAAGTTGGGACTGGCAGTGGCCTGGATTAAGTATTCCGTATCTTAAAAGCTTCAAGGGCCATAAAACAATCCTACACTGGAATAAGAACAAAATCCTTAAAGAAGAATCTATCTTTTCATCTGCCTTCACTCTTAGCCAGCTTTTTGCTCAGTTGTATGTTATTACTGCATTCATGGCCCTAGAGCCCACTATGCTTTTAAGATATAGTATTATTCCTTTCTTATGGAAGGTGAGCTTCTGAGACATTAAAAGGAAGCCTGAACTTGAATGCAGTACATTTCTAGCTAAAGTACACAGTTTCTATGTGCTCTGAGTCTAGACTTCCTTCAATCTAGGCACTTGGGATGCATAGATAGGAGGATGGAGAGTTGGAGGACAGCCTGGAGAGTAGAACTGAAGTAGACCCTGATATGGGGCCCAAGCTGGTATGATTCCATTTTGACCTTTGCCTTTGTTTTAAGGATTTTAGACTCGATGGGCCTAGTTCCCAGAATGAAAAAAAATGCATCTGGGTCCCCCTCCCCTTAACAACCTAACCCATAAAACTGACCCATAAAACAGCTTGTAATCTGGCTCAAACTGGCAACACCACTTGCTTACTGTAAACCCTAAATTTTACACATGCTTATAGTAAACTCTGCCTTTTGCCCATCAAAATGTAGACCTTGCCTTACCCACTAAATTTGCATGCTATTTTAAACCAAGGTGATAGGCTGGTTTAAACAGCCATTACAGACAAACTCTAACCTCATTGGCCACCTGCTTGTGGCCTAACATGACTATGCAATCCTTTGTGTGTGTTGTGAACCCTTTGGTCACCTGCATGTGGCCAGGCTTGAGCACATAGATTTTGCCTCTAAAAACCAAAGAATGGGGGCCGCTCGGGGTCGCCGTATCAGCTCCTGAATCTGTGCTGTGGCTCTGAATGGTCAGTGTAGGAACCTTCTCAATAAAGTTGCTTCTTTGTTAACAACTTTGTTGTGGTGGGCTCTGTCACTCTAGAGGACTAGGTGGGCTTGCCTGCCTGAGTAGGGGTCTTCCTACTACATTTAATGGGGCTTGTCCGGGATACAGCTCTTAGCAGATCCAACCTGAGGGGGATTGAAGTCCTTGGCTGGGAGGACAATGTGAGGGCACTCGGCTTTTGAGGAGAAGCTCCGAGAAAAGCCTCGAGGCAAGTGCGGTCAACCTAGGTGGAGAAGGCGCCAGAGTGAGGCCAAAAGTAGGGTGAGGCTGGATGCAGCAGAGTCCCCTATGGCCGAGGAGGTCCAGGGACGCCTGGAGCCCTCAATTCCACCAGTCCTAACAGTCCTGGTTGGACGGGGGCTTGCTTGTGGAGAAAGTAGGTTGAGAGAAAAAGTAACTTTTGGTTTTGGGATCCCTCCTCGTTCTGTGTATAATCGTGACTGTGTCTCATTGTGCTTTTGCTTGTCATGTTTGTAATTGGATTTACTTTTCAGGAAAAATATGGGACAAAGTGAATCCACTCCCGGGACACCCCTAGACCTTGTCCTACTTCATTTTAAAGATTTCAAAACAAAACAAAACAAAAAAATAAAAACCTGCTAGTTCTGCTTTTGTAACTTGCTTCTTTGTCAATTATGAAACTGCCACTGACCACCAGCAAGTGGCCCCAGAAAGATCTTACTTAGCCTCAGGCCTTGGCCCAGGGGGTCTGAGCATGGGGGAGAACCTCCCAGTCTGAGGGATCAGCTGCTAGGGACTTCTTTCCCTTACCCCAAGATGACCCCGGGAGTTCTCCTCTGCCTTGGAAGGCCCCTGCAGGAATCTAAAAGAAAAATCCTCTGGAATGAGTAGAGGGGGTTTGAGTCCCCTGGTAAGTGAATGGTGGTGAGATGTTGCCCCATTCACTGAGACATGATTTTGTCTTTGCGGCCACTTGTTTGTCTTGTTTACTTTGATGTGTTTTCTGTTCTATGTTTTCTGAGGTAGGGAAGTTCTGGGTGAGAGTGGCAAGCTCACTTAGAAGACACTGGATTCAGCTTGTGAGTGGGAGCAGCACAGAGTTCTGGTAGGGATGAGCTGGGGGGCCCATTAGTCTACAACTCAGCCTTTGGTTGTTGTCTAGTTCTGTTTCAGAACTGGTTCCAGTTTTAAATGTGGATCCTGGGTTTTTGTGTTTATTTGTATTTTGTTATTTACTTGAACATCTCTGGGGGAATAAATGTTCCAGCCTCTGGCTGGGCTGTCACAGACTTGCTTTGTCCCCCTCCCTGTGAGGCCTAGAAGGTTGCTGCACTAGTTTGGTTCCCTTCAAGCCTCAGGCTGCACTTTCTCCCTTTGGAGGCTGACTGAGGGGAGGGTGTAGACTGCTGTGAGCCTGGTTCAGAGACATTCAGCTGGTCTTGTTTAGTTTCAGGTGACCCCCACCCCCACTTCCTCCAACTAAAAGTATTCAAAAGACCAATTGGTGAAATGTCTTGCTAAACAAGCAAACCCTGGGAAAATGAAGCTCAACAAAGGTACTTTGTTTAAAAAATAATCTTGTCTTAAATATTAGTTATCTAAATATTTTAGAAAATGTATATACAATTGATTTTAATTTTTGCACACTTTAAGATTTGTGTGTTTTGTATGTGTGTAAACATGTTCAAGATAAGAACTGTTAGCATGCTGTAACAATTGTGTGAGTTTAAGTTTTCAAAAGGTTATGAGGTTTGGACATTACCAAAAATTGTATAGAATCTTCACATTGTTTTAAAAGCCTTTTTAAGGATTCTATAACTTGAAAATTAGAAAATCTGGTATTTTAAAATCTAGTATTTTAAAATGCATAAGGCTGTTTACACTGTAATCAAGTTATCTGGCTTAACAAAAAGACATTGGCTGTTTGGGATTTAGTTCCCTTGGCTAAACTTTGGGGATAAATATTAGAAATTTAAATGTAAAGGTTTGTTTACCACTCTCAAGGACTTTACCTATTCTGTCTGTCTAAAACTGTCTATTTCATTCAAAAACCAAGAGAAAGGAAAAGGGAAAAACTTAGAAGCCAACAGAAGACCAATCTTTAGGGGTGAGGGGTAAACAGGCAGAAGTGCAGTTCAGCTGGTCATGCATGGTGGGACAGGCCCTGGGGGAAGTCCACAGATGGTGAAAGAGGGCAAGCTGGCACAAATGCAGTTCATCTAACCCTAAAGACTTGGTCGGATTGGGTGTGTGCCCAGTCCATAGGAGGGGCCGAGTTGCCCATCTTTGTTCTGTCCCTTTTCCCTGCAGATAGACACTAGAAATATGATGGTAAAAATCAGTAATGTGAAGCTGGGAGCCAGTGGCTCATGCCTGTAATCCTAGCTACTGAGGTGGCTGAGATCTAAGGATCACGGTTCAAAGCCAGCCTGGGGAAGAAAAGTCAGTGAGACTCTTATCTCCAATAAACTCTTATCTTCAGAAAACTGGAAGTGGCGCTGTGGCTCAAGTGGTAGAGTGCTTGCCTGAGCTGAAGAGCACAGGGATAGTGCCCAAGCTCTAAGTTCAAGCCCCACAACCAACAACAACAAAAAAATTAGTGATGTGATGATTTGATTAGTACTGCTAAAACTGCCCCTTGGATGTGTTAAAATTAAAATTAAAAAGGCCTTAAAAAAAGGGTTAAAAAGTTTATTTGTATAATGTGACTTGCTTTCAATGATGTTCTACAATTAGGGTATGTTTTTAGAAGTCATAAAGGTGTTAAGTCTCGCTTCTTGGTACAGTGATGGTAATTGTAATTCTTGCATTAAGGAAAAATTGTCTTTTGAGTTTAAAAGTTTAAATGTGAACCTGTTTTAAAACAAGCAGCCAAGAGGCAATGAGTGACACTTGGCCTCAAGATTTCAAGGGATCTTTTCAAAATGCAAATGAAAACTAAAATATAAAATATTAAAAGAGATTAATACTTAAAAATTAGGAATGGATTTTTGGATATAAAGTTTAAAAGTAAAATTGTTCTTAACATTTGCCTCAAAGTGTACAAAGGAAAAATTAGGATTACCAAAATAACTGCTATTCCAGTTTGCTCTTATAGGTTTTTTTTTTTTTAACAGTTCCCAGTAAGTCCAGAGCAAAGCACAGAGGATTCTTACAAGTTTGTCAGATGTAACTTTGGCTCTTACTAAGTTCCAGGTAGGAGTATGCTTAAAAGCTACTTCTATGTTGACCACTGTGTTGCTTTTAATTGGAGTAAAGTGGCCTTTTATAAGACTCATTGATCTGTAAACTGGTCTGAAGCCAGCCTGGGCAGAAAAAGGTCCCTGTGAGACTGTCACCTCTAATCAGCCAGCAGAGTGCTGAAAGAGCAAGCAGAGTTGCTTTGGGACTCAAAGTGGCAGAATGCTAGCCTTGAGCTGGAGAGTTGAAGAACAGCACTGAGGCCCCGAGTTCAAGTCCAGCGACCAACTAAGGGAAATGCCACTGAGGCATTTATCCCAGTATGGAGAAGACACTCCTGGGACAAAAGCAATGGAGAAGCATCCAGAGGCAGTAAGCCATTGCTTGGAAGGCAGAAACAATGTCAGATCCTAGAGTCATTTGTGCGTGGCCCTTCAAAAATTGGTCAGAGTCAGCAGGTCATGGGAAAATAGTTTGTAAGCATGCCTGATGTCCATGACTATCTACCTTGTAAGGGACAGGTACTTGCCAGTCCTCTGTGATAGTAGTAAAAAGCTAAAGTTATAAAATGTGGGGGATAGTTTAAATCCCAATCCCTGTATATGCCAAAAGCCCTAACTGGCAGTAACTGAGCTGACACCAGCTACATGAAATTCATCTGTTCCCCCCCCCCAAAAAAAAGGGTTTATAAACCTGAGAGTGTTTTTCTATTGACATCTGTCTGAAGGCCTGCACAGGTAACTTAGGCATTGTTAGGGTCACTAGAGATCACATTCCTAAGCCATCCAGAAAGATGCATTTGCAAAGCAGATTGCTAAACAAGTTACACTGCTGTAGCCAGAGAAAAGGTCTGTGCATTTGTCAAAAGTTAAAATACTGTTCTTAATGACATCTAACCCTGGTAATCTCTTTGTAAAATAGGCTAAGGTTATAGGTTCCCAGCTAGGTAGGCTCAACGCCCCTGAAGTCAGCTTGAAGAAGTTACAGAAGAAGGACCTTTGCCCATCATCCCCTCTTAAGATCAAGAGTCTAGAGTCAGTTTTGGAAAAATGAGACAAAATAATGTTTTCAAAAAGGCATAAAGAATAGTGATATCAGGTGTGCATATGTGGACATACACCTGTTGGAGATGGTTACAAGACCAAGCCTTCTATATCTGTTTATAAAAATATGTGTTTAATAAAAAGTTGTCATCTTGGTAAATTGTCCTGGGCTATTGTCTAAACGGTCTTAAAAACCAATGGGGCCACAGCCTGCCAAGTCTATGTAATATATCACTAACCAGTCTGTGTAGGAATTTGCAGCCCAGCATGCAGTGTGACCTTGGAGCCACTGAGAGACACTGCTGCTGCTACAGCCTGACAGTCACCTGAAGGAAATCTACATCATCACCTGGACTACCTCCACCATGGAAAAAGTAGAATGAATTCCTGCCTGATTCCATTACCTAAGGATGCTTCCGGGTGGAAAGCTACTTAGAGTCTACTAAAATTAAGATCTTGTGGGACATTCTTTTGGTGATATCCAGTAACCCTCTCTACTCCCACAATGGATACTGGGGGCAAGGACAACATCACTGGCTCACCTTAGGCACTTCAGGGCATAGGGACTAGAAATCCATTCTATAGTCACAGCCTAGTTTGGCTCTGTTATACTAATAACCCACTCCTCCTGGGTGTGTGTTAAAAAGTAGTTAATTCTACCAGATTAGCCCCTGTCTCATTGGATGTGGGTGAGCCTAGAATACCGTACTTCTTCTACTTTGTGTTTCCTACCAGGCAGCTACCAGCAATAGCTGTAAAGGATAGATTTTTATCAATGGAGGTAGTAAGAGGAATGAGACCCTGCCCAGCTCTTAGCCTTAAAATCTAGCAAGCTTCTCCACCCCAGTAGTTCCTTGAGGCTGTTCTGAGATAACTCACTTGGTTATAAGCCAAAGGGAAACAAAGGGCAGTTTTAAATTCAAGCTTCAAAGAAACTGAGGGAAAGAAGAGGGTAGTAAAGAAAGCCTTGGGAATGGAATTGGGAAAAAATAATCTTCTCTAGATAAGAAAGGATTTAAAAGGCAAGGATTATCTTAAAATGTTTGTATCAATGAAAAAGGGAAGAAGACAAACCCCCAGAAAGTTTAAGTATGTAGCAAATGGTATGAGTGTGTCTTAAAATTGGAGCTTATGAGTAAAGCTGGTATAAAATTAAGTTAGCTGTGATATACATAGAGTCAGGGTTGGTGCACTTATGTGGAACATTCTTTATGTCTATCTGTATGGTGGGGAGAAAGGATGGGCCTACTTCAATCTGGATGCTGGTTTAGTTAGAGCAGCCAGGTAGACTCATTGGCAGAGGTAGTTCTCTGAAATTGGGGACTGGACTTCTTCTCATGAAGGAAGGTAGCCTTTGTATGGCATTAGGAGAAACTTGTTGTTTTTACACAAATCAATCTAGAATTATGAGGGAAAGTTTGGCCTTGGTTAGAAGAGTCTGAGGGACTAAGTCGTGCTATAAGTCTCTCTTCTGATGGTCCCCATGGACAACAACCTTAATAACTGCCCTGGCTGGTGTAGTTCTCCTCTTGCTTCTAACATTAACTGTTGGTCTCCATGTATGACGACCCTGATTTCAGCTATTGCTGCCCGCCTGGTTCTTATTCTCCTGATGTTACTGGTTGGCCCTTGTGTTTTAAATGCATTAATGTTATTCCTGCAGAAGAGAATTGGGACCGTAAAATTAATGGTAATGGTAATGTGTACCCAATACAACTCTCTCTCTATGGAGGAAATGAGTCAATGATTTGACTCAGGAACAAGTAAAGGGGGGCCCAAACTGGTATGATTCCATTTTGAGCTTTGCCTTTGTTTTAGGGATTTTAGACTCGATGGGCCGAATTCCTGGAATGAAAAACATACATCTGGTCCCCTTCCCCTTAACAACCTAACCCACCCTTGATTGTTCAGTTAAAGACTGACCCATAAACCAGATAAGTTGTAATACAGCTCAAACTGGTGACACAACTTGCTTAAGGTAAACCCTGCCTTTTGCACATGCTGATGGTAAACTCTCTGCCTTTTGCCCATCAAAAGGTAGACCTCGCCTTACCCACTAAATTTGCATGCCATTTTAAATCAAGGTGATAGGCTGGTTTAAACAGCCATTACAGACAAACTGTAACCTCATTGGCCACCTGTTTGTGGCCTAATATGACTATGCAATCTTGTGTGTGTGTTGTGAACCCATTGGTCATCTGCGTGTGGCCAGCCATGAGCACATGGATTTTGCCTTTAAAAACCAAAGAATGGGGGCCCCTTGGGGTCCCAGTATCAGCTCCTGAGCCTGAGCTGTGGCCCTGGCTGGTCAGTGTAGGAACCTTCCCAATAAAGTTGCTTTTTGTTAACAACTTTGTTGTGGTAGGCGCTGTCACTCTGGAGTACTAGGTGGGCTTGCCTGCCTGAGTAGGGGTCTTCCTACTACAGAATGAGTTCAAGGCCAGTCTGGCACAGGAGAGACTATCTTATAAGATCAAGGGCTGGGTATATAACTTAGTGGGAGAGTAGTTACCTAGCCCACCTAAGTATCTGGGTTGAATCTACTAAAAATAAAAAATAAAATCAGAGACTGAGTTGTTAGGTCCAGATACCTATGTGCCTTGCTTGAAACCTGCACTAAGAGATGGGCCATATGGGTTTAAAAATGATCTAGATTATACCAAGGGCCTCCCTGTTCCTTTCTATCTCCTTTAGCAGCAAGGCGGGGGAGGGGGAGAAGGAACAAGAATCCAAGAGCCTCAGCTGCATGGGAAGTCTTTGATTTTTTAAAGTAAAGTAGGCTCAAATTACATTTTCATTCCATATTGTATCAATTTTTTAATAAAAAACAAAGCACCAAATAACTTATCATTAAGGAAACTGATGCTCTCAGAAGCCGCATGTGCCTGGTCTTATAAGGTCTTTAATGCCCTGACTTTGCAGCTGACAAGCAGTAGAGATGGGACAGCAGCTGGACAAACTACAGTTCCACAGTGAGGGGTAGAAAGAAAGGTTATTTTGATGGAGAATGTATAGAAGCTAAGCAAAGAAAGGCATGGCTTGAGAAAGAACCAGACATGGAAGCCAAAGCCAAAAACATCTTCAGTTGAAAACAATTCTAAAAATAGTAAATCAGTGGTGCGGAATGAGGGAGAGGTATTTTTAACACACTAGAATTTTATAGGTCAAGTTTTTGAAGACTTTGGGTTTCATTGCCAGCCCATTGGAGATGCTAACAAATAAGGTTTGACAGTGATAACATTGAAGGACAAACAGGGCACTTCTGTAAAGACCATTGGCTTTTCCCCAAATTCTTTCCCAAGGTCAGTAGAGCATTTAAAATAAGACTTCGTACAGGATGCAGTGTCTCATGCCTGTAATAATGGCTACATTGGAGGCAGAGATATGATTGTGGTTTGAGTGAGGCCTAGACAAAATATAATCAATGAGATTCTATTTGTTGTTTCGCTTTCCTTTTCCTTTTGTCTTATTTGTTCATTTATATATCTTTGGGAGAGTAGTGGGGGGGCACAGAAACGGTGGGATGAAGGGTGAACAAATATAGCAGTGATACTCACTAGACACTATGTTGGAAATGAACTCTAGTACTTGTGGATTGGGACAGGAGGGAAAAACTGAAAGAGAGCAAGAGAAGGAGTGACGTTTGAAAGGATCTGTCACCTCCATCCCAGGGGACCATGCAGAGGCAGGCAGACACAGGAGAAAAATTATTACAAGGTTTATTAGAGGAGCCATATTTCCCCTGGAAATAGAGCACATGGCGGCCTCCACTATCTAGGTAGCAGCAGGGTCTGGGCATAGGAAGTGAAGTAGATGGGAGTTCAGGTGGGTATGAGTAGAGAGAGGGAGGGGCTGCTGTATGGCAGGAACTCCAGGGCAGGGAGAAGCTCAGGTTTGGGTGAAGCTGAGCACCAAAGGTGGGGACAATGCTTACAACATTGTTCAAAAAAAATGTTCTCTTTACCTGACTTATATAACTCTAACTCCTCTATAAGTCACTTTTATACTAACAATTTTTTTAAAGCCAGGTATGGTGGCATGCTTCTGCAGTTCCAGCTATGTGGGAGGTTTTCAATGTAGGCCAGCCCCAGAAAAAACCTACAGACTCTATCTGAAAAATAACTGCAGTAAAAAGGGCTGGGGTATGGCACAAATGGTAAAATACCTGCCCTGGCATGCAGAAGGCTCTAAGTTCATGCCCCAGTGCTGCCAAAAAAATAGTTAAGAATTAATTTTAAAAAGAACATTGTTTAGCCTAAATACTCATTCATTCTTACCTCTATATCTGAAGATTGTAGAGTTTCAGACTTGCTTTCCATTCTGATTAAATATACTGGATCATAAGTGTTTCCCATAAGTGTTTCCAAAGAACTCTCACAAAAAAAACTAAGTACTTTTGCAGTAATCTAACAATTATTTACAAGAGAAACTAGTTCAAAGTTAACTAGAAAGTCAATCCCATGGCAGCTCAATATGACCCTGAGTGAAATCCATGGCGATTCTAAGACAGAAATCTATTTGAACTCTTACATTTTAAATTACAGCAAAACCTTGTGTGAAATAAAGGAATGAAAAATCCAAACATCACAGTACAGTCTACAAGAGGTTGGGGCAGCAGGCATCTGAGCTAGATTGAAAGAAGAAGAACTAGAGACATAGATAATTCCTCGGCCTCAATTGATATTTGTAAAATACTCATATTTATATCAAGGATGCTTTGATTTTACTACAAACCAGAAATAATATATTTCTGTATACAGAAGGAATCATTTAATTATCAATGTAAAAATCTTGCTTGGAAAATCTCTAACCTAGTTTTGGAATAGAAACACTCTGTTTCTTTTTTTCCCCCATAGTATTTTACATCTTTTATCAAACTTGGCTTATTTTGAACTCAAAACTTTCTTCTCAGCACTCTGTTCATGAACGATGGATTACATTCATACCCACTTATACCTTTTTAAGCCAGAAAATTCTATGTTAAGCAAATAAAAGACAGTTAAGTGGATCGCTAGGCTTTTCTTTATCACACTGCTGACAGAAAAGAAAACCACCAAAGTATACTGAAAAATCAAGTGATTTGCATTTACGGGAAATATTTCTACGTAGAAAGTCTTGTTTATGTAGTAAAAATGGAAAACAATATCATCTCCGTGCAATTTACAGCTTTTAAAACATACTACTTTTATAATAAAATACTTGACACTTGACTCTTTCTACAAACTGATACAGAGAAAGGAGCTGGATCCTCCATAGTACCCCATCATGGTACCCCATCACGGCACCCCATATCAGAGCACCCCATCAGGTAGACTGTGTCCTCTCACCATTTTCTGATAACTATGCTGTTTTATGTATAAAATTGCCATAGCAGAATGACAAATATAACACATAAAAGAATGAAAGAGGATGATAAATCAACAGTGACACCATACCCCATTAAAATGCAGTCTGCTCATACTGCAGGAAGAATAAAATTTCCTTATATTAGAAAAGGAAATTTCAGAATTGTCCAGCAAACCTTGTAAGAGATAATGAAATGGCAAGCAATTTCTCATACCTCTTCTGCACAGGCCTCCCTGGTGCCCAAGGCAGTAAGCACTGTTAACAATCGGGGTTTATGTTTATTTTGTGCCAGTACTGGGGCTTGAACTCAGGGACAAGGCACTGTCCCTGAGCTTTTTCACTACCAATATCTGGCAACCATCTGGATTGAAAAGATGCTTCACTGACAGAGTCATGGTGCCTAGTTAGCGAGAACATGGGAGTGCTAAGTCAGCCACTATTCTAATTAGCCTTATCCAGACCAAGGAAGCACTTGGTCAATTTTTTAATAAGTAGCCTAAAGAATACATTTTTAAATTCTAGTTGTTCCCCAAAATTCTTTTCAAAAGGTTAAAATAGAAGTGTCTCAAATTAAAAATTACTGTAGTATCACAGATACAGTATTTCAGAGTATGACTGAATTGTTAATTCTCTACCCACTTAAGACTATTATTAATAGTTCAAGGTATCAGTCAATTTGTCAATATAGATTTTTTGAACTTGTTCCTAGCAAAAGCCACAAATCTGAGTTCCCTAGAGAAAAACAGCACACTCTGTTAGGTGTTTATCCCTTAACATAGAGCTAATTACACTCCACATTTTCCCTTCAAGGGGATAAGAAACTCATGAATGCATAGGAGAAATGAGTCAGTGGATGAATGCTTCCCCAATAGAGCTCTTAGTACAGCTCCACACAGACAACTATTCCAGACAGGAAGTTGCAAGCTTGACTTCTTTCAGCACTTAGTGATAAGGAAAGCTGGTTAGAGATAGCCTATATAATTTTGTCGAGGGTACCTCCTGAGGGCCCATAGTCCCAACAGAACCATGGAAGACATGGTGGCAGATATTATTAATTCATGTTTTCAAAGGAATTTTATCTTTTACAAATGACTCCAGTTCCACTGGAAAACAGTACCTGGTCTTTGAAAAAGTGTCTTTCAGCTGGGCACTGACAGCTCATGCCACCAGGAATCTTAGCTACTCAGGAGGCTGAAGCCAGCCCTTGCAAGGTAGGAAAGTCTGTGAGACTCTTATCTCCAACTAACCATTAAAAATCCAGAAGTGGAGCTGTGACTTGAGCTAAAAAAGCTAATTGACAGCATTCAGTCTCCAAGTTCAAGCCTTAGTACTGATGCCGGTGCATGTATGCACACAGTATGCACACACACATACATGTATGTATGCACATACACAAGTGTCTTCCATGCACGAAGTGACAGGTTGTGGAAAATGGGAGGATGTAGAGAATGTGAACCCCTGCAAGTGAAAATGTTTGATACAATTGTTCATGAGGTTAGTGGGTGATCCCTTGAGAGGGCTGAATATAACTATAGCTAAAGAAGGTGGGCTTTGGCTTGGTGCCAGTGGATTCAGCTCATGTTAGTTTCCTTATCCTTTATCAGCTTTCATTCACACTTGTATCCTTGTAAGAACTCTCAAGTGACATGAAGTAGATTATCTTGGCAATGGCTGACTGCCACCATTCCATGTAGAGGGTATTCTAAGTACCTCTGGTCTGCCAGACCTTCCTATCCCTTCGCTTCATGTCCTGGGCACTTCCATGCTGGCTGCAGGTACTTCCTCAACATAGTAACCTCCTGGCACTTAGCTCTACTTACACACAATCACTCTGATTTGTTTTCTAGATTGTTGCATGCTCTTTTGTTTCCTAGAATTCTATTTCCTGTGTTTTGGCCTTGTTCATTTCTCTTCTTCCCTTCTAGGGAAGCTGGAGTGCATAGGGGTAATCCTGATCCTGTTTGTTCCTCATAAAAATACTTCAATCGCTTCTCACTGTCTAGGATCAAAGTCCTAATGTAATACATGCTTCTTGCTCCAGCCACCTGACCTGTTGTAATTCTTCACCTTGCATGTGTTTCTTTCTGACACAGGCCTTTTGTATCCACAGTTCCTGTCACTGACCAAGCCAAAGCTCAGTGAACAATCCAACTGCCTTCAGGCTATATCCAGTCTCCTGTTTCCTGAATATGTGTAAGATGTAGTTTCAGTTACATCTTCGTTTACAAATACAGACTCCAGGTTCTACAGAAGGATAAGCATCATCTATCTGTAATCTGGCCCAGTTATGACTCATTGTTCATAATGAGTGATCACAGATCCCTGCTGGGTCTGCTAAGTGGAGGTAGAGAATTTTCCAGTGGGGGGAGAGGTAAGGGAATGGAGGTGAAAGTAGACATTAATGGTTTAGGGAATGGGTTATTCTCTAAAAACAAATGGGTTAACATTAAATCTTTGGTATAACTTTTGTCCAAAGTAATGCATGATTAAAACTGTGCTTTTACAGAGGAAGTTGAAAAACTATTGGTTAATTGTATTTACAATGGGAAGGTCAACTGAATTAAAACATATAACATGAAGACGTAGATTTTGCATATCAGTCATATAAAATCAAGCCAAAATTGGACAACAAGCAAATTTCAAAAGATTCCTGTCTTTAAGATTTTTTTTCACCATAATTCTGGAGACTGTCTGGAACACCTTCTGGGTGCCTGGAGCTATCTTGAGAACAGGACCAGCAGCTACAGTCTAGGAAGGTAACACAGTCATCAATAGAGAAGGTGACAGTGACACGTAGGAAATAGTGTGGGGAGGTCTCTCTGCAGGAGCAACATGGCACTGGCCCCTGGATGCTGAGGAGCTGGTACAGGTCCAACATCCTAATCTGAAAATCTGAATTTTCTCAAACTGCAATCTTAGAAACTTTTTAAGCATGCCATATAACTTGGCTCCATGCACAAAAATCTTGTGTGTGATATAAAACTACCTTCACGGTGCATGTATAAGGTATATATGAAACATAATGAATTTTATGTTTAGACTTAGATCCTGTCTATAAGACAGTTCATTATGCATATGCAAATATTCAAAAACTGATGTCTGACAGATGTCAACCTGTAAGATGAAGTTTAGGTAGCAGCAGGTACTGAAGATGGAGCCTGGCATTTGGGAAATAGGAGGAAGATGAGTATTGGCAGGAGGGCAGAAAGCGGGGAATACGTGAGAGTCATTATCAGGACAAAAGCTTTCGCCTAGAATATGAAATTTACAATTTATCTTACACAAAGGAGGAGTTATCTGAGGGCTTTAAGATAAGAAGTGATGAGATCAGACTTCAACTTGGAGACAGGAGTCAAGCTACTTTGTGGCAAATGAGTCAATGGGGGAATATGAGTATGACTCCAGTGGTCTAGGTTGGGGAAGGGGCTAGGAGCTAAGAGGCACTTGAACTTGAAGACACTTTTGGAATATGAACATGTAAGACTAACTCTACAGAAAGCTCTGAAAAAGTTTGGAGTTATTTAAAGAAGACTGAAATAAATGTGGAAAGCTATCATTTTTCCATAGTAAAATTCCAATCGAACCTCAGAAATGTATGGAAGGGACTAACTTCCAAGTGGGTACTCTGCCTCTTTCTAGGGTTGGAAGTCAATAAACAAAGATTTCTGTCCTCTAGTAGCTTAAATTTTAATATGTGCCTGTAAATACCAGCTACTTGCAAAGCAGAACTAGGAGGATCATGGTCCAAAGCTAATCAAGGACAAAGTTAGCCTGAAACCCTGTCTGAAAAACAAACTAAAAGCAAAAGGATCAGTGGTACAGCTCAAGTGGTTGAACATCTGCCTACCAAATATGAAGCTGAATTCAATCCTCAGTGCAAGGGAAAACAAACAAGCAGTCAAGACAAATATCTCTGAGAAAATAAGACCTATTTGAGCCTTCACTTAGAAATCAAAGGAGATAGTCAATAGATGTTTAAGTGAACAAATTTCCAAGCAATGGAAAACCAAGAGCTTCGGCTCAAAGTTACAGCATGTCTAACATTTTTTATGATCATCCCTAAAGGCTCAGGTGTTAAATGCTTGGTCAACAGCCTGCAGTATTACTGGGTGTGGTGGAAACTTCAGTAGTGGCCAAGCTGACCTAGGTCACCAGGGGAATTCCCTTGAAGGTGAGAATGGGCACCTGATCCCTTCCTGTCTGATTCCTGACTACCAAATGGTAAGTAGGACTTCTCTACCATACCTTCCCCTTCCAGTACGTATTGTGTTCCCGCAAGCTCGAAGCAACAGGACCAACAGACCATGAAATGAAACAATAAGTCAAAATAAACTTTTCCTTGGCTGGGAAGGTGGCTCAATGATGGAGTGCTTGCCTTGCATGCATGAGGCCCTGGGTTCAATTCCTCAGCACCACATGAGCAGAAAAGGCCAGAAGTGGCGTTGTGGCTCAAGTGGTAGAGCGTTAGCCTTGAGCTGAAGAGCTGAGGGACAGTGCCCAGGCCCAGAGTTCAGGACCATGACCAACAAAAAAATAAAAATAAAAATAATAAATAAACTTTTCCTTCATATAAATGGATTATCTCAGGTATTTTGCTATAATAATTGAAAGCTAACACAGCTGATATGTACAAAACCATCGGAGGGTGGTGGAGGGGAGTAGCATGACTGGTGTGGAATGAAGCACAGGGAGGAGAAGATAAGAAGAGTTCAGAAAGTAAGAGAGGCCTTTCCAGGTAGAGCCTTTAGGCTCTTGTTAAGGCCAAGCTGTGGATATTGGAAGCTAAGTGCTAATGATTTTTGACAAAAAAAAATGAGAGAACTTTGGTTTGATCATATGAAAATATATCATTAAGAAGCTTCCCTGCTGGGCATCAGTGGCTCATACCCTGCAATCCTAGCTACTGAGGAGACTAAGATCTATGGATCATGGTTGAAAACCAGCCTGGGCAGAAAAGTCCATGAGACTATTATCTTGAATAATCCACCAGAAAACCAGAAGTGGTGCTGTGGATTAAAGTGGCACAGCACTAGCCTTGAGCTGAAGAGCTTAGGCCAGTGCCTAGACCTAGAGCCCCACATCTGGGGGAAAAAAAGGAGTTTCCTTAGTTGAAGATGATGATAAAAGTAGAGGAAGAGATGAAAAGGGTCATCAGAAAATCTGATGTAAGAATTCAGCATATACATGGAAACCTTGTATCTGACAATGTACCTTTTCAATTCAGGGAGAAAATAACTACTTAATAAACACTGCTTATCTAACTATTTACCTTGAGGAAGTTAGGTCTGTCTTCCAGAAACACCTCACATCATGTCAATAATTATTTCTGAGTGAATTCAGAGCTAATATAGAGAATCCTACTAATATAGAGAAAATGGAAGAAAATCCATGGCTGAATAACCTGAGAGATGGAGTCTCAATTTAAACAAAAATTGGAGAATCAGAGGAAAATGAAACCTATTTTACCATGTAAAATCAGAATTCTCTTTTATGCTAAAAGACTCAGTTAACAAAGTTAAAAGCTAGTGATTGACAGGGAGTAAGTTATGAACAGATACTCACAGATGGCCAAGAAAGAGGCTGATACACACAGAATCTGGAGAAGTTATGAGGACTCCATTTCCAGCCCTTGTTCTGAAGGTCCTGGTGCTCAGTCACCTGCTATACTAGGGCTGCAGAGCCATCTGGTCATTTCTACATAGAAAAGAACTTGCTTTTTGACCCACACTTGAAAGCTTTTTAGAAATTCAACCTTTAAAAAAATTAGGAAGAACATATAGAAGAAGTGACTTCAGCTTTTGGTTGTTATTATTAGTACAAGGAAAAATACCTGGTAAAAATTCACGAACAAGGGACTGGGTGACTAAATCTTCCTCCAGCGGAATGGGAGGCAAATATTCAAAAGAATGCCTTTGTTCAAAATGTACTGGCATGAAGTTGAGGCACAGGTTGTTAAGTAAAAGGTATAGATTATAGAGTCATGAGTTCATGTATATATTTTCACACACATCAAAAGCTATGGAGGGTTGCTGATGTGGCTAGTTACTTTGTCCTCTGATGAATCCCAAGAAGCCCACAGTGGCTAGTGCTTAGTAGGCTAAGGCAATACATGTTTAACAAATCAGTGAAAGATTCCAAACGGTCTCCATCCTTCCCATAATTAAAGAAAATATATGTCAAGGAAGGAAAACAAGGACAGCTAACCTTTACTGAACGCTTACTAAGTAGTTTTTAATTGGTGTATGTGCTTATACTGGGACTTGAAATCAGGTCCTGGGTGCTGTCCCTTACCTATTTTGTTCAAGCCTGGCACCTTACCACTTAAACCACACCTTCACTTCTGTCTTTTTCTTTTTTGGGGGGCAGGGTGGTGGTGGTTAAGTCTCATAGACTCCTTGCCAGGGCTGGCTTTGAACCACAATCCTCACACTCCAGCCTCCTGAGTAGTTACGATTACAGGAGTAAATTACCAGTGCCTGGTATGTTTAATATTTTATATGTTTATTTGATCCTGCCACTGGCCTTATGAATGAGTTCCACTAACCCATTTTACAGATGAACAGACTGGTGATGCACAGGATGCTGGGAAACTTGTCCAAACTTTTCTGCTGATCAGTGACAGAGCTGAAATTGGAATCTGGGAAGGCTGGTTCTAGAGTCCATACTCTAATCACTCTGCTATGCTATCCCCAATTGTTCTAAAGGGAAGCTTCTGCCTGGTGAGAAGCCCTCAAAGCAGTTTCAAGAAGAACTGGATCAGACATATTACAGTCTTGCCAACTCTGTTGGGCTGTGAGCTGGTTTTGAGGAATGCATTTGTGGACCAAAGGATTCCTGTTTTCTTCCCTACTAAAGCTAAAGTCACCATCAAATTCAAAGGAGCTAATTTAGCCTGTCTGCTTAGTTTCAGCTCTTGCCTGGGGCTGAAATCCAAGAATTGAAGCCCCAGTAGGCATATCACTCTTGTCCCCCTTTGTAAGGATGGCAAGACAAAACTTGAGCTCCAGAAACAGAGTATAAGCCTTCAGGGTACAGATTAATCTTATATTGGACATGGATACTCCTCTGTGAGACCCACAGAAATTTCCTTTCACTGGTACAGTTGGACATTAATAATTATTTTTGTTTCTACTTAAAAAGTGTCTTCTTTGTGATCCATTGGTGGCCACCCCAGGGCTATTAGGAAGCCATATCAGAGTCAGACCAGAGAAAGGAAAGAAGGAATGAAGCCTGTCACGGCCACTTGTAGGAGCTGAGATAGTAATCTGGATAAGGATAGGCACAACTGTATTATAACCATGTCAAAGACCTTTGGTGACCAGCACAGAGTAGCCATATTATAAAGGGTGAGAGGGTGGGCATAGAGCACATCTCTGCCACTTCTCCAGTCACACTTAGAAGTACGGAGGAAGAACAGAGAAAGCAGTTGATGGGAGTTCTTAGGGCTGGGGATAAGAATGTTGTGGAACACAAGGGCAAGGCATTAAGAAGCCCAGGAGGCCAGGCTATCCATGCAGCCCCAGTGATAGGTCTCTGCAGGGTGCCAGGGAAGGGTTGGACTCAGGCAAGGACTGTGGGAGCCACTGGGATGACAAGGTAAAGAAAGATGGAAGAACACCCCAGGTTCCCATCACAAAGTCTGGTGGCAAATCCAAGTCCTAAATTGATTGAATAGGGAATTCCAGGCCTGTACACATGTGTACTATCCTTTAGGCTATCCTTTTCCCATTTAAGAGGGAGCATATTCTCCCTCAGGGGATGAGTCATGGTGAACAATGGATGTGGCCAGCCAGCTCTGCACCACACCAGAGCACAGAATTTCTCTGTGAATATTGACCTTTCTTTGCTTCTTCAAGGGGACCAAGTTTTGTCCTGTCCAGTCTTAAATTTATATTATTAAAAAAAAACCCAAACCCTCTCTATATGTCTATAGTTAAGAAACACATTAAGGAAAAAAGGAAATTCCTTTGGTTGCAGTTCATGTTGATTTTGCTATTAGACTGCCAATGTTCTCTCCATGACAAAATTCTGCAGTCATTCCCCAGTGGGTTAACTTGTTGGCTAGGCCTCAGTTCAGACCTATAGAGATTGGAACAAAATACTGACTTTGTTTCAAATGTTTAAGCCTCATTGCCAGGTAGCTCTAGGCCCCTTAACAAGCCTGCATGGGAAAACCGAAGGCTTCCAGAAGAATTGAAGAAGTGTCTGCCAATGCCTCCACATCTGTCTGCTGCCTCTGAAAAAGGGCAGGGCCTGACATCAATAAACACAAGCAACAAACATAGATGGGTTTCTCATAGGACAATCTCCTTCTGGCTTTCTATAATAGTTTCTTCCCTGGCTTTCCTAGGCCTTCATTAGTCCCACTCTCTGCACCTATCTTCTTTCTTTAAAAAGCCCAGTTAAGCTGGGTGCCGGTGGCTCAATCCTGTAATCCTAGTGACTCAGGAGGCTGAGATCTGAGGATCAGGGTTCAAAGCCAGCCTGGGCATGAAAGTCCATGAAACTCTTATCTCCAATAAACCACCAGAAAACTGGAAGCATCTCTGTGGCTCAAGTGGTAGAGCGCTAGCCTTGAGCTGAAGAGCTGCGGAGACAGCACTCAGGCCCAGAGTTCAAGCCTCACGACTAAAAAAAAAAAAAAGCCTAGTTACCTCCTTATTTACAAATCAGAATGGAGTACCTACTATAAGCAGTTACTGCATAAAGTCTATTCTCTCGAACCTTCAACTAGGCATAATTACTAGCTTGTTTCTCTCTCTCTCTCTCTCTCTCTCTCTCTCCAATAATTGTATAATAGCAAGAAATCCCATAGACTCTGGAAGAACTGTGTGTATTTGAATAACAGAAGTCATCTTGTTCATAAATATTCTGAACTACAGATGTTATCTTATTAAATGTATGGGTCAAACAAGTGAGGGTTAAGTTTTGTTTACACAAATAATTTTCCACAGCATCTCAGAGTTGGCTTGGTTATTAAATTATAAACATAAATATCTGACTATATAGCCTAAATATATTTATTAAGTTTAAAATTCTTAAATGGAAATTTACAGTATATATAGCTTTCTATTTTCTTCTTAATATTAATGAACAATGAATCCCAAGATGAAGGAAATGAGGCAGAGATGAGAAGCACTTCCACTTTCTAAGTGTGCACTTTCCAGAGAAGCAGTTCTGAGGTAGACAGGATGTTCCTTCTGAGAAGACTTTCTGCACCCTTTCAACTTCTCCTAAATTTAGTGCATCAGCAAAGTGTGTTTTCAAACTAGAGGTCAATCCCATCAATGGGAAATAAAGTCAATTTAGCAGGCACCAATAAGAATCAGAGATCATCTTACATAGTGAGTAGTGTCACTAGAGTCTGAACTTCTAAAACTTTCATTTCAGTTAAACTCAGATGTTTGGTGGGGAATGATGTTCAGCAGGACAGATGTTGAAGGGACACTCTCTAGTGTAACACAGGGCTGCCTGGGGCATCTGCTGGTAGGCTGTCAGCAGAGCTCCTTCTGTGACAGCATTCTGGTAAGTGGGCCATTCACTCAAGGAGTCTCACGAATGAGCACTTTTATGTGCCCACCACAATCCACAGGGCTGGGAACAGGTGTCCAGTATGTGTCTATTTTCCCCCACCAGTTATAAATCATTATATTTTCTTAGCTAAATTTTTCAGTCACAAGAGTGTGTGTACATTGCAGATGATAAGACTAATGCAAATATACCAAGATGTCTGGACAACCCCATAACGTTAAAATGCTTAAATAAGAGTTGTCGAGCCATACCTGGTACACTGAAGGGGCTTAATAAATGTCAGAGAATGATTGAATGGATGAGGTCTAAGGCTTGCAGTATGATTCGAGAATAAATCTATTAAAAAAAAGACAGTATTACTGCTATCCAAGTTGATGGCTGATATAGATGGAAAATGCAAAAGAAATATTGCTGGAGTGTGAATGTACCTGTATAAGATGAACTGTCATTAAAGTCAGCAGCAAATATGGGAGAAAGAATAGAAGCTGCCTTTTTAATGGGTTTTGGAGGCTTATTTTGACCCTCTATCATTTTAATCCCTAATAAACCAAAGTCAATGCTGCAAAATACCTATAGCCCTTAAAGGAATGGTGGTCATATGCTACATGGATGCATGAGACCTTCATAGACTAGTTTCTAGTAATAGTTCTGAGAACTTTATGAATGAAGCTTCTCTATGAGGTTATCTTACACATTTTAGAGAGGAAGCTATATCCAGAAGCCTTCCTTCCTTCATGCCTAATAAATTCATTTGATGACAACAGATTATAGGTAAAGCCTGAGACAGAGGCTATCCACTGATATTTCTCAATTTTAATAACCTGTTGACAACACTGGTGCCAACTCATATATAATAGGGGGGAAAAGGTTTAGACTTGTGGAAGGATCAGAAAGAACCATATAGATGGACACCTACTCCTATCAATATAATGTCAGCAGTCAGCCCTTAAATGTAAAGGTTTGAGAGAGGACCTTTGTTAAGAAAGACAGTATCTCACTGCTACTTTTACTGATCAAAGGGGTGTGTCAGATATTCTGGATAAGGAAGAGTCAAAACTTTATCAGTTAAAAAAATGCTTAAAAAGAAACTTGAAAGCAAAGGCAATAGAAATATCAGAATAACTTACAAGGGTAAGGCCCTAAAATAGAGAACCAGAAAGCTGTCCCAGAATGCTAGTAGAGAGGGATGCAGAATTGTTCTACATTTCTTTATCTTATCCAATCAGCCTATAATATTCCTGTCTTAGTTCTTCTAAAATAATCTTATAGAACTGACAATTTATGACAAAAATTTTTTTATTGTCAAGGTGATGTACAGAGAAATGTGAAAGACTGGAACTATACTTTATATGCATAGACTTTTTTTGTTGTTAGTCGTGGGGCTTGAACTCTGGGTCTGGGTGCTGTCCTGGAGCAATTCAGCTCAAGTTTAATGCTCTACCACTTGAGCCACAGTGTCATTTCCTTTCTTGTATTTTACTATGTGTTTTGTGTATGTGTGTGTGTATGTGTTATTAGAGT
Organism: Dipodomys ordii; assembly: GCF_000151885.1. Lineage (NCBI taxonomy): Eukaryota > Metazoa > Chordata > Mammalia > Rodentia > Heteromyidae > Dipodomys > Dipodomys ordii. Next base: position 4,902,759 of record NW_012267316.1, on the reverse strand, counting down.
TTGAACTCAGGGTCTTGTGCTTGCTGGAAGGCATTCTACTGCTGAGCCAAGCCCTACTCCCCTAACCCCAACTTCTACCACAAACTGGTTATTTTTGAGATAGGTTTTTACTTCCTGCCAAGGCATGAGCTGGACTATAATCTTCCTATCACTGCAAGCATGACAGGCACATGTCTCCATGGCCAGCTTCTTCCACAGACAGGGAATCTTGTGGATGTCTCTGCCTAGACTAGTGTAGAATCATGATTTCCATGATCTCCATCTCAGCCTCCCCCATAGCTGGGGTGACAGAAACATGCCACCACACGTAGCTATAAGTTGAGAAATGATCTTCTGGCCTCAAACTGAAATCCTCTCCATCTTAGCCTCTCAAATACCTAGGATCAATCACAGATGTAAGCCTGCCCTGCCTAACATGAATGATTTTTTTTAAGTTTGCCAGATAACATATACTAGTTTCATACATACACACAAAAAATGCTGAGTGAAAATACTGAGAAAATTATTTCCTATGGGGCTTTAATCATATCTAAACTACATGCAATAACCCGTAAGATCTCAGGTCCTGAAACCAAAATTTTGACTCCTCACTATGTGATTAGATTAGAAATCTTGACAATAATTTGCTTTTACTGCAGGATGAAGTTTTCTGAAATTCACTAATCACTCACCTTGGATATGGAGTAATTTAATGGACTCTTCTCTTATATGCGTCTACAGATTTCCATACATCTTTAGAGGTCCTCTCTCTCTCCCTCTCCCTCACCCTCTCCCCTTCCCCTCGTCTCTCTCTCTCTCTCTCTCTCTCTCAGTCCTGGTATTTGATCTCAGGGTATCACACATGCTAGGAAGATGCTGTACTTTCTTTAGCTATAGTTATTTTTCAGGTAAGGCCTTACATTTTTACCTGAGCTGACCTCAAACTTCAATTCTCCTACATATGCCTGCTGGATAGTTGGATAGTTGACCTTACATATATGCCACCATAAATGAGTTATTGATTGAGATCGGGTCTTGATAACATTTTGCCCATGTCAGCCTTGTACTGAGATCTTTCTGATCTGAGTAGTTGGGATTATAGATATGAGCTATTATGTCTGGCCTCATTTCTCTTGATGTAAAAGACGTGTTCAATTTAGGTCTAAGCCATTCATTTTTCTAAACTTCCCTAAATTATTCAATGCATTTGCACTGACTTGCAGATATGCTACTGCTCTGTATAAGTGGCTTTGCAATCATCAACTCTGTAATCATTCTACATACACAAAAGCTGTCTGAACAGTATCACCATGAACAGCTTTGGGGTGGCTTCATTTTGTAACATTGGCAGGTAAGATATATATTGCTAATGTATGTGGCAACTCAACCTTGTGAGATGAGATGAAAAGAAACCTCTCTCATTTTCAAATCTCAATGGCTTTTTAGGTTAACTTGGAAAAGTAGGTATACATCTTTAAGTATTTTGCCTGTAATCCTATCAATTGATGTCATTGCTATTGCAGAAGCAGCAAATTTCATTTCTATATAACATTAGGCTAGAAAGAAACATACCAACAGACCAAACACACAATGAAAACATGCAGTGGGGTTGTTACTTAATGCATGGATATAAATGTGCACACAGAAGAGGCCAAGCATATCACTTAATTTAATGGGAGCACAGGTCTGTACCAAGGGTCTGAAACATTGTAAGCAGGCCTTAAGCAAAGGAGGAAATGTAGAGGGGAAACAAAGCTGAGAAAAATGAGCAGGAAATGGGCAAGATGACTCATCTATACTTGAACATCTGACCTGTTAGTTGGCCGTCGCCTGCAGCTGGGGCGATGCGAATGTAAGGTGTTGTAAGCTGAGTCACGATTATCGCAGCTAAGGCAAAGGAGGATTTCCAGGTCAGCATGCATGAGGGAAAAAAAAGCCAGACTGAAGCTAGGCTAGCAAGAAGAATCGCCATCAGCATATCAAATTGTCTCAACTTTGTTCCAACAACCACAGAAAGAAAAAGATAAAAGAGAGGGAATAAAACATAGCAAGGTGTTGAATTTTCAGAATTCTTTCCTCTTAAGCTGTAGTCAGGCAGCAGGATTTCTAACTGACACAGGTTTTGGCTGAGATCTTAGAAAGAGCTACTGAAGAATAAAAAAAGATAGAACAAAATATAAAAAATGTTAGTCCTATATTAAGCTGAAGACTTAATGCAACTGAGTGCTTTGTATAAAGATTCATTGCTAATTCTGATGATTCAAACTTTAAGCTTTTACATTGTATTAGCTTACCTAAAATTATATTGCTGAAGTCACAATATTTTCTTTCTTGCTAACATCACCTTTGTAAAAGAATATTAGCTTCTCTTGCTAAAAACATTTTTATGGAGAGCAGTTTCCTTGATAACTAAATTTCATGAAGATTTCTACTCAGCAATTTTATTTATTTTTTATATGAAGAAGATAAAAATGTGTCTCAAAGTCTTGGTTGAAGACCAGATAGAAACTTCTAATTGCCTTTCCTATATTTGTCCTAGTTAACACAAGATCAGATAAATGATTTCAGATTCTTGAAGCAGACCAGGTTGGTGTCTTGGCCTGCCTGCACAGCTCTGTGGTTGGGTTTAAGTGCTTCACAGTTATGACACATAGATATTGAAAAAAAAGAAAAAGAAAATTAAAACATCAGTTCTAACATGGGACAGCTGGAAAATGATGCAAAGAAAAAATACTGGAAAATTAAGAACAGGCTTACATGAAAGATTACTAATTTACACAGAACAGCCTGGGGCTATTAGAAGTGTGGCAGTGACTGAGGAAAATAGATCATCTACCATCTGCACACAATTAAGCCCAAAACTGCTGTGGCATAATATTTTGAAATATCCCTCTGCACCATTCAGACGGTGTGGTTCTTCATCACCAGACAACTATAGCATCCAATCTTAAAAATGATACAGTAGTAATCTGTGTATTTATTTTTGAGTATATATACTCTAGTTTTGCTTTATGAGATGAACAAGGTGTTAGGTCAGAGAACAGAGTTCCCAATGCATCCCAACATAAACTTTCCTGAGACATGACAGAGTTTTCATTTTTGCTCACTGGTGGAAGTTGTGTGTGGTGAGATGTTATTTCTCAGACATGTTACAAACTTGGCACCAACTCTAAGTTCTACATGTAACATTTTCAGTGGTCAGGAATTACTGCTATATTGCTGTGCAGTTTTGCATTACTCACACAGAAAATCTGACCTCTACTATGGAGAAAAAGAATACATCTATGAATAATAAATACTATATTTTATATGAATAAAAGTTATTTGAGCTGAGTTCTGGTAGCTCATGTCTGTAATCCTAACTACTCAGCAGACAGAAATCTGAGGATCATAGTTCAAAGCCAGCCTGGAAAGAAAAGTCCAATTATCTCTAATTTACTAACAAACAGCTAAAAGTAGAAGTATGGTTTAAGTGGTGAAGCATCAGTCTTCTGTGAAAAGGCCAAGTAAAAGCATGAGGCCCTGAGTTCAATCGCCAGTGCCAGGACATACATACATATCAAGTTAGAAACAGCTATAGGCTGTCAAGTATTCATAAATAAATAATAAATTTAATAAATAATAAATTTAAAAATAGAGCTCAAAAACTACAATCTGCAGCTGAGCTCTACCACATGAAATTTGCATTCCAAGCTTCAGGAAGGATCTTTGTAAGATCTTTGCAGATCTCTGGTTTTGGCTTTCAGCTTCATAGAGTGATTGTTTGTGACTATTATAGGTAGTTCAATTAAAACACTTGATTATATTCCAAATAATTTAAAAATGTTCCAGTAGATCTATCACTTGTTTTTAAAAATAATATTTTATTACAACATGGCCAAGCTCAATTATTTAGGTGTCACTCATGGCTGCTCTTTCCCAGAAAGGCAGAGCTGAGTAGTTACAGAAGAAATCATACCACATAAACTTAAAATAGGATATTATTTATTAGTTTGCTTATTTCAGTGCTAGAGATGGAACCAAAGGACTCTCCCACTGAGCTATTTCTCAGTCAAATACTTTTTTTAATTTAAGTTTATCTTTGCTTTCTTTTTTTAATTGTGAAAATACTGTACAGAGGGGTTACAATTACATGGGCAAGATAATGAGTACATTTCTTATCAAGCATTGTAACTTTCTCCTTTGTTTCCCCTATCCCATCCCTTCCCATCTCCCCCCAAAGTTGTAAAGTTTGTTTTTTCCACATAATGACTTGTACATCTCATTGTTGCAATGGGTCCACCTGTATCCCTATTTAAACGATTTATTTTTGCCCTTCCCCTCCACAAATTATAGCAACATCAAATACAGTGAAAGCAGGGCTTATACCATGGGGGAAGGACATACAAAGCAACAAAGAAATCATCTTATAAGTAAGTTAGAAACAATTGCATGAAAGAAAAAAACATTGGGCAGCAGAGTCACCCAGCAGAAGCGTGCTGGGCCCATAACCCAGAGGTTGATGGATCAGTCAAATACTTTTTACCTGGTCCATGATATAAGAAGTTTGTTGATCTTTGCTTTACAATATCAGTAAGAATGTATTATCATTTTAGCTGCACATTTCAGGAGTTTTTGGAATTGGTTAAAGCAGTTTTTCCCACAGTGTTTTCCTTGACCCTTGTGTTCCATGAAAAATAAGTTTGGGTGGAATACATTTGGGGAGCACATGGATTTTTGTAGCTCCTTGTGTTTTGGAACCCAATATATTCATGGATACAAATTGTAAAGTGTGCGTCAGTTCAAGAAAGTAATTTTAATGTTATATGCTGAATGTTACATGTGTACGTTCTGATTTCTAAATCCATAGCCTAAATAATAGCAGATTAGCATATATGAGTGGTTTCTTCCCATAATCTGTTTGTTCCTATATTGAATATGAGTAATTAGGAGGAATCTTAATTAGCTTTACATCTCAACAGACATTCTTTTGAGTTCTTTTATCAGCACATTTTTATTCTGTAGCAGTATGGTCTAAAAAATGGTATTTCTTTGAATGATTGAAAAGAAAAACACTCTGGAGAAACTTCTCCAAGAGCCTAGTGATTAGAAAAAAAAAGAAACATTCAAATTTCTGAATACAGTTAGAAATTATATCAGAACAATAGAAATCCTTCAGTTTCCTCAAGGTCTTCCAGCAAAATGTATTCACATTCAGTACAAATCTGAGTCCAATATGAAATGCCAAACTTACAAATAGCAAGGCATCTTTTTCACAGAACATCCTTAAAATATAATGTTGGAAAAATAATGTTTTCTTCAGTTTAAGGTTTACAGTCTGATTTCCCCAGTACTTCTGAAAAGAATTTAATATGTGTTTGCATGTAGATTTTGTTTTGACTTTCAACTATTCTGCTGTGAGCTGACCGACAGCTAGGAGAGGAACAAATTAACATGGATGACCAACCCCTAATCAACAAAAAGAAACAAAGAAAACTTCCGAAACTTTCATGAACTCAAAGTCTCCAAACTTGCTAGAAGGCTTACAAATGTACTTTGCATATGTGGCATTCAAGTTGAATTTTTAAGGTAAATAGCTAACAGGAAAACTCAAAAGTTGTATTGTCAAAGACAGACATACTTGGCATCTTAGTATGGACCATATTGTGCCAAAGATTAATGTAATATACACAGTTTAAACTTATTGTTGTGTTGATTACAATGTGTATACATCATTTCATAGGCAACATTTAATTTACTATAAAGATAGACTTTACTTTTGTAAGTCTACCTTGTCAGTTTACATCTGGTCATCCATAAAGCCTTCTAAAACTCATGATAGCTTTACTTTTACAGTTACAATAAGGGATCTATAAACATAAAAGTTAAATAAAACACACAGACTAAGTTAAATAAAACCAATTGGATCAAATGATCATGAAAAAAATACAACTGGCCAGGTGCCAGTGGCCTCACACCTGTAATCCTAGTTACTCAGGAGGCTGAGATCTGAGGCTCCCAGTTCAAAACCAGCCTGGGCAGAAAAGTCCATGAGACTCTTATCTCCAATTAACCACCAGAAAACTGGAGGTGGTGCTGTGGCTCAAAGTGGTAGAGAAGAAGCCTTGAGTTGAAGAGCTGAGGGACAGTGCCCAGGCCTATAGTTCAAACCCCAAAACCAGTAAGAGAGAGAGAGGGAGAGAGAGACAGAGAGAGAGACAGAGAGAGAGACAGAGATACAGAGAGAGAAACAGAGAGAGAGGGAGGGAAGGAGGGGAAGGAAGGAAGGAAGGAAGGAAGGAAGGAAGGAAGGAAGGAAGGAAGGAAGGAAAGAAAGAAGGAAGGAAAGAAGGGATGGAGGGAGGGAGGGAGAATGAGGGAGGGAGGAAGAATTCAACTGTAAAAATGCAACTATGACTTAAAAAACACAAAATAAAATTTTGGAGCAACAAAAAATATTGAAAAACTCTTTTTTACTTCATGGTATAGATTTGAATTAGAATGGTCATATTCAAATATCACAAATACCTTATTATATGGTGTCTTTGGTTTTGTATCTTTTTTATCTTAAGGGAGACTATTTTGTGATGAGTTTGTCTCTAGTCAACAATCAACCTACTGCCATGTGAGCCTATATAGAGGGATCTTACCTGTATGAACAAATTGAAACAGGATATATAAAAAATATAGGCAACCCTCAAAATACAAAAATATTTAAGATACACTTGAGGTATATTTTTGCTGTATCTATTTTTTATGAGGCTTTATATTTGCTATGATGAATACCAAAATACATGTTTGGAGTAGGATTAATCACAACATTTAATTTACAAACAGTATCAAGTGCATTTTTAAAGACACAACCCTTACTTAAGATTACAAACTATTTCTCTGTAAAACAAATCCACCTCCATGTTTGAAGATGGTTGTCAAAAGCTGTTTCATGAGACCTTTTACATCTTTATGCATTGGGGAGGTGCTACTTAGGGGAACTGCTTGGTATCTGAAAATCAACCAAGCCACCAATGCTATCAGCAGTATGGGGGAAAATCACTCAGGTGTTTTTTGTTTTTTGTTTTTAATCATTTGTTTTCTTTTATTGCTAGGTTCTGACCATTACTCACTAGGTATATGGAGATCTGATTTACAGGTTTTTGGGTTGTTTTTTTTCCTTGTGCTGGTCCTGGGGCTTCGGCACTCTCGAATTTTTGTGGTTAAGGCTAGTGCTCCACCACTTGAGCCACAGCTCTACTTCTGTATTTTTGATGATTAATTGTAGATAAGAGTCTCTTGGACTTTCCTGCACTGACTGGCTTCAAACCATGATTCTCAGTTGTGGCTTCCTGAGTAACTAGGATTATAGGTGATCCACTGGGTATGGTTCTTTTTTTTTTTTTTGTCAGTCATGGGGCCTGAACTCTGGTCCTGGGCACTGTCCCTCAGTTCATCAGCTCAAGGCTGGCGCTCTACCACTTGAGCCACAATGCCACTTCTGGCTTTTTCTGCTTATGTGAAGCTGAGGAAGTGAACCCAGGGACTCATGCATGCAAGGCAAGCACTCTACCACTGAGCCACCTTCCCAGCCCCTACTATGGTCTTTAACTGTTCTTTTATTTAAAAGGCCTTTGGTTTATGTCCAATCTTTTTTATGTGTTTTATTGTAAAATTAGTATACAGAGGGGTTACAGTTACATGAATAAGGTCATGAGTACATTTCCTATGGAGTATTGTTACCCCCCTCCTTTGTTTTTCCCCTACCATCCCTTCCCACTCTACCTCCCCAACTCCTCCCTCCCCCACTCAGGGTTTTCCGAACTCTTGAATTTCAAACATCTTTCGTTACATGATGCCAATGACATTACTAGATCTACGTATTCCCCTGTTTTGACTCAACAGTGAAGATAGATGGAATGTATAGCTTCCTGTGCTATACAAGGAATTTTTAGTTTATAGAAGGGAAAATTTCTCATTATAAAGCTGGTGGCCAATATATTGTGTCGTAAAGGGGAGTCAATGAACCTGACCGTGTAGAACTTAATACAACTTCATACAACAGTGTCATCTGCCCACGGAAGGATTAGTTCCTAAGATTTCCTACCTTATTGTGTTTGCATGAAGCAGAAATGAATGAGTTAGGCAGTGAATAAAAGTTTTCTTCCTATCTTTCCTTCTCAATGAAGTTATATGGCCAGAGTTTGTTGCTGTGTAAATGTTTGCAAGTGACTCAGAAAATACAAAATGGGGAATATTCCATGAATCAGGTCATTCGATTGCCTAATCATACTTTGGTGAATTGAAAAACAAATGATAATATTGATGGACTCTGATTGATGGGAGAAAATGATCCAAATCACCATCTAAATTAAACCCATTGTGAAAACTCCAAACTTGTAAGGCTTTCATATATACTGATTTGTTATTTATATAATTGTTTAACTATGTAAATGACAGGTATTTCGTTGTTTTTTTCCCCCAGTAAACTAAGCAGTGACTCAAGGTCAGATGCTCATACTGTGTTCTAGTATAAAGGCCAGAGTTCTGCTGGGCTTTAAGCATGAAATGAAGGTGAAGACACCCTGAGTCCAAGTGCTTGGGACCAAGCCCTGATCCACAGATTATTAGAAGAGAGACCCTGATAAAACAGTTCATGTCCCAAGTCCATTTTTCTTCACCTTAAAAATAAGAGTAAGGCCATGGGTCAATAGTTCATGCCTGCAATCCTAGCTACTCAGGAGGCAAGATCTAAGTATATTTTTTGCCAGCCTGGGCAAAAATATATGTGAGATTCTTACCTCTAATTAACCATTATAAAAACCTGAAGAAGAGCTGTTAAAGTGGTAAAGTGCTAGCCTTAAATTATAAAGTTAAGGGAAAGTGTTTGGCCCTGAGTTCAAGCCTCAAGACCAGCACAAACACGCAAAAATAAGTATGTAAATTTTTTTTTAAAGTAGCAGCACTTGTCTCCTTTTTCTTAGTAATAGTGAAGAAATACATGAGAACACATGTATATATGAACTTGATTTCAAAACTTTCAGCTGTGATGTTAAACATAAGGTATTATAAATTAGGCACTTGGAATTAGAGTAACCTTTCAGACCATAAGGGAAACTGAATGACATAATATAATATTTCAAAAAGTCCTATTCAAGCACAGCCATGACCTAAGGATCTCAGATGGATCTACATGGATACTTGGTTTGGGGGTTCTGAATATTCTGGTAATAGCTGCTAGTACATGTATGAAACATAATCAAAGTTATAATTCCATTCAATTCATTACTAATTAATTCCTATAAAAGAACTTAGATATGACATGCTATAAAAAGTCAACTATTTAAAAATATATCTAAATAGTGAAGGGCATGGTGGTGCATGCCTGTAATCCCAGTTACTTTCTCATGCTCTTCTGTATGTTATGGTCAGGTGCTGCTATAAAGTCAATGAGACATTTCTGTGCAGGTGCAAGGACAAAGGGGTACATTTCCTTAGGGAGTGCTGGCTGCATGAAGAAGGCATGCAGTCATCCTATCTACTCTCAATGCTCATCCTCTGTCACATGTTAGGTTTTTAAGCAGGCCTGGAAGCAAGTTCCACAGTAAGAGTAACCAGCTGTAGGTTAATAAACAAGCATCAGCATTGACAAAAAGTCTATGCAGACTTTCAGCGTTATTACAACTCCACCACTGCTGGAAAACAGCAGGTGTGATAGGCACAGTGGTGTAATTTGTAATCCTAGCTATCATCAAGAGGGATGATCACTTGGGCCCAGGAACTTGGGGGCAGTCTAGGCAACACAAGGGGGATGGAGATATTTTATTTCTTTGTATATGAAAATTTACTGAATGCACTTTTAGCAGCTACTATGCTGTGGCTTAAAACATGCATACTGCCATCATATAAAAAGTAATACCATTTAAAATGAGTTTTGAAAGATAACCATGAAAAACTACTTGGAACAAAGCAGTAGTTTTTCATTTAAGAAACATGTACATCTAATAGTCAATATAAACTTTGTAAGTTTCCATGATACCTTTACATACAAATACACATACTTAAATTCAATGAATTTATATTTCAAGAGGTTTTGGAACACAGTAGCAGATAAATTTTGAAAAATATAAACCAGGAGATCATCCCACATTTCAACCTACCTTTTGTGGCCACTCTGACACAGTCAATTTTGGTTTCCTGTAGCAAATATAAAGAGGTAAAGTTATTATTCATATTTTATTTTCAGTAATGCAAATGTAGTTCCAGTTGAGTAATATGGATAAAGAAACATCATTTTTCCAAGTATAGCTACTAACATGTGATAATTATTGTGTGAACTATGCTTGGATACATGTTCTAGCTCCAGGACCATTGGTGGTAGACATTTCCAGACAGGATGAACAGGAGGAGCAACACATGAAATGTCTTTCCTGGTGGCTCTAGGTTCAGATTCCTACTTAAGACCTGTGCTTGCTCTTTATATAAAGAACACTGGGGAAGAATTCTGAATCCTGGATTTTCCCCACTTTTTCTGATAGAGGTCAAGTGGACCATGAAACCCAGATCTCTGTTTTGAAGGGGAGACATCATCACAGAATATCAGTCATCACATTTGTTATCTGAGATGACTCTAAAGTTTTCTCAAAGTCCTAGGTTAATCTAAACAGAAAGGGAGAAAACTTTGAAAATGATATATTTTGGTTCTGTCTTATCATTTTACAAGAAAAAAAGGCCTCAAACATAGCCACAGCTATCTACTTTTTTTTTTTTAGTATAAAGGCTTTAGAGCTAAGGAAATGAGGCAGAATATGATGAAGAGACAGATGTGGATCTCACAAAAATTGTAAATGAGCTCAACATATGAGTTTAGCTATAGTATTTTCCTGTAAAATAGTAACCTAAGCTAAGAATGACTAGCCAACTTTTGGTAATAAGAACATCTAAAAATTAAAATAATCACATTGACAATATGCTTTCCCAACCAAAAATAAATAGGTATACTCATTTCTTCCACAAATTTCTCTAGTTGAAAATGATAAAATTATTTACAAGGAAATTCACACTTTGTGTGACTTGTATGACTTCATTTTCTCCTACTATCTTACTTAACCAAGGTTCACATTAATAATTCCATAGCCTAAATAAACAGTCATTTATAAAACTTACCCCATTGGCTCTACTAGCAGCTTGGAAATAAATTCTGTAGCTTTTATGGGGAAGGAGGGGGGTATTCCAATATCCATTGTATGTCTTATTATCACCAATTGTGAAAGGCTGAGCAGCTTGGAGGCTGTCTGCTGGAAATTCAGCAGCAAAGTAGTACTGTGAGTTCAATATGGATGCATTCTGGAAGTGAATGGGCACTGGGTAGCACTTTAAGATTTCTGTTGTCTTCTTAGTTCTTCGAGGACGCTCTTCCTCAACAACTATTTGATAGACACTAGAAAAAAATATAATTGTTGATGACATATTATGATAATGGAACTGATACATGCTACCTTCATTACATAGAACTGTATATGAAGTAGAAAACACCCTGAAATAGAAAATATACAATAATACGTATGTGATGCCAGTAGACACTCAGTCTTCTTCCTCAGTTCTCTCTTGCTTAGTGAACAGGTTATTAAATTCATTCACTCACTGATTAGTTTATTTTGTACCAGTACTGGGGCTCAAATTCAGAGCTTAAGCACTGTCCCTTAGCTTTTTTGTTCAAGCCTGGTGTTCTATCACTTGAGATACTCTTCTATTTCTAGCTTTTTGGTAGTTATTTGAAAGTAAGAGACTTCTTCCTGCTATGACTGGCTTCAAAATCAAATGATCAGATATAAGTCTCTTGAGTAGCTAGGATTACAGATATGAGTCATTGGCGCTATATCAAACTAACAGTTCACTGAGAGAAACAAAATTCATTCTAATTTTAAAAATATGTGACAATTTTACTGTTTATAAGTCAGACAATAAAACCTGTAACTGAAGATAGTTTTGCAGAACATTAACTTGGCTGTCATGAGAAATGAAATTATATTGACTGTAGGTTTACAAAGACATAGTCACTGTATTTATTTCTTCCATGGCATATGTGTGAATGCATGAAGTTTTGTCAAGTCACCAACACTCTTTTGTGGTGATTCATATTAAGTAATGTTGCCTTACATTCCTTTGCCATAGACCATGTTCAGTCAGAGATGACATAAGAAAGGGAGTGAAATAAAGAAAACCAAGGCTTTTGGAGCTACAAGTCATTTCTAAAAGTAAATAATAAACAAGGATAAGATGGAAATGAGAAATTTCAAAAACACCTGCAAGAATGAGGGCCTCACCCATTGCGGAACAGACCAAAGGCATCTGCCCACGCACTTCCAAGGTCTTTAATTTTCAATAACCTCAGAAGTATGAGAGAAACCTTGAAGGATGGACCTTTTAAAACATTGAGACATTTAAATTTGCTAGAATAATGAACATTTCATGTAGTTTCCTCTCACTGGTTTCTCCTGGTGAGAAGAAACTAAACCTTGACAATAGCTTTTACAAACTGAATTCCAATTAGATGACAAATCCTTCTAGCAAATTCTTCTAGAAGATGAGATGCATCTTTTCCCCGAAGTAACAGAGAAACACCACAATTCCCTCGAACAATTATGTAATTCAAGTGTTTTTTAGTTCAGCTACCCACAATTCCTAGTGAGAAGCACATGACAGGATGCCTAACTCCTCTCGTCTTGGGCTCTCTTGTCTGTGTGATGATTGAATCTGTACTTACACAGACCTTCTGTCTTAGTGAATACAACCTCTTAACACAGTTGTAAAGTGCATGCTACCATTCTGTTTAGCTAAAAATCAATTATTTTAGAACTTCTGCCCTGTACACAGGTAGTACAACAGATTTACAGGGTGATGATAAATGTTTACAAGTTATATAAAATCAAATGCAAGAGGAGGGGAGGGCCAGGGAAGAAAGGAGAGATAGCAGAAAGGAATATCTTACTTCCTCTTATCAGAGACTTTCCATTGGCTGTAATCTACTGAAACGGGTTGACAAGCTGCTGTCTGTCAGCTGGGAGTCCTGCAGTCCTGGAGCAGACTCCTTACATGTGTCCTATGGAGTGTGGTGTGTTCAGGGTGGTTGGACCATTTATTTGGTTGGCTTTTCCAACCAGACTTTCCCAGTATGTATCTGTTTGTAAGAGCATGAGTAAAGGGTCAAGGACAAAGTCTAAATACCACCTGTCCCTTATTAGATGTCAGCTGTGGGAGAAGTTAAACACGAACACCATCAGACTCACACAGCATTGATAAAGGTCAACCACCCTCTGGAGATTGCTTTTGTGAAGTGTTAAGACAATACATTGGTCTAGGCTTTAATATAATTCTGCTAACAACCGAATTAATTTACTTTAAGTTAATTTGAGGAGGGAGGCATAAATTTTTTCCATAGGAAATGAGAGAATTAGGTGGATGTACATGGTGTCTTTCAAATACCTAGAATTTGTATTCAACGTGTTAAGAATTGCTCTCACAAAATGAACAAACCATGAAAATTATTACTTGATTTGCAAAGGAACTCTTCAGTAATATAAATTATAACACCAACTTCCCTCAAAGAGTCACTTTTTCTAGTTTATTTGCTGTAGGACAAAATGAACATTTCTAGTTAAAAAAATAACTTCTAGGAAGTCTATGTGGCAAACAAAGCTGAACAATGAAGATATAAGTGAAGAAAATATTGAATGCAGAAGTTATTCGACACTACCACCTGGTCTAGTATGTGTATATTTATTTTTCCCATTTTCCTAAAGTCCTTGGACTACACAAGGACTTCAGTACCAGGCTGGTATCTTCTCATCTCTCTGCCTGCAGAGAGATTCCTTCCTAATTCTAAACTGCCTCCAGGAAAAAGCACAGTAGCTTCCAGACTTTCCAAGTCACCAAATCCTGACTTCTCCAGAAGGAAACCTCTTTGTCTCTATTCATTCATCTTGGGTTAGTGGGCAGAAGTCTGCTGTCTGTTTATTGATCTACTTTGTTTTTGTTTGTTTTTTTATTGTGAAAATACTGTACAGAGGGGTTACAATTGCATGGGCAAGATAATGAGTACATTTCTCATCAAGCATTGTAGCCTCCTCCTTTGTTTCCCCTTTCCATCCCTTCCCATCCTCGGCCCACCCAATCCTTCTTCCTCCCCCCCCCCATCAAAGTTGTGAAGTTCTTTGATCTATTTGTTTTTGTGCTGGCACTAGGGCTTAAACTCAGAGACTTGCCATGGTGACTGTGATCTCCCTAAGCTTTTTCACTCAAGGCTGACACTCTACCATCTGAGCCATAGCTCTACTTCAACTTTTTGCAGGTTAGTTGGAGATAAGATTTGTCTGCCTGAGCTGGCTTCAAGCCTTGATCATCACATTTAAGCCTCCTGAGTCACTAGGATTTCAGGCATGAGCCTTTTATTTAGCTGGGAATTCTCAGCAGGAAGATTCTCATTAACTTTAGGAACTCTCTGTGACTTTTCCAGGGATTTACTATGGGTTTCACAGTTTCATATACTCTTGCTCTGCTCCAAACTCACAAAAATATGTGTGCAAAAAGGACCATATATACTGATATAATTATTATTTTCAAGTTTTTAAGTTCTTAGAGGATCCAGGAAGGCTATGGTTAAGTTATTTTTGTGTCTTGTGAGTCTTCTAATAAACTGGGCCCTGATAGCTATGTTTGAAAGCATAACAATCCAGAAGTCACTTTCATTGTATTTGGGGGTATATTATACATGATATATGCTAGTTAGAATGAAGCTCACTGATATTCCTAAGTGTGCTTTACTAAAATTTAGTATGAAACTAATTTTATAGTTACATCTTTAACACCTAAGGATTAAAAGAGGAGAAATTTACCAAGGAAAACATATGGTGCTGGTTAAATTTATTTTAGATAACTTACTGGGAGCTAATGGCTTACACCTGTAATCCTAGCTACTCAAGAAATGAGATCTAAAGAACAAAGTTTGAAGCCAGCCAGGTAGACAAATCTGAGAGAATGTTATCTCCAATTAACCAACAAAAAGCAAGAAGTGGAGCAGTGGCTCAAGTTGTAAGAGTGCCAACCATCAGTAAAAAAACACAACACAAAAAAACAAACTAAGAGACAGTATGAACCTCTGATTACCCAGTACACACATATGTGTGTGTGTGTGTGTGTGTGTGTGTGTGTATATAAAACTGCTGATTACCCACTACATTATATATACATGTATATAAATATAATATATATACATATTAAATAATGAACACCAAGGGAATTTTTAAGTCTTCATGTTTTCTCTACCCTCTTGCACCTCCATCTCCCGCTACCCATCCACCCTTTCTCTACCCTAAACATTAAGTGTAATGTATGAGTGTGTTCTTTGTTTACTAAAGCAGTAAAAGTTTCTACAGTGCCTACTATGTCAGGCATTGCCCTACTTTAACTTAAACAATACAATCTATTGTTCCCTAGTGAAACAAAATAATTGTGTTTCGTTAACTTAAATACCATCTATGTAATTATGGGTGAAAAATAGGACTTTTATCAATCAACAAGTTAGAGAAAATTTGAGAATTAAATGAACACTTATGGGTCTCCTTTTTTGTTAGCCAGCTAGTATTAGTTATATTATACAGTCTACTCCAGACATATTACTTTTTAAATGGATACCATCTACTCATCTCCAGATATATTAAAGAAAGAACTAAGTTGACTGGAGCAATTTCACACCCCAAATGTCTTTTCATCCTTGCTCCACAAGACAAATTAGATTTGCAAGCATCCAGACCTCAAATCTATTTGCTCTTTAATAATTTAAGCACTGAAAGGTCAAGCAGCTCTTTTCTATTCCCCTTTATCAAAGTCCAAGTGCTAATGAAAAATAGCTAAATCCTTTCCCCTGCCTAAGTTGCCATACATTGCCATCTCCCTAATAGAAATTAACACATTATTAGCACCTAGGTCAATGCTACCCTGACTGAATTATTTGGCTGCTGTTTTTTACCTGTACATCATTTCACTAATGAATTATGTGAAATCTTTCCATCCACAATCTTTATCTTAAAACTAGCTTTGAAAAAAATCTCACTGATTTTTTTTTTCCTGAAAAAGATTAAAGAAAGCAAATCTCAAGGATGGAAAGCCGATCAGAAGTTTCTAGCTTAGTGAGCTGAATTAAAATTCGATTATCCTTTTAATGTATTACTTAGGCTCCTTTTGTTTATTAAGTTTCTCCACTCCTTGCCCAGTTCTACCACTACTCTGGAATTTCAACTAACACAAAATCTTCTGACAGTACTTGCAATATTAAAGTTCAGCCCGTGGTGAAAATGAATCTGCCCAAAATGTGACATCACTATATCAGAACTTTCCAATGGAAGGAAATTTAAAGTTTAATTTATACTAGGCTTTTCTACAAAAAAATTCTAAGGCCTTCACAAGGAGAATAAGAAATCTGCATTTATATAGAATAGTACATTAAGTATAACCTCGAAAAGAACATCTGAACATCTTTCATGTAGTTGCATAGACTTGAAAGTTCAAATGTGATAAAAATGATTTTAGCTTTCTCCTAACTTTGAGGTCTTTCAGAGGAATCCTGTAACAGATTGGAAATGGACTTAAATTTTGGTGTCCTAATTCATTGCATGATTAAACCCTTCATTGTTAAGTCCATTTTCTTATCCATTTATTCTATTTCTTATCAACATAAAATATTAGAGAGTTACCCAACTGGTTAACAGAAGGACAGACAGGGAGCAGAGGAGACAGGGAAGACGCCACGATCCTTTCATTGTGCTCTTGTTAAATCCTTTAAAACAAGCTTTATTCAATATTCCAGAGACTCAGAATCTTGCTACTTAATGGAACTTTAGAGCCACTTTGGCCCTGATTTGCAAGTTTTGATACAGTTCATACCTTCTCTATGTATAAAAAGAAGAGAGATTGGTATTGATATCTTTCTGAAGGCTACTATTTAGGGATAGTATTCATTATACAGAAAGCATGCAAAATAAGTGTGCAAAAAAGGTTTATTGGCAGACAACCACAAGAAATGGGATGCCTTTCTTGTTCTTTGTTCAGGTATAGTCCCTGACAAAACCCATTACCATTCACTGAAATAACACCCAAATAATGTGGCATGGTAAGACTTAACTAGCTTTTCACAAGTATGTTCCCAGTTTAACATGAGGAAAAATTGGCTCTGAATTCAATATGTTGCATCATTTTAGAATTCCTTAGATTCCTACCTGAAGCCTTATCATTAAGAGCAAATGGCCTTACACTGTTCTGAACTATTAAATTGCAAATGATAACTGTAAATTAGTTTCACAGACAGTGGGCACTGGATAATACATGGCAAAGCACCAGCATACCTTTGGGATTGAGCACCCTCTGTTAGCATCTTTAATTTGTCTTTTTCCTATTGTGATCTGAAGGCTGGTCATAAATTCCCATGAAATATTTCTGGGCCACCACAAATATACTTTATGTTCTCTCAGCTATAACTCATTACACAAAGCTTTCCTGGTACTGGTGAGTTACCAGTGCCAAGAGAGAGAGAGAGAGAGAGAGAGAGAGAGAGAGAGAGAGAGAGAGAGAAAGAGAGAGAGAGAGAGAGAGAGAGTGTGTGTGTGTGTGAATGTGTATGTGTTCTTAAGAGTTCAATTCCCTGTTGCTCTGCTAGTCAGGCATAAATTCTACTAGAATAAAATATTAATTATAGCTGAAAGATTGGATAAGAAATATGAACACAATTACCATTCCATACTGTGAACATAGGGCAGATTGGAAAAATTCTGTAGTCATTAAGGACTGTAATAACAACAATAACAACAGTAACAACAACAATAATAATAAAAGGATCATGTTAGACTTAGGCTGTGAAGCTTTCAAAAAGGACAACTGTCTTTAACCCTCCCAACAGGTACCATATTTGCAATAAATTTGTAAATCACTGAGAGTGATTTCTACTGCATTTTGAACAATGGAGACATTTTCCTTTGCATTTCCTATATCACCTGTTTATGTTTATCTTGATGCTATCATTATGACTTCATAACAAAAAAGATCACATATATAAAAGTAAAAATCAAGGGCTTGGCCCTGGTGCCTCATTCTTGTAACCCTAGCAACTCAGAAGACTGATATCAGTGATTTGAGGCCAGCCTGGGAAGGAAAGTCTAAGAGATTCCATCTCCAAATAGCCAAAAAACAAAACAAAATTAAATAAACAGACTGGAGGCATGACTCAAGTATTAGAGTACCAGCTGTGAGCAAGAAATATGACACTGCAAGGTCCTGAGTTGAAGCCCCACTACTGGCATTAAAATATAATTCAAGATCAGTTACTGTTATGAAAATTGCTCTATTAAACAGCCCTAGTAATTTCAGTAAAATTAGAAATCGAATACTAATAAAGATACCCCATCGTTCAGAATATTCTTACTATGGAAATCTTTTCGAAGAATTTTAGATTTTGGAGTATCTGGGATTTCGGAATTTCTTACTATGGATATTCAACTGGTCAAGTCTATCTCCAAATCTGAAAGGATTTGAAATCTAAAACTTTTTTTTGTCTCAAGCATGCAGCATAAGGAATATTATACTTATTTCAGAATCTTTCTGTCCTGAGCCATTTAATTGCTGTGGGTGATATGAACAGGGACGGGGTATGGTCACACAAGGAGCAGGTGCAAAAACAGGAGTGCCACTGAGTTCCACAACACTGAAGTGGAAGCTACCATCTACAGGGGCTGGTTCCAGCTTTCCCAACAAAACTATCCACCACCTACCAAGTCTTTCAACCTCTCATATCTCATGATTCCTGGCACAAAGACAGGGCAAATTGGGACATTAATAAATGTGAAGAAAACTATTTAACTCATTTTCTTCTGTTTGTCCTTTTCATGATTTTTCCATGCTCTAAGAACCCCTGAGTTACCCTCCCCCCCAGTATTCCTCAAAATATCAAAGATTTTCTCATTCAATTCTCACAGTGCCTGGCTCCTGGCAGGACTCTCCTACAGGGCATGAAAGCCAGGGTAGTCTTGCCCCACTAGCCCTGAGAGGAGAAAGGTCAGGGGAGTGGGGAGGGAGACCAGCTGAAGGGGCATGCTTAGCCAAATTGAAAGTACTCTTCCTGCCGCTAGAACCACTCCTGAAGTGACATGACCTATAATTCCTCAACTTCAGCACATTATTTCATATCTACATTTGCTTTTGGCAGTATTGGGTTTGAACTTAGGGCTTCAAATTTGCTTGAGTTTCTTGCTTGACTGGTGTGCTACCACTTGAGCCATGTCTCCAGCATGCTTTTCACTGGCTACTTTGGAGATAGAGTCTCATGGGTTTTTCTGCCTGAGTTGTCTTTGAACCATAATCCTCCATATCTCAGCCTCCTGAGTAGCTAGGATTACCAATATGAGCCATTGGTTCCTAGCTCATATATATTTTAATTACTAAGGTCAATTCAAAATGTTTCTTTGATCTTTGGGGAATAGTGATGGGAGAATTTAGTCCCAGAAGCCATCTTAGCCTTTAAGGTGGGCAGCCTCCCATCCCCTCTCCCCCATAGGTGGTCTGTGGCTTCTCCTCAACAGGAAGTCTGGGTTCACTAGTACAGTTACATGTGAGGCTTTTTTTCAGGAGACTACAGTTCTCTGATCTAATACACAGAATCCTTCAGAGAAGATTATGTGGAGGAGAAAGATATTTGAAAAACAGGGTATGGAAGGCAATACAGTATATTTTTATGCACAGAAACAAGTTTGAAATGGAGTTAGAGGAAAAGTTAAATTACGTTTCATTGTATAAATGCTCCAATACATCTAGTCTATTATTATTATTATTATTATATTATCTTTCCCCTACAATTTTTAAAGCTTCTTACCAAGGGTTCTTGAAGAACAAACTTCATTTCCAAAATGAATTTATAAAAAAGACTGACATTGTCATCTAAGAAGCAACATTAATAAAAGTGATCTTTGTTTCCTGGCAGTAAGGAATCCACAGTCTTTATTTTTTAATACAATAAAACTTACCTAAAAGCAGGTAGGGAAGGGTAGGGGTGATCCTAAGGGATTTCTGTAAACACGCAACTGTGGAGACCTGGCAACAGTAATTGATAATGAAACAAGCTAATATCATGATATGAAAACTGAGGTTTTACCATAGAATGAATAGCATTCTGCTCTTTGTCCCCAGTGAAAAAGAGAAATTACTAGATTGAAAGTCAGAGTTCCTTTCCTGAAAGCATTTAGCAAGGGATAGAACCTTTCCTCAAGAGTCCAGAACTGAGACAAAAAACATTTAGTCCTAATAAGTTCAGACATTTCTATGATGTACATTTCTTCAGTGAACTAAAAATGAACAGTCAAAGGGTACTTAAAAGCACCTCAAAATACTAAGGCATAAGGCTCAAGTTCAAGGACAGCCCAGACAGTCTATGAGACTCAATCATCAAAATAGTAAGTAAAAGGCAGGCTAGACTTGTGGCTCAAGTGGTAGAGCACCAGTTGAGCAAATGCAAGGTGCTGAGTTCAATGTCGGGTGCTGCCAAATGAATAAATTGGTAAGTAAATATGAATAAATGAGGAAATGAATAAATAAATAAAATGACCTAGCCCTCTAATGCAATTTTATTTATGCTCTAGCTTCTTAACATTACAAGACTAAATGCTTAGGGGATTGTGATGGAGCTTGGCCTGAGCCGCTCCCAAAGTATTTTAGTCTGAAAATAATAATGAAGAAAACTAAGAACATTGCTTCTAATAATTAAGCAATAAGGGTAGACTATATCATGACAATCTTGAAACAAAGGTAGAAGAAAGGGGAAAAAATGTCTGTTAATATGCAGAAGAGTCCATATCTGCAAAGGACAGTCAAGCACTTTGCTCCAGTCAGCAGCGAAGAGGCCCCATGACCCAGGGCAGTGGGGAACCAGGGCAGCAGGAAGGAGACAGGGTATCCAGGGCTCATCAACCCTGAGGATCGAAGTTCAGTATTTGGAGTTATTTAGAAAGTGCCTGGCTTTGGGGTAAGAGATTACAAGTCTATGAACCTTCCCAAACCTCAGTTTCTTCAACTGTCAAGGAATCTGGGATCTAACAGAGAAGGCTGCCCTGGGCAATTTAAAAGCATTCTATAAATGACCAAGCAGAGTCCTGGAACATTACAGCTCTTACTCCAAGTAGCAATTCTGATTTGCTATCATTATAGTTATCACATCTCTATCACAAGTTGCTCAGAAGACCATAATGGAGTTTGGGGGATATTACACTAGGACTTGGAGAATGTTCTAAGACAGGCTGAATAAAAGGGAGGCCATGTTATCTACCAGTTACTTCTGCTATTAATGGACAATAAGAAAAGTTTCCTACCTGGGGTATCGGCCATATGAGGTGCCATCCAATTTGTGTACAGATCATTAACTCTAGTTACTTGGTCATCTCTAGTTACCCTTGGGACATATATTATTAATGTGTCCCCAACTGATGAGGAAGATTGAGTCTCAGAAAAGGTGTATAAGCTTCCTCAGGTTATGGGTATATAACTCCATGCTGAGGCTGCACTGCATTGTAGTTCTTACCACTTTGTGCTTTCCTTCTGCCATAATTCCAAACTACAATGCTCTTACTGATGAAGGTCTTTGGATGGGGCAGGAGATCTTCTATATCATTGATGATATCAGAATGCACAAAGAACATTAATGCCCAGGGAATAAAAAGGGCAGCAGTGATTAGATATTTTAAGTATGCTACTAAGGCAGCACATCAAAGGAATGAAGCCCAAAGAGTAAATAGGTCAATATGTTTTGTAGAGAAAATACCTTTATCCTCTCTTATGTTAACAAAGTGGTTGAAAATTCTTATCTTCCAACTCCCTAATCCCTTTTCCCTTTTCATTTCTTTTTTGCTGGTACTGGGGCTTGAATTCAGGCCAGGTGCTATCCCTTAGCTTTTTTGCTGAAGGCTGGCACTCTACCACCCCACAAAGCTCTATGTCTGACTTATTTTTAACTGTTTAATTGGATTCCCTGTTGCACTGGCTTCCAACTGAGATCCTTAGATCTCACTCTCCTACTTGGCTAGAGTTACAACTGTGAGCCACCAGTGCTCAGCTTTTGCCTAATCTTTTAAGGACTATTCTTTTCACATGTTTTCCTAAAATTCGAAGAGAGGACTCTGTAATGCCCTTTTGTTTCCTCAGCTCATAGGAATTCATTTACAGAAAAACCATGTGAGAGTCTGCAAAGGAAATGCAGGTGCTGACTCCAGGAGAGCCAGGTAACAGATACAGACTTTCTTAAAGAAGAGATGGAGATGGTGTTTTGGAGAGAAAGTCTCTGCCCAGTGCAGGAATTTTCCTCCAGCTGTCTCCTGGTAACTCTTCCTTGTCCTATGAAAACCCTGTGCACCCTTGACTCACCCCATAAGTGACCCATCCATCTTCCAACCAAAAGCCTCAAATGCCCATTTACTTCCGGTGTCTCTACCCTACTCCCAGGTCATATGCAAATCAACTCTTAGTTTGCCCTACTAAAAACCTTTCTAGTTCAGTAATTTTAATAAAACAAAAAAAAATACTTACTGGGAGCTTGGCACAGATCCAGGATTAGAAATACTGAGTAATAATTTCATACGACAGTCCCTGTTTTTGAAAGGCCTGATGGTTTAGCAGCCAGTATATAAGAGTAGAGTGAGCTAGTTTGAGAAAATAGCAGGCCAGAGAAGACCCAAAGAGTTGTCAGTCACTCAGGCCATATCTCAGAGAAGGATGGAAAAAAATTGAGAGTAGTGAGTATATATGTATGTTTGAGGTAGGAGCCATATACAGAAGAAAGAAAATGGAAGAGGGGATTCCATTAAGAAAACATCACACGCAAAATACATATGAACTAAATGTCTCAGCACCCTGCACACTCTCAGGACTGAGGATGGTCCTCTCTCCACCTCTACATGATTCTTTCTCTGTATAGTTTCAGTTATCCAAAGTACAAAATATGAAATTAAAAATCCAAAGAAATAAAATTGTGGGTTCCAAATTGCATGCTATTCTGAGTAGTACGGTGAGTTGCTGGTCCAGTCTCACTCAGCCTGTGATGTATCCTGCCTTTCTGCACTATATATGCTGCAGTCCCCTTGGCCACTTAGTAACTGTCTCAGTTATCAGATTAACTATTGTGTATCTCAGTGTTTGTGATCACATCATCCTTATCTTACCTAATTATGGCCTCTGTGTGGAATACCAGTCAGCAATTTTATTAAGTTATAATTATGATTTATTAAGTTATTATTACTATGGTTCTGTTAATTGCTACTGTTAATATTTTATATACTTAACTGTGAATTAAACTTTATTACAGATATGTATGGATAGGGAAAAACATGGTATATAGACAGTTTAGCAGTAGTTGTGATTTCAGGAATCCCTAGGGGTCTTGGGAAGTATCCTCCAATACTGCCAGTTCCAGCTGGAGGGTGGCTCCCAGGAGGCTCTCATAGAAAGTGACTAAATGACAGAATCCTTGCATATTAGAGGAAACATGGCTTTATCTGCAGACCATGTACAGCCCAGATGGGTTATTCTGAAGCAGGCGAATGAAAGCTCTGATAGCAGAGTTAAGACATGGATTGGAGATGTCAGAAACAGAAGTGTGCATGGAGGCAGTCATTAATGGTGTGGATGGATAGGGAAGGATAAATGTTCTAAAGAGACAGTACAGATAGGCAAACAGACCATGACCTTCCTGATGGGATCTGTCTGGATGGCTGAAATGGCTTATTTGAAATAAATTTTCTGAATTTCTTTTCTCAATAAAAATGAATGAATGAATGAATAACTGATTGATTCAGGGTAAAGGCTTGTTGTTCTTTTATGCTTCTCCACTATAGGGAAGGGTCATGGTATCTAACTTTTATTTAAAGATCAGAATATGAACTCAAAACTCTACTTGCTGAATAGTTAAAGGGAGGTCTTGGGTCTCTGTTTTCTTAACTGGAAAAGTTTTCAGGTGATAATTAGTTCTGTTGGCAAAGGAAAGAATGAGTTTCAGGTTGATAAACATTTACCTCACGATTAATTAGGTTGGAGGTACTGAATAGTACTCAGAAAGGAAATAATGAAAATCCTATTACATTTACATACATTTTTTGTGTAATTTGGATTTGGAAAATAGTCACTCACAAGATTAAGTCCATAAATCAAATTAAGGCTCCCAATTGCTGGCCCAGACCTCATGTGTGTATTTTCAATTTTATTAACTAGGATGACCACTTTCACATCCCTCAGACATTTCTTTATTTTTCTTCTTTATGATGTTTATTTTCCTTTTTTATCTTTAAGGAGTTTCAATTCAACATATCAGTTAGTGAGTACTATGCATCTTGATCAAAGTCATCATCATTCTCTCCCATCTTTCCCAACCTTATCATCCCTTCAATTTTTCTAGTTCCATTTACACACACACACACACACACACACACACACACACACACACACACACCACACCACACCACACCACACCACACCACACCATATTATGACTGCATTTCCCCATCCTTTCTCACTCTATTCGCTCATTCTCATACATTTCTTCTATCCAATGAACCTGAAGACCAATGGTCCTCCCTGGTCACTTCCTACTTTCCCATTTAGTTTCAGCTTTCCTAATTCACTCTCAGGAAGACATGGTGGGGATTCCCTGCATGTGGCTGGTCAATCTGGATATATCAAGTAGCACTAATCACAGCCAGCACCCTGGCCTAAAGACAGCCAGCGCCGGTGAATGAAGAGTGACTGAATCATGGCCAACAGTCATCCCTAAAGCTCCCATAGTATTTGTCATTGGGAAGTGGGGCTGTGGCTCAAGTGGTAGAGTGCTAGCCTTGAGCTCAGGGACAGTGCTCAGGCCCAGAGTTCAAGCCCATGACCGACCAAAAACTGACCCCCCCAAAAAACACCATAATATTTGTCAGCGTAACAATGAGATGTACAAGTTGTTATGTGGAAAAACGAAATTAACAACTTTGGTGGGGGGGGAGGAGGAGGATCGGGTAGGGAGTGGAGGGGTATGGGAAGGGAGGGGAAGGAAGGGAAGGGTAAACAAAGGAGGAGGCAACAATGCTTGATAAGAAATGTACTCATTATCTTGCCCATGTAATTGCAACCCCTCTGTACAGTATTTTCACAATAAAAAATTAAAATTAAAAAAATATTTGTCAGTGTAATGAAGGGTTAGGATTTCAACTAGATGCTTGTACCTCATCTTTGTCTCTTCTTTGTCTCTTCCCCTTTGCAATACCTTTCAGATTACAACACACACTTCTTGTCCAGTCATCCATCCACGTTCCCTGTCCTTTTAATTTTAGTTTGTTTTTGAAATAGGGCTTTACTAACTTTGCTTGAGTTTGCCTCAGTCATTCTGTCTGCCTTCTGAGTAGTGGGAATTACAGCTCTGAACCAACCCTGCCCACCCATTCTCTCCTTTCACTTTTTATTCCCTTTCCTATAGCTGACATTCATAGCAAAACATATTCATATGCACATACCCCTGAACAATACATATCTTTCATGATCCAGCTTCTTGGCCCCAGAGTTTTATTGCCTTTCAAAACTCTTAGCAGACTTCCTATGTGCAGGACACTTGTCTCTGTCCTAATCACTACTACAGAGGCCCAAATCCCACAGTGGTTTCCCTCTCATCTACTTCCACTGCATCACCAGTGAGTACTGAATGAAATGTTATCCTAACCCAGCTTTACAAGAAAATCTGGTTTCACCCTTGTGTGGGAAAGCTCAGGATCCAGGATATTTGGAAATTTGTAATGGTCACAAAATTATTCAGAGAAAGATGGATATAAAAGTAAGTTTACGGAAGTGGCGCTGTAGCTCAAGTGGTAGAGCGCTAGCCTTGAGCTGAAGAGCTGAGGGACAGTGCTCAGGCCCAGAGTTCACACCCGAATACCGACAAAAAAAAAAAAAGAAAGTAAGTTTACACAGCTCCAGAAAATATGTTCTTTCCCTGTATCATTGTAGCTCAGTTTAAAAGTTACGTCACCCACATGGCCTAATAAGCTGAAGAATCTTTTGATTATTGGTAAGAATGTAAACTAGTACAGTCACTATGACAAAGAACCCGAAGTTCCAAAGAAAGCTAGAAATAGAGCTCCCATAAATCCAGATATCTTCTTGTAGGCATAAACCTGAAGAAGTAAAAATCAGCATACAATAGAGATACCTGCACAGTATATCAATTTACAATAGCCAAGTTATGAAATCAGCCATCAGCCTCTAGCTCTGTCCTCTAGGCTGATTCTCAGATGAATGGACAATGAAAATGCACATGCGTACATGCACACGTGCACACACACACACAGATATTATTCAGCCCTAAAAAGAACAAAAATAAGAACAAAATGATGTTGCCTGTTAGAGGTCATTATGTTAAACAGCAAAAAAAGATGAGCTGAGAGTAAAGGATGGATTTCTAGGTGAGGGAGATAGTATAGGCAGAGAATGAAAGCTTAGAGACCAAAGATGGCAGGAAGTTAGATACTATCAAATAATAATGTATGCAAAGACATACTGCAGTGAAACCCATTCATTTGTTCCATTAATATGCCTTAATTTTAAGTTTAAAATTTAATTTTAAAAAGTAAATACTGTAGGAGGAGAGACTGATTTCATCTACTGAAAAACATTTCATCTGACAGCTCAGGAGGGAGAGGCAGGAATACTGCAAGTTCAAGGCCAGCCTGGGCTACAAAATTAAAACGTACTAATTTAAAAATAAAGTTATTTTCAAATTTATATTACAGAATCTTTAGAAAATTCTTTTAATGGAGGAGAGGTACTAGGTTTAACTCAAAGCCTCGTGCTTGCTAGGCTGACATAATACCACTTGAGCTTGCCTCAAGCCTTGTTTTTCCTGGTTCCTGTCTAGGGATATGTCTGAACTGAGATATGCCTATCTTAGGTTTCCCCTTGTTAGTGGGATCACAAGTATGCAACACTGCATCCATTTTTCCTCCGTAAAGATAAAGTCCCATAGACTGTTCTGCCAATCCTGGCCTGGAGTTGCAATCCTCAGTTCCATGCAAGCCAGATGTACACGCCACTGCAGAAAGCTACCACTTAAGAAAGGGTCCTGCAAGCCTTTCTGTTCAAGGCTGGCTTAGAACCCAACCCTCCCATTCTCAGCATTCTAAGTAAGTAGGTTTGTGAGTGTGAGCAACTGATGGCTGGCTTTCAGAATCTTTAGATATTAAAGTCAATTTTGTATGATGAGATTTTCTACTAAAGGATATAAAATCTCAAAATAATGTTATCATTCATTCTGGCAAGAAAACATTATAGAAAGGTATACTTCATTGTGAGTAAGTAACAAGAGATGAACACTATTTTTAAGTCACTATTTAACTGATTCCTTTTAACCAGAATCAAACTCTTCAACAAAACTG
The DNA here is from genome assembly GCF_000151885.1 of Dipodomys ordii. NCBI lineage: Eukaryota > Metazoa > Chordata > Mammalia > Rodentia > Heteromyidae > Dipodomys > Dipodomys ordii. The sequence continues at coordinate 4,875,325 of NW_012267316.1, read as the reverse complement.
TTCAAATTACAGGGAGATTTTTAGGATATGAGGAATAAATTATAATATAAGCATAGGTCCAAATGGACCTACAGTGGTAGATGAGTCACAAGTATCTCTGTCTTTTAAGGAAATGGAAGAGGAATTCAATTCTTCGAGGATGAGTACAGCACTCGACTCCCTACATTATAAATATGACATGTCTCACTGGCTGTTTGTAAATATGTCACATTGTAAATTTTACTGTTGCTAAATAATCTTTCATAGTAGTCACATACAGAAGATTAGTTTCTTTTGCTTTCTGACTAAGTTTATTCAGCTGAGCTGTTAATACGTATGATTAGGTGATGATTCAGATATCACCAGAAAGATACTTAAAGAGTGTTGAACTTTCTTCAGGAGTCGGGATAGAGTTCACTACTTTCCAATAAGGTCAGTTCTTCAGAGTAAGGGCCGGAATTCAATTCCCAATGCCCTCTCTGCAATTCTTGAAGGCTTGCTAGGGGGGTTGATATGTAAAGAGAAACAAGACAAATGACTATTGGTAAGGTTTGAAGGGGGCCACAGCAAGGACAAATGGTCACATTTAAGCAATTGTATCCTAATTTCAAAGTACATTTGACATGTTTAAAGACACTAGCTAATTTAACCTGGAGAAGAAGCTCATGAGTTTGGCAGCCTAAATGGCTCCTTATATAACAAAGGTAACTGGATGTTCAAGAAGAATCAATAGAACCAAAGTCTCTTCCTTTGGACTTAGAGACAGAATCGAATTGGTGCTACAGTTTAAGGTTTCTTTTGTTTGTTTGTTTTCCAATATCTGGTTCATACTTCATAAGATCCGTATTCTAAACCATAATCAATTATATGCAAACAGTTATATTGCAATTTTTTTCTATTTTTTTTGTATGTGTCAGCTTGAACTCAGGGCCTCCGTGCTGTACCTGAGCCTCTTTGTGCTCAAGGCTAGTGTTCTACCACTTGAGCCACAATGCCACTTCCAAGTTTTAAGTAGTTAATTGGAAATAAGAGTCTCAAAGGGACTTTTCTTCCTGGGCTGGCTTTGAACTGTCATCCTCAGATCTCAGCCTCCTGGATAGCTAGGATTACAGGTGTGAGCCACCAGTGCCTAGCTATTTTGCAATTTCTAATACAGAAAAATTCTTAAAACACAATGCATGCTTATCTCCTATCACTCACAATAATGATATCTTCCTTATTAAACTTCCTATCTAACACAGATTCAATGATCACTCCTGTGCTGAGTTCTCTTAACTAGAAATGGCAATCTGGTGATCAGGTGGGGACATGCAGATAAGCTGATGGCCTACTGCAGAAATGATCTCATTTCCCATTTGGTGCTAGGATCAAGTCAAATAGAAAATATATAGCACATTTTCTGAAAATAAATACAACTCCTTCACTGCCTAGTTTTCTTCAATACATATGCAACACACACACACACACACAAGCAAAATCACAGAGCATTTTTGTTAGCACAAGAAAAGCAAAGAGCTTATGTAAAACTCGTAATTTATTTGGAGTTGCTCTCTGACTGTCAGAATACAGGGTTCCCTCTGATGGACTGCATCTATATAGAACGAACCATGGAGAGAAGGAGAAACGAAGTCACCTCAATGAGTAAAAGAATATTAAGGTATTTCCCTGTCTTATTAAAGAAAAAAGTTGAAATAAAGCATAGACATTAAACTTCTAACTTAGTTTACTGGTTAGAATGATGGAATTTATGTTCTTGTTGGCCACATCAAGATTGAGATAATGTGATGATCATTAAGCTGATGTGATGATCATTAAAAAGACAATAATTATTTGCAGTGAGAACTGAGTGCAATTTCAGGAATCTGCCTTAAACAAGCTGAGTATTTGCATGGAATCAATATACAAGCACCTCACCTAGTGAAATGTGTAAATGAAGTACCAACACCAATGAATTTCCAACCCCAGTGAATGTGGATCAAACAAAATCAAATCAATTGAGAGAACAAGCTTTAGAAATCATACAATGACAGTCTTTTTGAACACATAATGCTGTGCAAAATTCAAGAAAGCAAACAGATGTTCAAATCCCTTTCCCTTCTTTCTTCTAGTGTTTGTTTTAGCATTTGGGAGAGACTTTCTTGTATTGCAGTTTGATTACATGAGCATTTTGTAAACTTCCAGATGTGTTCAAATGTTTTAATCTACATTATGGCTTTATAATCTAGGTCCATAAGATTCTCTAATCAGAGTGCTTATATCTCTAAACATTAAATGAAACTAAGAATTGTAATATACCTCATTCATTTTGAGAGGATGATGGATTTTTCCCCCAAACTCATCTTCTCTATATATTGGCCTTCCATCTCTTCAATAGATAATTATGTTGTGATATGTAATAAATCTCTTGAAGAGAACATACACTCTTCTGCTCAAAAGAAGATGAAAGAGAACAAAAAACGTTGACAGTTAAGGTTGAGTTAATTTTCTCTCTCTTATTTATACCATGATAATTTGCTCACTTTAAGATAGTCATCTGCCTGGCACTGGTGGCTCACACCTGTAATCCTAGCTACTCAGAAGGCTAAGATCTGAGTATTGCCGTTTGAAGCCAACCCAGGTAGATAAATTCATGAGACTCTTAACTCCAATTAGCCAACAAAGATCTACAAGTGAAGGTATGATTTAAGCGGTCGAGTTCCAGACAAGAAGTGAGGCCCTGACTTCAAGCTCCAGTATTGGTACACACACACACACACACACACACACACACACGCACGCACGCACGCACGCACGCACGCACGCACGCGCGCGCGCATGCGTGACAGATAGACAGGTCTTCTTCCTACTGAGGTGGTATGCTGGTATCCATAGTGGCTTTCCCTGTAATGTTTACTGAATAGTTTCTCAGGAGTGTCAATCCTGATTCTAGCAATTTGGATTATGGGCAGATAACAAGTATATTAATCTCAATATGCTAAAGCTGTGTGTTCAAGAAGCAGCAATCTAGTTGGAATGCAAAGTGGTCCTGGAAATTTCAATTAATAATGAGGTAATATTTAACCAAAGAAGTGTTGTAATGGTCTTGGAAGCCAGGGTGTTATAATAATTGTATATTAGGGTGTACAATGGGACCCAATTTCAGCTGACTTCAGAAATGATTTTGCCATGGTGAAATGAAGTAAAAGTGGACATCATCCAGGTAGTTTGGACTCTGATAAACATTTCAATCTTTTGTTTTCCTTCTTTTTTTTATAGAAACAAGAATAGAACATCTGAGGACATCTGTAAGTTAACTAACTAGTAAGGTCCTAAAGCTGCTTCAACAAAGTATAAAACTAAATAATAAGCCAGGACCAAAGAAACATAGGTCCCATGGTTTCCCTTATTTGCAATATGTAGTATATGTCTGAGTCAAGCAGAAAAGGTCAGATAAGGTGATGTTAGGGAAATGAACCCTAAGATATGTATTCAAATGTATTTTTTTCTTTCATGAGATTTTTTCTAACACATTTATAAGATTATTTCTTTGTTGCTTTGTATGTCCCTCCCCCACAGTATAACCCCTGCTTTCACTGTATTTGATGTCGGTATAATTTGTGGAGGGGAAGGGGAAAAACAAATTGTTTAAATAGGGATACAGGTGGCCCATTGCAACAATGAGATGTACAAGTCATTATGTCGAAAAATGAACTTTACAACTTTGGTGGGGGGGATTGGGGGGAGTGGGGGGGGAGGATGGGAAGGGATGGGAAGGGGAAACAAAGGAGGAGGCTACAATGCTTGATAAGAAATGTACTCATTATCTTGCCCATGTAATTGTAAACCCCCTGTACAGTATTTTCACAATTAAAAAAAGAATGCCTTACCAAGGCATAGCAGAAAATCTAAATGGTAGTTTGCAAGGCACTGGATACTTTAAAAAGACAGAAAGAGAGTGCCAAAAGAGAAATTCCTTCAAAATGTAGACATGGTAAAGTCTAATAGACATGGATAGAATCTGAATAAAAGGATTTGAGGATAAAATACAACAAAAAATTTAAATATGTAAAAAGAACACAAGAGAACAGAGAGTAACTGGCTACTTTTTTATTTTTATTTTTTTCAGTCCTGTGGCTTGACCTCAGGGCGTGGTCACTGTTCCTTAGCTCTTTTGCTCAAGGCTAGCACTCTACCATTTCTGGCTTTTTCTGTTTATGTGGTACTGAGGAATCAAACCCAGGGCTTCATGCATACTAGGCAAACACTCTACCACTAAGCCATATTGCCAGCCCATAACTGGCTACTTTTAAGAACTGATTAAGACTTCTGCTTCTTTCAGCTGGGAGTTGGTAATATCAGGTAACCTTCAACCTTTCTGATTGTTATTGCAATTCTTCACAATAAAAGTACTCCCAACACTGTACCAATCATGGCTGTTATCTATCACTGAATCTGGGTAACCATTAGGATGTTTCCAAAAAATACTGTTCCCAAGGCTCTGGTCAATGTATAAATTTTTATTTAATGTACAATAAACTTTTTTTTTTTGGGTCGGGTCTTGGGGCCTGGGCACTGTCCCTCAGCTCTTCAGCTCAAGGCTAGCACTCTACCACTTGAGTCACAGTGCTACTTCCGGGTTTTTTCTTTTTGCTTATCTCGTGCTGAAGAACCCAGGGCCTCATGCATGCAAGGCAAGTGCTCTACCACTGAGCCACCTTCCCAGCCCCTACAATGAACTTTTTGAAATGAAAAAAACTCTGACCCCAGGGTATAGACACAACTGTTTTGTAGTCAGGACTGAGGAATGTGTGCATTGGATCATACAACTTAGTTCAAGCATTCAACAAGCACAAATCTACATAGGCAGCCCCACGAGTAGCAAGCACATCATTCTTTTCAGTAGTAATGCCATCTCAAACCCAGATAGTGCAGCTCTGCCTTCTTTCATAGTTCTTACGAACTGCATCTATGACAGCAAATTCGAATGCTTACAAAAGGTATCATGTTGCATAGTTAAACAGTAAATTCACAGAATTCTGTGAATTTACAGATAAAAATTCCCATGATTCTACCCTAACCTGATGCTACTTGGTGTTATGAGCTTACATTTGCATATATGTTATTAACTGGAAAAAGCCCAACTGTTTGTCCTATGACAGTGCAGAGAAAATGTGATGTAATATAGTTCTAAAAGGAACCATGGACCAACTGTACACAGCCTGGGCTATGAATAGAAAAGTTACCTGGTGCTATTCACAATAATAGATTATATGGAAGAGAATCCATTCTGATGACAAAAGTAAAATATTGAAATATCTGTGAAACAAGTAGAAATTTCATTTTCTCAGGTTAATAAGCTTTTGACAAGCATATACTCAGGATTATTCTGCCATTCTTTTGCTCCTTCCTAGGAAGAATAATTTAATTTATGCATTCACTATAAAAGTTACACTTTATAATTCTTAGTTATGTAAATCATAATAGAATGAGAAATTGGGCCTAGATATTGGTAATAAACTTAAATCTGTTCAAATAAAGACTTTATAATACTCTTTACAAGCATTTGTTCCTCTTTAGAAAACAAGTATAGCCAGATATAGTGGTGTGTGACCATAATTCAGACTATGGGAGGGTAGAATTAGGAGGTTATAGTTCAAGGCTAGCCTAGACAAACATTTTAGAGGGACTCTATGTGAAAAGCATACTAAAATTAAAAGGACTAATGCTGTGGATCAAGTTGTATGACACTATGCTACAAAGTGCTATGCCCTGAGATTAATTCTCAATACCACCAAACCCTTCCCTGCAAAAAAAAAAAAAAAGTAAAAATTTCTTTGGTAGTTTGGTTCATTCCTGTAATCTTAATTGCTTAAAAGATCAGTAGGATCATGGTTTAAGTCAAAAAATGTTTTTGAGACCCCACCAAGACCAATAAAGAGAATGTGGTGGTGCACACCTATAATCTTAGCTATATTCAGTAGTATAAAAGAAAATCATGGTCCTGGGCTGGCATAAGTAAAAAGCGAGACCCTATCTCAAAAGTAATCACAGCAAAGAGCTGGAGGCATGACTCAAGTGGTTGAGTACTTGCCTTGCAAGCACAAATCCTTGAGCTCAAACCTAATAAATAAATAAATAAATAAATACATAATAAAAATAAAGAACTCTAGAATCAAATAAAAAATTATGAGAATAATCCTACATTAAATATTCAATTGAGTAGCCAGTTTCTGAAGTTGAATGGCATAAAAATCTAAGTAAACATATTAAAAGGTCCACTTTAAAAGAGAGAGAATGGAGGGGAAGAGAAAGGAGCTCAAGACCAAAATGTTGTCTGCCCTTAGGCAAATGAACTGCAGCAAGCAATCACCAGTGGGAAGTAAAGGCCTCCTCTACAAACCAGTGTTTTTTTCCTTTAGCTTCCAAAGAACAACTCGCTTTAATCAGAACAACACAGGACTGTACATGCAGACTGAAGTTTGTAGCAAATCCCCAGGAAAAATATTGGAGAAATCAACTTCATTTTTTCTTTCTTCTCTCTAGAGCCAGCCAACCCTCCCCTGCTCCATACCTGACAGGTGCGCCTCTGCTCTGTGCAGGTTTCAGCAGGACTGTCACTGTGTTGTCAGTTTGATTTAAAGGTGTCTCAAGTTCATAAGCTGGCATAGACGGTGCTAGGAAAAAAAAAGCATTAGACGGTAGACACATTATTTATGGATAATCTTTGTAATTTACTCTTTTACAAAAAAAAACAATCACTAAGTTTTTAATACTCTTAGTTTAAACTGCAGCTATTAACTTGACCACAAGCAAGGTTGATGAGTATTGTCTACACAGAAAAGTGAGAAGCTGCTAAAATTAGCACATACTGAGTGCCTTCTCTGATCCTGAGTTGAAATTGGGGCACATCGCAGGTCTTAGTGAAGTTCTGTTTTGTGACTGGGATCCTGGCTAAATGGATGTAGTCTGCTGTCAAAAATATTTATCAAGCTGGAAATCTGTAACTGGTGCACTGTAATATAAACATGTGATAGTCACTAAAAGATTTAAACACATGCTTAAGTTTGGAAATAATCAATAGGACCATAAAACTGAACTTTACCGTTTTTCTATCAAAGTCAAGGTTTCTCACATATCAAAGAACCCTCCTGGGCCAGGCACCAGTGGCTTATGCCTCTAATTCTAGCAACTCAGATCTGCCAGTTGGGCAGGAAAGACCATGAGACTCTTACCTCTAATTAACCACCAGAAAACCAGAAGTAGCTTGTGGCTCTGGCAGAGGGTTATCCTTGAGGGAAAAAGCTCAGTTACAGTGCTCAAGCCCTGAGTTCAAGCCCTACAACCACCATGACCACCATCCACAAGAACCCTCCTAGAGTTTAAGGAAAGTGGTGGAGGCCACAGGGACTTACTGGAGCCGGTAATAACCAGACACACATGGGAACTGAAGAATGATCTAGTGAATTCGACTTTTGGATGTGTTTCATTTAAATCAGTGTAATAACCTCAGAACCATCAGAGTTAGGCATCTCAGAAGATGAGAAACTATTCTCCACAGATATGAGTTCAAAGTAACAGAGACACAAAAAGAGCATTACAAGCAAATAGAATTTCACAAATATTAGTTCTCTTCCCAAAGTGAAAGCAATTTCCAGGCCATTTGCTGACATTCTTTCTTCTCACCATATGTCCCAGCTCTTTTCAGTAATTATGCCCCACTCTGGACAAGACAAATCACCATGTGGATCTGTGATGTGTCTTTGAGGGGGAGGCACTGTTTTCTATACCCACAGAAAGAGGTGCTCTGATGGAGAAGCTGGAAACTGTTTCTTTCTCCCAAAAATAGTTCTTTTTAATGACATATAAAAATGCTTTTATGTAACAGACATACTTTGTTCCTCAGTTTTGCTAGGCAAATTCTTTTTTTAAATATATTTTTATTGTAAAGATACTATACAGAGGGGTTATAGTTATATGAGCAAGGTAATGAGTACATTTCCTATGGAGCATTGTTACCCCCTCCTGTTTTCCCCCCTACCATCCCCTCTTCTCCCCACCTACCCAATTCCTCCCTCCCCCACCTCGAAGTTGTAAAGTTCATTTTCACACAGTGTCTTGTACATCTTGTTACAATGGGTCAATCCTTATCCTTGTTTCATCATTTTGTTATTTCCCTTCCCCTCCCCAAATTAGAAAAATGTATATTTACAATTCAGGACACTGGAATCCAATATAGTGAAAACAGGGGTTATACCATGGGGAAGAACATACAAAAGAAACAAAAAAAATCACATAGTACATTATAAGAACACTAAAAACAACAGCAACAAAGATAAAACCTTTTATGTCCCTATATTGGGGTTCACTTCTCTTAGCATCCTCTTATATGGTCATATGTACATAGCTTTTGAGCTTTTCTGCTTGTCCTAGACATATACTAGTTATTGCAGATAAGGGAAACCATGGGACCTATGTTTCTTTGGGTCTGGCTTACTCCACTTAATATAATTTTTTCCAAGTCTTTCCATTTCCTAACAAATGGGACCATGTCATTCTTTCTGACATTTCATTTTCTTGATCCATTCATCTACTGAGGGGCATCTGGGTTGGTTCCATATCTTAGCTATGGTGAATAATGCTGCAATAAACATAGTTGTGCTGGTAGCTTTAGTATGGCCTTGTTTGTGATAGTTTGGTTAAATGCCCCAAAGTGGGATTGCTGGGTCATAGGGGAGCGCTATGTGGAATTTTTGAGGATCCTCCATACTGCTTTTCAAAGTGGTTGAGCAAGTTTACACTCCCACCAACAATGCAGTAGTTTTTCCTCTTGGTCATATCCCCTACAGCATCTGTTCTTATTATAGCCATTCTAACTGGGGTGAGGTGGAATCTCAATGTTGTTTTGATTTACATTTCTTTTATGGCTAGATAAGTTGAGCATTTCATGTGTCTATTGGCCATTCTTATTTCCTCTTCAGAGAAGTTTCTTTTTAAGTCTTTAGCCCATTTATTCAGGTTGTTGTTCCTTTGAAGATTCCTTTTTAGAGGATTCAATTTTTTTGAATTCTAAATATATTTTAGATATGATATCCTTGTCTTTTGTATAGTTAATTAAGATCTTCTCCTAATCTGTGGGCTTTCTATTGATCTTGCTAGCTATGTCCTTTGCTGTGCAGAAGCTCTGAAGTTTCATGCAATCCAATTTTCTTTGATTTGAAATCCGAATTTCTTTGATTTGTTGTGTTTCTAGTTCTTTATTAAGAAAATTTCGGCCTGTGCCTAGGAGACCTAGAGTTGCTCCTATCCCTTCCTGTAACATTGTCAGGGTGTCTGCCTTTTTGCTTTTTTTTGGGGGGGGGTCCAGTCATGGGGCATGAACTCTGGGGCTGGGCGCTGTCCCTCAGCTCTTCAGCTCAAGGCTAGGGCTCTAGCCCTTGAGCCATAACACCATTCCCAGCTTTTTTCTTTTTGCTTATGTGGTGCTGGGGAACTGAAACCAGGGCCTTAGGCATGTAAGGCAAGCACTCTACCACTGAGCCACCTTCCCAGCCCCAGGATGTCTGCTTTTATCTCAAGGTATTTGATCCATTTGGAGTTGATTCTGGTGTAGGGTGATACATAAGGATCTAGCTTTAGTTTTCCACATATGTTTAACCAATTTTGCCAGCACCATTTACAGAGGAGGCTGTCTTCCCTCCATGCTATTTTTTAAAGCTCCCTTATTGAAGATTAGATGGCTATAGGTCTGTAGGTTCATTTCTGGGTCTTCAGTTCTATTCCACTGGTCCTAAGGTCTGTTCTTATGCAGTGCCGAGGTGTTTTGATTACCATGGCTTTGTAGTAGTTTGAAATTTGGTATTGATATTCCTCCAGCACTGTTCTTTTTTTCTGCTAAGGATTGTTTTTGCTATTCTGGGTCTTTTATTGTTCCATATGAATTTTGTGATTGCTTCTTCTATTTCATTGAAGAAAGTGGTTGGGATATTTATAGGTATTGCATTGAATTTTTATATGGCCTTTGGCGGTATTGCCATTTTCACTATGATAATCCTCTCAATCCAGGAGCATGGGAGGTTTTTCCACTTCCTTAGTTCTGCTTTAATTTCCTTTTTCACCTAACCAATTTTCTCCATTCAAAATTAATTCCAAATCATAACACAGAATTATTCCTTGGATGTGAGACCATCTCCTTCTCTCAGATCCATGAAAATAGAATGTAAATCTCATGAACTGAAACTATTTTTTTTTCTTTTTACCAAATGAGGTCTGACTGTTTTCCCAATCTGGCCCTTATTTCCTGAGCATCATTAATCCTCTTTGTTCAGCTTCCTGAGTAACAGGGACTTGTGCCTGGCAACTTTTTAATATTGAAATTAAATATCTACTCTTGATGAGCCTACACAGGCTAACTGAAATGTCAAGTTTCCTTGCTTTTGGATGGCATTATCTGAATCCCAAATATTAATAGTGGTCAGATTCACTTTGCTTGGAATATTTAACTAATAAATATGAGCAAAGTGAATACTTTTTGGTAAAAGAGTATCTTCTTAAAAATGATTACTGAAATATGTTTTCCATTAGAGAAATATTTAAAAATTACTTAGAAGCATACAAACTAGCACATACTTCTTAAGTCCCAAGACAAATTGATGTATCAGTTAAAATCTTAATATCTTGGTAAGTATCATAATACTTTCACAATAAGTTATATATTTGCTTTATTGAGATCAGAGATGAAGTACATAAATAATCAGAACTAAACCCCAGATCTTCTGACTTCACATCCAGTGGTTTTTCTGATTATTCATCTGTACAACTTCAACATTTCTAACCCACAAGGATCGTTCCTTTCCTGCTCTCTATTATTTGCAGAACCAAATGCTTCACACTGGCTATCAAATATGCATCAAATCTTCAGTGAAATTTGTGCTGAAAAGCACAGTCTTCCAATGAATAAGCATGATTTATAATTAGTTAAAAAGAAACATTTCAAAATGTCCTCCCTCACAACCTAGCAGACCACTGATAATAGTCTACTTGTGGATATTTCTTCTCTTCTATACTTTTATAAAGCTAGGAAATAAATTAAGCAGAATATTGCTGTTGTAATAGTGAATGATATCTCTCTTCACTCTCCTCCAGCTCTTCCTATCCATTTATGGTTTGGATATGAAATGCCTCCAAAGGTTCCTGTGTTGAAGGATTGGTTACCAGCTAATAGTGCAAATGAGAGGTGGGTGGTTCATATGGGGATGAATGGGCCATCAGGAAGTAGGGCCTAGCTGGAGGAAGTAATCATAGGAATATGCCTTTTAAGGATATGCCTTGTCCCAGAACCATCTCTTTCTGCTTCTCAGCCAAAGTGATGAGAGTGGCTTGGCTCTACTGGGTGTTCTCTCCATGGTGTTCAGTCTTTTCAGGCCCAAAGTAACAGGGCCAATCAATCATGGACTGAGACTCAGAAACCTTAGCCGAAATAAATGCATCTTCCTTTAAGTAGTTCTTTCTCAGGTATTTTGTAACAGTGATGGAGACAATAGACTAAGACAACTCCTCACAAAACAAAACAGTTAAAGTTAAAACTCAAATACTGCAAGGTGCCAGTGACTCACACCTACAATCCTAGTTAATCAGGAGGTTGAGCTCTGAGATCATGATTCAAAGCCAGCCTGGGAAAGAAAGTCTATGACACTCTTAGTTTCAATTAACCACTAATACCCCTTCAAAAAAAACCCCCAAAAAAGAACCTCCAAATTAGAGCTGTGGCACAAGTGGTAGTGGGCCAGCCTTTAGATAAAAAGCTAAAGGATAGTGCCTAGACTCTGATATTAAGCCAGTACCCCTGCAAATACAAAAAACAAAAGACAAAAATGAAAAAAAATGTGTATATATACCACATTTTCTTGATACATTCATCTACTGAGGGGCATCTGGCGTGGTTCCATATCTAAGCTATGGTAAATAATTCTACAATAAACATACTTGTGCTGGTAGCTTTAGTGTGGTCTTGTTTGTGATCATTTGGGTAAATGCCCCAAAGCGGGATTGCTGGGTCATAGGGGAGCTCTATGTGGAGTCTTTGGAGGAACCTCCATACTACTTTCCAAAGTGGCTGAACAAGTTTACACTCCCACCAACAATGCAGTAGGGTCCCCTTCTGTCCACATCCCCTCTAGAAATAATGACATTGCCCCATTTGTTAGGAAATGGAAAGACTTGAAAAAAATTATATTAAGTGAAGTAAACCAGGTCCAAAGAATCATAGGTCTCATGGTTTCCCTTATTTGCAATAACTAGTATATGTCTGAGACAAGCAGAAAGGTCAGATAAATTGATGTTAGGTGAAATGAACCCCAAGATAAGGGCTCAAATTTTTTTTCTTTCTTGCTCTTGTTTCTAACATATTTATAAGATTATTTCTTTTTTGCTTTTTATGTCCCTGCCCCATGGTATAACCCTTGTTTTCACTGTATATGATGTTGGTATAATTTGTGGAGGGGAAGGGAACAAACAAATTGTTTAAATAGGGATACAGGTGGACCCACTGCAACAATGAGACGATGTACAAGATGTTATATCGAAAATGAACTTTACAACTTTGGTGGGGGGGTGTAGGGGGGGATATGGGAAGGGATGGTAAGGGGAAACAAAGGAGGAGGCAACAATGCTTGATAAATGTACTCATTACCTTGCTCATGTAATTGTAACCCCTCTGTACAGTATTTTCACAATAAAAAAATTAAAAAAAACAAAAACAAAAAAACATGGTGCTGGGAGGGTGGCTCAGTGGTAGAGTGCTTGACTTGCATGCATGAGGCCCTGGGTTCGATTCCTCAGCGCCACATGAGCAGAAAACGCCAGAAGTGCACTGTGGCTCAAGTGGTAGAGTGCTAGCCTTGAGCTGAAGAGCTGAGGGGACAGTGCCCAGGCCCAGAGTTGAGGCCCCATGACCAACAAAGAAAAAAGAAAAAGAAAAAAACATGCATGCACACAAAAATACCAACCAACCAAAAAAACATACAAAATAACCCTTAAATATTTCCATATTGCTATCCAAAGGATAGAGGAAAAATTTAAAAAGGAAAAAAGAAAAACAAATCTGTTTATTGTGGTTACATATATACCATACCAGATGGCAACTTCATTTCCTCCAGTCCGAAGTACAAAGACATTTTATGCACAGTTGAACATGCCCAGAAATATTTCCCAAATTATATCTTTTGTTGGATGATATAATTGAGTCTCTTTCCAGCAGAAAGCTGGGGCCCCTAAGTGCCTGGTGCTATCCTGTATGCAGTAGCCACTCTCTGCAAATGGAAAATTATTAACAGTGAAGGTTCCAAGGCAGGCTGCTCTTCTGCTGAGCTCATGGCTCAAGCATGACACATGTTTTACAAACATTCTGCTCTGCTGTCTTGAGATTGCAAAGGGGATCAGAGTGCTTTAAGGGAACTTTCTGCCTCATCTCCAAGTCTTCCAGGGAAGTCTATTCTAACAGTGGCCCTTGTCCTAACACAGAATGGATGACCTTAGACATCCAGAGGTATGTGTGTATAATTAAGATGTGTTATGCAGCCAGGGGCCAGTGGCTCATGCCTGTAATCCTAGCTACTCAAGGACTGAGATCTGAGGATCGTGGTTCAAAGCCAGCCCAGGCAGGAAAGTCCATGAGACTCTTATCACCAATAAAAACCACTAGAAAACCAGAAGTGGCGCTGTGGCTCAAGCAGTAGAGCGCTCGCCTTGAGCTGAAGTGCTGAGGAACAGTGTCCAAGCCCACAGTTCAAGCCCCACGACCAACCAAAAAAAAAAAAAGATGTGCTATGCAAGCTTGGCTTTGGGGAAGGGGTAATGAAGCTGATCCCTTAGCTTTTTGTTTAAGGCTGGTGTTCCATTAGTTGAACCACACATTTACTTTTGGCTTTTTGCTGGTTAACTAAGAGATAAGAGTCTCATGGATTTTCTGCTGATTGGCTTTGAACTCTAATTCTTCCATCTCAGCCTCCTGAGTATTTAGGATTAGAAGCATGGACTACTGGTGCTTGACTCAAGCTTGGTATTTGTGACATCAGGAATGTAAAAGTACAAAATTTCTGCTTCTGAGGAAAAAAAAGCATAATTAACGAATGTATATAATACCTGATATTTTGGTTGTGAACTGGTTTGTTGCAGGAGGTCCAAAGCCCTTTGCCGTGCTTGCCTGGATGGTAAAGGAATATGTGGTTCCCGGATACAGTCCAAAAAACAGAAAGTGAGTTTCGTTTCCTAGTTTTGAAACTCTTCCACTTTGATTGGATAAATCTATTTCTGGATCAAATGAACTGACTGCTTTGTAGACAATCTGCAAAAAGAATAAGGATGTGATGAAATCCCTGTAGCGGATGAACTTAGGCTGCATCTTTATCCACTATGGCCTTCTGCACTGTCAGACCCAGTGTTATAAACAGTCCTCTAATTCACACTCTTCAAATCCAGAATTCAGAGTGGGAGCAACAGCTCAGGAAAAACTGTGAGGAATTCTCACCTTTATAGACAGAGGAACTTAAAGCCAATAGATGAGAGAGTGAAGGATGAATTCCGATTTAAGCTGATACCTTGAAGATCTTTGTTTTCCAAGTGTAGGTTTTATAAAACCACACAACAGCTGGTTTAGAACAAAGTAACAAAACAAGCAACTAGCTCAAACAGATAAAGCTCTGAGAAGCATGAAAGGCTTCCTCTCTAATTTAGTGGCCATGATTTGATTTAACACTAAATAGGATTATTGTCTACTAGTAACAAGGACACATTTAAGTGTTTTCATCACCGTGGGCAAAGATTTCTGTTCTAAAAATAAATCCTACCCTCATGCCAGTAGCTCTCAGTATACTGAATCGAGTGCTCATTTGGGGTTATAGTCATTTTTCTTCCTGTACAATATTGTCCAACAGAACTTCCCACTGTGATGAAAGTGTTCACTTTAGCACTGCTCATTTCAATATGGTATCCACAAGCCATGTGTGACAACAGAGTACTTGAAATGTGGCAATTGAGAACAAGGAAGCAAAAATTTCATTTTAATTTATATAAATTTAAATCAGTATGCATTACTAGGTACTAGCAAATTCAATTCTAACAATTTTGATTATATTTGTTACATATCCTGTTTTCTTGGGCTGGATAAGTCTGGAATATTTTAAAAATATATATAACTTAAGTGCCTTTAAATTTTCTTTTTTTAAGGGATTTTTTTTAAAAGAGAATTTAAGGATGAGTTCATCAACTATTCAAGAACATGTACTTCAGGGGTGATTACTAACTTCTACTGGTTGTAATGATATAATTTTTAAATGCAGCATATTCAAAAGTTTTAAATTGCAAAACTGAGCACTTTTCCTGCTTCTAAATAAGTAAACTTACTCATAATTTATGTGCATGAACACTAGCACTGTTATTATACAGAGTGATAATTGACATTCTTTCTTCCTATGTTTATACCATGTCATTATAATTAAGAAGACCTCTCTGAAAGAATATTTAGATTGAACCAACTGAGCTTTGGCAAGGAAATACCTGTTGTATACATTAATCATTGGAGTGAATGACACCAGCAGAGTCAGGCTGTTGTTAACCCTATACTAGATTTTTCCACTCAAGGTGAAGGAGTTCAATATGTACAAGACCAGATCTCCCTGGGTAGGGAGCTCAGCAATACATCTGTCTGTGCCCTCACTTGCTCTCAGTTCTCCATTCTGGATCCTCCATAGAAAAAGGTAGCTCAAAAGAGCAAGTGTGAAACTAGGCAGTATGATTTCTCCTCAAAGTTTACTCATTGTTTCATTCACTCACACATTCAAAGCCTATTTGCTAAGTGCTTCTAGCACTCCTGAGCTGGAGTCTCACCTGGTGATTCCGGCACTGTGCAGCCCCTGGTATGGGAAGGTGAAGAGGCAGTCCAACACTTACGAAACTACTTAATTGTAGTAAGTGTGAGCACTGCCCACTAGGGCTATGTTTGTTTTCTCATTCATTTTAGTGCCTTGACTGAAACTAAGGGCTCACAAAGGCACATAGAACAAAGTCTGGGCACCTTTGCTTTCCATTTCACCTGCTTCTCCAGACTAACTTTTGAATAAATTACATTGTATTATATTACCCTCTGTTCTGTGTTCTGTGGGGGACTGAAGACTGATGGCCTCAAGCACTGACAGGTGTTTGCCGAGGCTGCTCTTGTTTGTGCATTTCCACTCTTTCTTGGTTCTCTACTTAGTTTGGGTTTGGTTGGTTGTTTTTCCTGCCAGTACTATGGATTGAATACAAGGCCTTGTGCTCTTGCCTAGCTTTTTCTGCTCAAGTCTGGTGCTTTATCACTTTAGTCATCCCTCTTGGATTTGTCTGATCCCACTAGATTGGACTTAGATCCTCAGATCTCAGCCTCCTGAATAGCTAGGATTATATGAAATATAAGTAAGAAGGAAAGAAATTTGTTTTGGAAATGTTTTTAAAAATATTGCAGAGTTAAGTGAGACAAGGATAAAAAGGTGTCTACCTATACCTCAGGCCAGACTCCCAGTTTTTCTTATTTATAGTCTTCCCAAGTCTGGCTTACTAATCACATGGGTCAGCTAATGCCTGCAGCTGAGACTGCTTATATCCTTCATTTGGTGATTAGTCACAGATGCAGTAAAGATCTCTGGCTTAGTCTTAAATCATAATCTAAGTATGTCAGAGGAATCAGAACATTGTGTGTAATTATATCTCCTTTCTGAGGAATGACTGAAGTCTTATTCTTTTTTTATTCCATTTTAATCAGCAAATATTCAGCACTCAGTATATATTTCCTAAAAGAGCTCCTGCTTGGAGTAGGTGTTTACCTGTGCTCATGCAAACCCATATACTCAGGTAAGCAGAATCCTTGGTCTACTAGTGTAAACTATGAAGCAGAGACTCCTCAACTTCAGGATTTGATGAGCTGGAGTTGCCTATGGTCATGAAGCCCAGGACAAACTACACTGGGGATTCTGATCTGTCTAAAGACACAACTCTTTGTAATCTGGTAACAATTATAGATTTTCCCCCATTGTCCCTACATAATGCATTCATATGCTAATTAATGCACTTGCAACAATTAAGAATCCTCTTCCTCACTCTAATTCATGTGTTTGTGTCAGAAAGTTCATGGCTCCATCCCTATCCCCTTCCTCCCCCAAATTACTCACAGAGCTCTAGGTGTCTGAATTCTGAATGAAGTTGAGGCCTAGGGGCAAGCTAACTTCCATAATTCTACAGCTTGTCACAGAGACCACAGGCAGCAAGCAGCTGCTGGCCTGCTGATAGTGATGTTCAAGGTACCAGTGTGCATGGCCATACTCAAATCCACAGGCAACACATCCCTTCCAAGTTTGTTTTTCAATTGTTTTAAGTTGATTGTCTATTAAGTACTTGGTAGTGGAAAAGGGAGCAGGGAAGCTCCCAGAAGGAATGTGTAGGAAGCTTTTACACCTGCACATGATTGCTGAATAACGGTGAGGACATTTTAATGAAGCATCTATAAAGACTATGATAGGAATCTGAGTGATTGTATGAGATGCACAAGAAAAAGCACCAGGACACAAAAACAAAATGTGAGGAAGAAAGGGAATTAAATTTAGGTGAGATGGAATGAAGCATGCACACATACTGGTTTTGATTTCCAAGTTAAGTGCCTGACATCTTCCAAAATTATCTTTTTCTCCCTTAAGTTTCTATGTCTAAATGGAGAGTTTCATTGACAGTTTAGTTTAGGGAACTAAAATCTTCCAGGAGTTGAGTTGGGGTAATTATAGCCAGCATAACAAACAGGCCTCTAATTGAGATCTCCATAAATAAAAATAAATAATTAAGTTGGATTTCAGAAGTAGAAAGGACATAAGATACATAAAAGGAAAGAAAATTATTGGAATGGAATACTGAAAGAACAGCAGAAGTATGTATATTATAGAAGAGAGGAAGATGCCAGAGGAACACAGAGATAATCACCACAAGTAGGGAGATATGAGAATTCAAAAGACTATTAGATAAAAAGAAAACTTCCTATGTATAGCTCATTGAATTCAAGAGAAAAAAACAGGAGATGAAGTGATAAATATAAATTGGGATTAGAACATAGGAAGTATACAATATTGAAACCAAATTTTTAATTTTGAAACCTTCTTTGCTTATTGTAAAGACGATGTACAGAAGGGTTAAGGTCACATCTCAATCAATGGTAGTCACATCTCAGTCAGTGGTAGTTACATCTCAGTTAGTGGTACATACATCACAGTAAGTGGTAATTCACTGAGTCCAAGTCACCCAGGCTCAGGATCTTGAGAGCTTCAACACTGGATACACATTGTCCTAATCAACTGAAAAGTCCAGTTCTTTCTAATCTACTCTTCCTAAACAAAACTGAACTGACAACCTGCTTTTGGTACTTAATTTCTTCTTTCCATGGTTAATTGCCAAAAGCCCAGCTGCTGCTCTCTGCTAGAAAGCAGAGAGACACAGAACCTATTTGTTGTTTTTCTTTTATTCCAAAATTTATGCAAATCAAGACTTTTTTTTGTGTTGGCACTGGGGCTTGAACTCAGGGCCTAAACATTGTCCCTTAGTTTTGTCCACTCAAGACTGGTACTCTACTACTTGAGGCATAGATCTACTTCTGTCTTTTGGGTGATTAATTGAAGATAAGATTCTGCCCAGGCTGGCCTTGAACCTTGATCCTCAGATCTCAGCCAGAATTATAGGCATGATCCATCAGTGTTGACCAAACTTTTCTTTTTTTCTTTCTCTCCTCCCTCCCTTCCTTCCTTCTTCCTTCCTTCCTTCTTTCTTTCCTTCCTTCTTCCCTCCATTGCTCCCTCCCTCCTTTCTTTTTTCCTTTCCTTTTCTCTTTCTTTCTTTTTCTTTTTTTAAATTTATTTTTTTTTCTCTCTCTCTTTCTACCTACTGTTGGGTTACTCTTATGCTCAGAAGACTAATTTCCTTGTTAGGTAACTGAGAGACACACAAGATGCAAATATTTGAAGCTGTATCTTGGTGCATTCCTGACTGAAAAACTTCTAGAAATAAGTTTAGTATACAATGTTTAAATTGTGATACTTTCAAATTGCCTACAAAAATATGTTTTTCCAATAAGTCTATGTAGGTACATACTTCTCCATGTTACTGATTAACAATTGATATTATAGAGATTAAAACTTCTTATTTCATTGCTTAATGATCAGTTAAGTTGAGCAGACATATTTCCATATATGTGTATGTGAGATCTTTGCATGCCAGTGCCATTTTTTTCTGAGTTGTCTCTTCCAATTCTTTGTCTACGTTTTTCCAAATGAGTTGTTTTGTCTTTTACTTATTAAACTGTATTGAGTTTATATCGTAAGCAATTTATCCCAGTCTATTTATATTAAGACTTTCTTCATCAAATCTTTCATCATTCTGCAATAAAATATAGTTTGAGACAAGGTCTCAAACTAGCTAAGCCTGGACACAAACACTTTTGATCCTCCTGCCTTAGGGTCCCCAGTACAATGATTACAAGCATGCAGAAATATGCCAGACTGCGATTTAAAAATCTTACATAATCAACTCTGTTAGTCTTTTTAAATTAGAAAAAAATATAGAATACACATTTCTATCTACAACAATCTGTTTTTACTTCTGTCTTTCAAATATCATCCAAGTAGGTTTCTTGTCCTAAAGAAATTTATTACTGAAGTTCCTTTTTTAACCATGATCATTGATCTGCCATTTTAGGTTTTATCTATATTCATGTGACTCCCTGACAGGCTCTACTGTTCCAATGATCCCTGCTTCATTGGAGACAGGGATCTAAGTACAGGGTTTATTCCAGAAGACTGAAGCCCTCCAAAGAGGGAACTCAGTCTAATTTCACATTGATCTTTGGTTCCAGCAGGAAGCTGTGTTGATTGCAGACTCTAGAATAGTCCAGGTAAATCAGCACTGGGGTATATCAGCTAATCAAGAGTCCCCTTTTGATATTCTACTTAGGGCGTACTTTGAGGAACCTGAGGACTCCCTTCCTTCCTACATTTAGAAACAAGATGGAAAAAAAAGAAAGATGTGGAGCCCACAAAACTTGTATTTAATCACTTAAGCCCAATTCACATGTTTGTCATTTGGATCCACAGTAAAATGAGTCTACCTGGTCCACTTACGAATATCTGATTTGTAAAGCCTTGATTTATGACAATCCCCACATCATCATGTACCAGCATTTAGATTAGTGTTCAACTGGGAGATTTTGGCTGCTGAGTCAGAGAGATTAATGAGTTCTTCCTTTGAATTATTATTTTCCCTGCTGTTTTCATCGTTAAGTTACTTAACACACAAAGATAAATGTCCAGTGGGATGAGAAAGAAAGAATTTTGCTGTTACTTTCTATCTGTCTAGATAACAATATGTGACTTTTAGGACAAGTGGGTTTACTGCTTGGATCTTAAAGTGAACTTCAATGACTATGCTGTCAAGTAAACAAATCTCAATATAGGTAAGAACCCCCAACACAAGAAACTTGAAAATATCAATAGAACCACCAATGAAGTAAATGATTCTCATCATTGAGCATCAAAATTGAATTCATTTGATGTGATTCTAAAGTTTTAAAAGTTTTAGAAAATGCTGGGTTATGAATTTTCTTAACACTATATAATATTTTTTACAATAAAACAGCCAATGATCATTAGCAGCAGTATGAAAATCAACTTTATTGTTTTATCTTTCTTCATCTTGCTATTAATCAATCGGTTTTCTTTTCAATACCAATTTTCCAAAGGTCTCAGGAGATGTCAATGGAAAGCTAGGTGGGTCAGAGGAGGGGTTCATGAGTGATTACTGCTGACAGCTCATCTGCATGGCTTTTGTCAGGAGTTCTGAAAGGGATTCAAGCAGAGGTTCTACAGGAGGACCTGCACAATTTTTAGAAACCTTACAACATATAATTTTATCGAATTTGCATTCAAATAAATTCTACCTTAAAAATGTACCTGCTTGTTTCTATGACAATAGGAACAATGAAACGATGCTCTCACACACATCTGATGATGAATGTCACCCTGTTATTGCTGTTATTTTTTTCCTGGAACAATTCATCAAATTCTTCTTTGCTGTCTGTCACTCAACTGTTTGATTTACTCAGTCAACAAAACCATGTCAAAGAAGTCTCATAGATGGTTTAATACAAAGAACCCAAAGACATTATTCTATCATCACTCCTGAGACAATTATTACTGACTCTGCTAATTGAATAATCACTATTCTTTTACAATTCAGAAGAAACATATCTCACAGCTAAGAAAGAATAGGATTCAGTGTTTGCTTCCTAATCAGCATGTGTTTCCAAATACTTGCTGTTTTTAATAATGGACACTTAAAAAATGTGATACTGGCTTTTAATATAGAATAACATATAATCCAGAATAAACAAACTCATTTCATATGTACACGTTGAATTTATACATGCTATTAAAAAGTCATTTAAATTTTTTTTCTTTTTAAAGTTGGGTGCCAGTGGCTCATGCCTATAATCCTAGCTATTTAGGAGCCTGAGATCTGAGCATCATGATTTAAAGCCAGCGTAGGTAGGCAGAAAAGCCCATGAAACTCTTACCTTTCAATTAACCAGGAAAAAGCCTGAATGGAGGTGTGCCTTGAATGGCAGAGCACTGGTCTTGAGAGAAAACGCCAAGCAAAAAAAGCAAAATCCAGAACTCAAGTCCTAGTGTGAGCACTCACAAAATTGTTTTTATATAATACCCACAACTACAGAAATCAATAAATGTCTTAGTAGGTATCATGAAATTATGTATTTTTAAAATACTAGACATCCTAGACTATCATTACAAAATGTCATGAAAAGTTACCACCAAATGTATATACTACCTCATATAAAGTGATGACACCATATGTTTGAGTTGGTTCTCTCCACTGAAGAAATATCTTCTCTTCAAAGGTACTTCCTTGGATGGACTCAGTAGGAACAGCACCTGGGACTGAAGAAGGATTAGGAAGAGAATGTCAAAGTTCAGTGTTAATTCTCCATAAGGATTTGATTGCCCATAGATAACACTCTGATTTATAGCCAATTTAGCTCAGATGAAGTTCTTTGATTTCTCATAAAAGAAATGAAGATGATATGGTACAGTTAGAGTCCACACACACTGCTTGTGGGAGTGTTAAGTAGGTAAGCCACTTTGGAAAATTATCAGGTAGCATTTGATAAAGCTAAAGATGGATGCCTAGACCAAGCTGGACATGGTGATACCCCTGTAATGCCAGCAGGCTGAGGCAGGAAGTGGGACCATGAGTTCATCGACAGCTTAGGCCATGTAGTAAAATGCTAGAAGATGCATCGAGAATATGACTAACACAATCGTTTAGATATATTCCTTGCTAAAATTCTTGCACATGGATATCAAGAAACATATATTAAAATGTTAGTATAGTAGTGCATTTAATAACAACAATTAAAAAAACAAACTGGCAACAAACAAAAGAATTTAACAAACTGTCTTAGAGTCACATGACAAAAATATTAATAAACTGAAAGTAAATGACAGTTACATAAGTCACTAGGGATATACTTTGTAACCATAATATTGAGCGGCAAATGCATGTCAAAAAGACTATATATAAAAGCTACTTGGAATCTAAAACCAGAGAAACAATGGCTCAAGACCAGCTAAGGCAACACATTTAAAAACACATATATACATGTATTCACACATATGTATGATGTGTGAATATATACATATATACTTATATATTTAATATATACAGACATCTTTATATATGTATATATAAATGTATATGTATGCATTTATATATGTGTATATACATTATATGTATATGTATACATTTATATATATATACACATATATAACGATGTCTGTATATGTTAAATATATATAAATATATGTATACATTTATATATATACATTTATATATAGAGAGAGATGTATATATATACACATCTCTATATATTATATATAAAAATGATACATCTATTGAAAATGAATAGAAATTAATATAGATCCAACCACAATATGGTTTTAAAAATCATTAATATTTAGGAAAATTTCATGGATATTTCCTCATCAATTTTCTACAAAATAAAATTGAACATTATTTTTAAGTATTAATTTTCAGGCCAAGTGCTGATGGTGCATGCCTATAATCTTAGCAACTCAGGAGGCCGAGAGCTGAGGATTGAAGCCAGCTGGCTTCAATAAGAGTCCATGAGACTCTTATCTCCACTTAACCACCAAAAAGCTGGAAGTGAAGCTGTGACTCAAGTAATAAGGTGCTAGTCTTGAGCAAATAAAGTAAGGGACAGTACCCAAGCCCTGAGTTCAAACCCAGTATTGGCAAAAATGTTATTTCCTATAATTTTCTCAATATAGGCTTCAAATTTGCTTAACTTGTACATAATTCAGCAAATGCTCATGTAAGTTTTTATTAAGAGGACCTCTAGGGGCAGGGAAGGTGGCTCAGTGGTAGAGTGCTTGCCTTGCATGCATGAGACCCTGGGTTCGATTCCTCAGCCCCACATAAGCAGAAAAAGCTGGAAGTGGCGTTGTGGCTCAAAAGGTAGAGTGCTAGCCTTGAGCTGAAGAGCTGAGGGACAGCACCCAGGCCCATAGTTGAGGCCCCACGACCGACCAAAAAAAAAAGAAAAGAAATGAAAGGAAAGGACCTCTATAACATACATAAACTCCAGGGCAGAGGATAAAAAGATTGGATGGCACATAGAGTGATCCAAAATTATTGCAGAAGACTCAAATGTCCTGATTTCTAAACATGTAACAGCTGGACATGGTTATGCATGCCTGTAATCTCAATACTCAGAAATGAGATAGGAGGATCACAAGTTCTGGGCTTTATATAGAGACATTGTCTAAAAGAAAAAAATAAGGAACTACAAAACAACAAAAACAGAAACTACAGAAAAAGCAACAAGATTAAAACATTAAAAACCTTGTAACAATTAAGGCAGTAGGGTTTTGGTTCAGCTGACTTACTGGAAAATCAAATGAGGAGAAAATAATATTCCAATTAGTAGTACATGATATAGGTATTTTTAAAAATGAATTCTTCTCTCATATTACATATAAAAATTAAACCAAAATTGATTCAATACCTAAATATAAGAATTAAAACTAAATAACTTTTAGAAAAGAATTTTGGTGGAAACCTACATGACTTTGGAGTAGGCACTGGTTTCTTAGACATCCTGGTACCCAAAGCAGAAACAACAGAAGAAAATACACATTAACTGTGCATCATTAAAATGGAAAGCTATAGTGTTTCTAAAGATACTTTTAAGAAAAAGGTAACACATAGAATAGAACAAAGTTTTGACAAATCATTTATCGACTTGTACTTAGAATACATAAAACATTAAAACACAACAATGAAATATTGTTAAGCAAAGGATCTAAATAATTCTTCAAAGTAGATTTACAAAATACACACACACACACACACACACACACGATAGCTGGAAAACACATGGAGAAATTATAACCCTAATACAATGCAGGAAGGAGTGAAAAATCACACAGCTACTTTGAAAATGGTCTGGCCATTTCTCAAATAGTCCAAAACAGATTTATAATCCCACTCCTAGATGTATCTATTGATTATCTAGATAAACACTCAAGAAAACTAAAAAGAAGCATGTCAGCTCAAAAACTTGTGCTAAAACACAGAATCTTTCCAATTCCTAATAAAAAAAATCAAAGCAACTCAAATTAAAGGATAAATATATTTCAGTAACTTGGGGCGGGGGAAGGGGGTGGCGGATGCCAGTACTGGAGTTGAATTCATGGCATTGAGCTCTTGCTTAACTTTTTCACCTAAGGCTGGCAAACTATCATTTGAGCCACACCTTCACTTCTGTATTTTTCTTTTTAAATGGAGAGTAGAGTCGAATGTTTTTGTCTGTCTAGGCTGGCAGATCACAGCCTTCTAAGTAACTAGGATTACAGGTGTGAGCCACTGGTGACTGACAATGATTTTTTAAAGGAGGGTTGGAGAAACATTTTAGATTGTGTGGATATGAACTGTCTATTTAATGTTCAGAAAGAATGCCAGTCTGGAGATACTGCCTGGAATTTCAAAGGGAAGTAAAGATTTTTAAAATCCAAGCTCATCTTTTTAGTTGAGGCATACTTGTAATAGTTAGATTTGGAGTCGTTGCAGTTATTCTAAAGTGCTCTGTAGGTTTTAGAAGAAAAAAAATTACTATTACATTTTGCAGGACTTAGTGGTTGAAGACTCTCCAGTAATTAAGCTGTAGAATTTAGAGAAACTGCCAAGCCTCCTGGCATTTTAGTTGCATCATTTCTAAAGTAGAGTTAGAGTGAAATGATTCCTAAGGTAGGAAACTTACAAACGTGCATGAGCATTCATACTAAGCTGAAGAAATCTATGGAAATCAAAGCAAAGCAAAGCAAGGTAATGAATCAGTTATGACAATGGTGAGTTCCTAGAACATTACCATTATAGCTAGAATATTAGAAAGTTCATCTATGACCATAGCAAGTCATCCTTAAGAAAAGATACCACGCATCTAGTTGAAGTACAGTGCGCTGTGACTGAGGAAATACTGATCCTTGCCTTGAAAGAATTTATCATGTTGCCACTCTCTGCTCACATTATCAAGATAGAATTATATGAGAGAATCTATTATTTCAAGATAATTTCCAATTTGAATATCTATTAGCTTAGATGCAGCTAAAATAAGTAAATGCTTAGAAAAAAACACCTTTGGTTTCACGTATTTGGTAGATAAAGAGCACATTAATAGTAAAATCAAATGGAAGTTTTCAAACTATTTTGATCAAAGAACATCTTAAAGGATAAACAGATTCAAATATCCTGGAGAGACCTTGGAATTGAAAACATTGTTGAAATATTGACAGGAAAATGTTAATTGTATTCATGAAATTTCTTAATATAAAGAATAAAAAAGTGAACTTTAAAAACACTAGAATTAATTAATTAAATGAGAAAGATACTATCTTTCTGACCTTTGACTATGTACATATGTAAATTTGTGTAATTTAGCATATGCTATCCCAGGGGACAGGACTTGAGGGCCTCACACTGGCTTGACTTGCTAGCATTCTGCTACATAAGCCATGTCTCCAGCTTAGCTTTGTGTTGGAGATAGAGTCTCTTGGACTTTTCCTCCATAGCTGGCTTCAAACCTTTATACTCCAAGTCTCAGCCTCTTAAGCAGCTAGGATGAAAGATGTGTGCTTCCTCTGGCAACTGCTTTCCAGTAATATTCTTAACAATTAATGCCTCTCTTCCCCCACGCACACTGATAAAAATCAAAACTGCAATGAATAAAAGCTTAATTTTGTTAAAGGTAAGTTAAAAGAGGAATCATGTGTTTTACTCTTCAAACTTCAATTTGTTCCACAGTTACTCTATATTTGATTTTCTTGTCTCCATTGTCTTTGAAGTTGCTTTATATTTATTTGGTGGGTTGGTTAGAAAATGTAATTTACAGTAATTGTTTTTCTAATTAGCTGGATGCTGGTGTACTATGAGAGCAATAGCTTTCTATTTGTAAATAATGTACAGCCTTGCTCCTAGGAGTGGAGAGATAATTTAAACAAACAAACACAAAATAAGTGATTCTGACCTCATCAAAAGACTTCAAAGGAACCCTGGCTTTGTCAGTTCTCAATTTGAAACTCAAAAGTGTTGAGCAGTCATCTCTGCTTTGTCTCTAGAAATGACTGCATTTAATTACTCTCTGGCTCAACCACTAATGCTGTTTAAAACCTGAATTAACTGTTGACCAATAACACTTTATTATCAGTATAAGGGCTAATATGCTTTAATATTTCATGTAAGGACTGGTTTTGTATTTTTGAGAGTTTATTTCCTACTCAATACCATGTATTTTGCTATTGAAGGATAAATTATGTTTCCTCCTTAGAAGTAGTTAAGAGTTTAAATGGAAAACTTACATGTAATATAATGAAGGAACAAACAAGTGTTAGCATTCCTATGAATTATAACAACTACAATAGCAGCAGCAGTATCTATTAAGGAAGTTCCCATGCTGAACCAGTAACTGGAAGGTATTAGTGAGGTTGAGACAGATGGGAGAGAATGACAGAAGGGTGACATTGATCAAAATGCGATGCATTGCTCTCATAAACTGACATACTGAATTGAAATCCCTCCGTAAAACTGTTTAAAGATAATAATTAAGAGGGAACTCTCTAGCAGTTACAGTTATCTCTGCATGTAAATTTCTTACAATCTTAATGTGACTGGGAACAGTTATTTTCATTTTTCATAGCATGAAATTAGGGTTCGGAGTGATCAGGGTCTTATCAAGTGCAAGTAAGTTCAGAAGCATGAGTATAAAATAGGCGGCAGGGCTGGAGACAGCTTCATGAAGCATTTTCAGTGGGAGAACTCTGGAGTGTGAGAAGGAGATGGACTTGAGACGTAGCCAGGGAGTCAAAGAGAAAGAGCACAGGGCAGGATGAAGGAGAAAGTCAAGGAAGAAGGAAGAAAACAGAGAAGAAAGTCCAGGAAGCAAAGGGCATGACATTCAAGATACGTAGTGAGAGAACAGGCTACAGGAGAGGAAAGGTATTCCTTCTAGAGTGTGAGTCAAGATTCTAGAAGATTTTGAAAGCCAAAGCTTCCAGATAAAGAGGACAAGCCACTGAAAAGTCTTAGAGAGGTACAGTTTAAAAAATAGTTTCATGAGTGAAGAGTGGTCCCTTAGTATCAGAGAAGGCAAGGACCTCAAAGGTTAGAAATAATGCCAGAATTTTAACATAAAAAAATACTGGTAGTGGAAGTTGAGAGAAAAGAATAAACTAAGTAGAAACAAAATATAGGACCAGAATAATTTTGGAAATACACATAACAAGGGGCCAGCAATAATCTCTTGACAGTGTTCACCTGTATCCCAGGAACAAGAAGTAATAAAAACATAAGGATTCCTGTCCTGACCTTGTGACTTGTAACAAGTGATAACCAAAAATAACTGTTTGAGAGTAAGCAACAAAAGCTGAATATAATGGACAAAGGAGAAATAAAGGAAATAATGTGAACGGCCCATATACATGGGCTGTTTCAAGGTCTTGCTTCATCAACCAAAGTGCCCAGTGGTAGGTAAGTAGGTAATAAACATTCAAACACACTTTACTAGCTCTTAAAAATACAAAGTGTCAGTGGTGGCTGGTGGCTCATACCTGTAATCCTACTCAACAGTCTGTAATCTGAGGATTGCAATTTGAAGCCAGCCCAGACAGGGAAAGTCTATAACACTCTTTTTTCTCCAATTAACCAAAATTCTAGATGTGGAAGTATGGCTCAAGTATTGGAGTATCAGCCTTGAGAGAAAAAGCTAAGCAGGAATGTGAGGCCCCAGTTCAAGCCTCAGTACTAGCACCAAAAAGAATCAACAACAAAAACTAATAAATATCCCACAAAGTGTCAGTCTGCCTATTTTATTCACAATTTAATAAGTAATCAAAATCAATTACCAAAACCCTAACTGGTTGCATGAAGAAACAAAAATAGATTAACATCTATTTTTCCAAGAAAAAATTTATCTATTTAATGAACTCCCCAAGTTTTTTGCCACTTAGTTTGATGTCTGAAAGATGAATTTTATGCTGGCATTATATTTTAGGTACCTCATGAACAATTATTAAAAACCAAGTTCTATGTACAATAGGGCAAAAGTACATCTGAACCCTATGCTCTGGGTTTCAAGGACTATTTTTTTTTATCATTTTAAATTATTTCAGAGAGTTTTTTTGGGGGGGAGGGTCAGGTCATAGGGCCTGAACTCTGGGCAGCCTGGGTGCTGTCCCTCAGCTCTTTAGTTCAAGGCTAGCACTCTACCACTTGAGCCACAGCGCCACTTCCGGCTTTTCTCTTTTTGCTTATGTGGTGCTGAGGAATTGAACCCAGGGCCTCATGCATGCAAGGCAAGCGCTCTACCATGAGCCACCTTCCCAGCCCTTCAGAGAGTTTATATGATGAGTTGTTGGTGATATGCACGGTTTATTTGCTACATTTTTGTTTATTAACATGAAATCTATTTGTAACACTTTCCACATGGGGAAAATGTCTCATTCTGTGACAGCCAACTCAATGGCAAGACTTGTGAGTACTGCACTGAAAGTAGCAGCAGCCTCTATTTTGAGCTGAACTTTTATGGGCAGTAGAGAAAATGTTTCAGAATGCCATTCAAATACTTTAGAATAAGCATTTCACATAACTCATCTCATTTCCCCCAAACAAATTTTCAGTTCAATGTTTTAGCAAAACCTGACAGAAACGTTTAGAGGAATATAGAATCAGAAATAAATATAAAAGTACTGTATAGCCAACAAAGAATTAAAATTAACTTCTACATCTTCATTCCCTCTATTGAAGACAGTGTTTAAGAATACAGAGCAGTTGGCAAAGCAATCCTTCCTTCTGTTGTCACTATAAACCTCTTAGACTAAAAGAAATAAAAGTTGCTACTGAAAAAACATAATTGACACAGATGCATCATTTAAAAGTGCTCACCAGGAAGGGGTGCTGCAGCTCAAGTGGTAGAGCGCTCGCCTTGAGCTGAAGAGCTGAGGGACAGCGCCCAGGCCGAGAGTTCAAGCCCCACGGCCGACAAAAAATAAATAAATAAATAAAAGTGCTCACCATCTTCATCTGTCTGCACTATGAGTTCTTGACTTTCCTTCCGGCCCTCAGGATTCATGAGGATGAGCTTCACGCTGACGTTGGTGTAGGGTGACAGGTTAGTGATTGTGTGCTGAGGGTGGGAATTATCTGTATCCCAGCTTACTTCTTCTCTCACTTGCTCTTGTCCTCCAACTTGGTAACAGTAGTGAACGGTGAGGTTGTAACTATGACAACGAGTTACATTGTATCCAAATGGCTCCCACCGGATGGTGATTTGTCGAGATTTGACCTCTACTACTTCCAGCTTTCTGGGGCCACGCATGGGATCTATATATTTTTTTAAGGAAAAGAAGAAACAGAACATAAGAGGAAAAAAACATAAACTATCTGGTGAAGCCCAAATGTCACATATATATCTACTTTTTCCCCAAAACCTAGTCTTCTTTCCTTCTGCAATAATGCTAGGAGGGGTGCGTGTGTGCACGCACGCACACCAGTACTGGGACTTGACTTTCATTCAAAGTTAGCACCACAGCTAACCACCTGTGCCACAGCTCCATTTCCAGCTTTAGGTGATTAACTGAGATAACAGTCTTATGAACTTTCCTGTCTTGGCTGTCTCTGAATAAGCAGCTTCAACTCTCAACCTCCTGTACGATTAGAGTCAAGAGCTACTGGTGCCTGGCACAATCCCTAAATGTTAACTGGTCATAAGGCCACTCAGGATAAAGAAGAAAATTTCTGTTCACTTCTGCACTGGAATGTGTCTATCTGCCCCATTTCTAATGAATGAATAAAATGAAATGTGAAAAACAGTTCTGGGAGATATATAAAAGGAAGAAGTTCACCATTTTTATTTCTTTCTCCTTACTAGTAAAATGGATTGGTGATATCAAGCCGGGAGCTCAGCCATTATGGACCAAGGAGTATGTAAATGTAAAGAATTCAAGACAATAATTAAGCCAGACCTTGGGTCCTATAATCACTGAGTTCCCATGCAAGACAGCCAAGATTTACATTAGGAAGAATAGATGTTATCTTACTTTAGACTCTTTTCCTCAGGGTCTTTGGCACAAGAAACCAATCTTATACATGTTGTGATTTTCAGGATTAATTTATAATTACATATTTAGGGAAAATAAGAGCAGAAGCTAGAGAAATCAGCATAAAACGATATAGTGTTCAGGAAGCACAGATACATGGGCCATCTTCAGTTCTGATTTGCACAAAACACAGGATCAATGCTGAAGTATCTCTTGCCTATTCATAACAATGTCTAGTATTCTACCTTAACTTGTGCTCCAAAAACATTTCCAAGCTTAGAAACCTAAGTGATAAGCATTTTGAGTAGTTCAAATTTAAAATATATAGAGAGGAAGTTTAAGTTTATGAAATAATAAAATATAGAACATCTAAATATATAACATTTACTGAATATTTGCTATGTACCATGTGCTGTTCCAAGAACTTGACTAGGCTCTAAGCTAGCATCCTTATTATACATTTGATAATTTAGAGTTTTGTTTGCCTTTAGTGTGGTTACTGTATATAAATGTACAGAGATCTATAGTTTTATCTAGAGTTGATATGGGAAAATAGAGGAAAAACAGACATTATGTGTGAATTGTGTTACATGTATAAGCTACTTTTCTCCCTCCCAGGAATCCTGTAGATTAGATACTTGTATTCACAATACATTGATGCAAAAATTGTGGCCAAGTCAGGCTTGGTGACTTTACCATGTCAGGTCTGGAATGTGATACTCAGATTTAGAGATAACAAAAACACATAATACCTTGTTACTTCTTCTGTGATCTCTACCAGGACAAAGAAATCAGAAGAAAAGAGCAATGGGATTAAAGATATGTAAACATTAGCAAAGAATAGTAAATGTAATGAAGATACAATGTATTTAGTTTGGAGTCAAAGCTGTTGGAGAGAATTCTCCTTTCTCCCTTCAATTTATTTGAGCCAAGATATGAGTCATTGTCCTCAGCCCAGTCTGTACTGTAGAGAAGTGAAAATGTGTCTGGACTATTGTTGGAAGTTACTTTTCTTATTTCAATGAGTCTCTAAAACAAATATGAAACGAGAAGTTTTAAACCCCAGAATCAAACTCTAGGAGAACCACATCAGTCTAGCAACTTGCACCTATATGACAAATAAAAAGATATCAGGAAAGTTAGAGGAAGATTTACTATATTACGGTCAATGGAAGACAGGACTTTGGGGGTAGGTGTAAAACACATTTTTATCTTAGGTGACATAGGAAGAATTGAAGGCAAGTAGTGAGTAGGTATGTACAGTTCAAACAGATCCAGGATACAGGTATGTTAGGTGGTAGCGTCAGGTGCTCTGGCAGTCTACTGTCAAAAGAATGTTCAAACAGGGCCTTGGGACAATGAGAGGTCTTGAAATGTGGCAGGCAACCAGATCATTCCTGGATTCCAAAAGGGCAGCAAAGTACTGCAGGAGAGAATAGCTGAGGACCAAGGATATAGACACAAAATGGAGCGGTCTGGGAAACCTTTAGTTTGCTTAATTTGTGAGCCCTGTAAGTTTGCCTGGATACTTCTCTTTCTACCTGCTAGAAGTGGGATTGTTTAGCAGCCTTAAACTTTCTAGTAACATATTTTGTGTCTTTTGTTGGAATTTAGGGATTAAGTATTTCTTTTCCTAGCTTGGACAAATAGTAACATTACTAAATTAAGCAAATTTGCTTAATTTGTGAGCCCAAGTAAGTAGTCAAGGGGATGGGAGGAGCATTAAGTTGAGTCCTAATACAATTACTTGTAACAGTTTAGGACTCAGAAAATTCAGAACCACACCAAAGGGAGAAAATGTTTAAAATGAAACAATGGCTTGATCTTATGTGTGTGAGTTACAATTGGCCTGTTAGAAATTTGGTCCAATTAGAAAATAAGGTAATAAAGACTATTTATGCTACTCTTAGACAAAGTTAGGATAAGGATGAGTGAGACAAACTGTCCCCAAGGAATCAAATGTGACATGCTAATAGAATTGTAGTTATTACTAATAAGTTAGCAGAAAAGCTGACAGGGGAAACTGTGGCCACTATAGCTTGCAGATAAGCAGAGAAGGATAAAGATAAACTGATAAACCAAAATCTTCCTGACAAAAAAATGAGAGCAGAAGTACAAAGGAATGAGGAAATAAGAAGGATAAAAAATGAGGAAATAAATATGAGAGTAAATAGTTGGGGTCATAATTTTACAGGAAACAGAAAGGAGATATACCCATTAGTAAACCCTCCAATTCTCATATTTAACCTGAAGTCCAGCTGTGAAAAAGGAAGATGGCTGAAGGACCAAAATGATAGTCTTATTTCAGTTCGATCTTCATTATGTTTCTATCTTGCCTGGATTCTTCTCTTTCTACCTGCGAGAAGTGGGGTTGTTTAGCAGCCTTAAACTTTCTAGTAACATATTTTGTGTCTTTTGTGGGAATTTAGGGATTAAGTATTTCTTTTCCTAGCTTGGACTCAACAAATACTAGCATCACTAAATTAATTCTTCATATGTAAATTACTAGTGTTAGGGAAATATCACAAGTCAGCTATTTAGAAATTATACTCAAGATTTATTTCCACATTAGGAATTTACAGTTTAAAGAAAATGTCTAATTTTATTTAATGCTTCATTAGTTGAACGTTTATACAAACTTTTAATAAGCTTCAGATATCTTATAGGTAAACAGATTAGCACATGTTTCCTTCTCCTTTTTTCCTTATTAATCACAGGTTTCCACAAGGACTGTTCTGCAGCATTTCCCCAAGTATTTCATCAATTTTCCCTACTAATAAAATGACTAAACACTTCTGAAATTAGTTTAAACAAGTAGAACTACTCTAACTTAATTTCCATAGAAAACTACTATTTTCTGCATAAATTAGTTTGCATCATTTCAGCATTTTTTAGCCAAGAAAATACACACTTAACTCTTTAGAAAAGCAAAGTCATGCTGAGAAGAAGGCAGTGAAGCAATAGGGAATCACCCTAGCTCTCTCTAATCAAACAGAAATTTAGGGCTCTAACATGCACTTCACACCAAGAGATCAACGAGAAGAAACATAAAAACAGATAGCAAATCAGAAGAATGAAGAACTTCTACTTAACACACACAAGGATGGAAAACCATGAAGTGCCTTCCTACCACTCCCCATCCCACACCAACAACTCAATTAAACCATGAGAGCAGCTCAGACAATGACACACATCAGGATCATGAGACCACTGCACCCAGATGCAGAAAACCTTTACAATGCTGCCAGTCAGCTCAAAACAAATGCCAGGAACTGTGACTACCCCACCAGGTACCCCTCCCATGGGAGACAAGCATTGGTGATGATCCAGGGTGCTTGGCCCCACCCTCACACCTGAGAAAGAACCCCATATTTGAAAAGGGCAAAGAGGCAAGAGCCCTTCCACATCTCCCTGTGTGCTTTCAAAGGAAGGCCACCAGCACCAATAGTGGTGAGGCAATGGAATTCTGTATCCTCTGTGGCCCTGGCTGCCAACAGAAAACCTGATTTCCTAAAAGACAGTGGGAACAATCTCTCCACGATTATCAATGACAGATGGAAATCTGCTCTTTCCAATGCTTATTCTTACCCTAGAGATCTGAAACCAGCCCTTGTACCTCCTACCCTTGACTGGGACTGAGCAAGAATAAGTCCACCAAGTGCCTGCCAGTCCAGGGCTCCAGCTCCTCACTCCATGGAAAGTAGACTCCATTTCAGGACCAAGAAGAAACCAGTCCAGGATTCCAGTGGGGACAATCTCAACACAACCCTGTGGGAACCCACTCCCTGTCAGACCCATGCCTGTCCCAATTCAGGATTTGGGCAGGGACAACCTCCCATTAATGCAGAGGAGAAACTTGTGCCCTTCTCCTCAGGGCTCAAATGAGAATCAGGTGTAGGAATGTGGTTCTGGCTCCCCCAAGAAACAGATGCCAGTCCAGGGCTCTGGTCCGAATGAGCTCTCCACTATGAGTGACTGGAATCGGCCTACCCCTAATACAGAACCTGGCCAAAACACTGGACTGATGTGTTCTACTTTACATGAACTGGCCTGAAAGCCTAAATCTAGGCAAGGACACCAGACTTGCCTGCATACCACAGATCCTAACAACTAAACAAGATATATTATACTTTTGGCACCACCCAGAGCTGAAGGTTGCTAAACACAATCACACTCTACCACTGACTTCACCACAACCTGAATGACCTTGACAATCCCTAAATCCAAATGCATAAATCATGATAAAAGATTACAAAATTCCCGAACAAATAAAACAACCAACGAAATCCAAAAGCCAACAACAATTCAGGGAAGGACCATAATGAGAGTGAAGAAGGGATGGAGGACAAAAGAACCATTAAAGAAATAAGAGAATTGGCCAATAAAATAAAGGGGATATGCAAAAATAAATAGAAGAATGGAACGCAGGAGTGGCAAAGAACATAAATTTGTCCAAAAATATATGGAGAGAAAAGAAGAAATGCTACATACTTCAATAAAAGATAAATTAACACCATGAGAACTGACCTCAACAAAAAACTTGGAAGTATGAAAGGTTCAGTATCCCTATTGCAAACCACAATTGAAAGTCTAAGCAACAGAATAAGTGACATGGAAAACAGAGTATCAGGGATTGAGGATAAAATAAAAGAATTAGACAAAAAAAAAATCAAAGGCATGAAAAAAACACTCAGAACATTCCAAAGAGAAATCCCAGAATTGGCAGACTCCGCCAAAAGTGAAAATGTACACATAGTTGGATAGATGAGGGGAAAGAATTCAAAACTAAAGTCATTGAAAACCTATTCAATAAAATAATAACAAATTTTCCTCAATCCCAAGAGATAAAATCTCACCTACATGACAGAAGCACACAGAATTCCTAGTAGACAGGATCCAAAAAGAAATACACCTAGACACATTTTAGTGAAAACTCTGAATTTACAAACCAAGGAATTAATTTTAAATGCAGCAAAATTAAGGCAGGACATATATTACAAAGGAAGGAAGATCACAATCATTGCAGATCTCTCTACACACACTCTCAATGCAAGGAAAGCCTAGAATGGTATAATTCAAGTCCTGAAGATCAATAACTGCCAACCCAAACTGGTACATGCAGTGAAGCCATCATTCACAATTGCCAAAGGACAGGTCCACCAAACAAAAGATAAGCAAAAAAGACTCTTGAGTTAAATGATACTATACCCCAAATATACTTAATAAATATCTACAGAATCTTCCACCCAGCAACAACCCAATTCACATTGTTCTCAGTAGCTCATAGAACATTCTCCAAATTTCATTATATCATAGGACATACAAAGAACCTAAACAAATACAAGAGATTGAGATAACTCCTTGCACTCTCTGACCACAGTGGAAGCAAAGTAGTTCTCAACAACAAAACAAATTGTAGAAAAAGTAAAAAACATGGAGACTAAATAACACACTACTGAGTAGCACATGGGTCACAGTAGAAATTAAGGAAGAAATTAGAAAGTGCTTACAATTCAGTGAAAATGAAAACACATCACAACAGAACCTCTGGGATACAGAAAAAGCAGTGCTAAAAGTTTATAGCTCTAAGTGCATCCATAAAGAAAACAGAAACAGCTCAAGTAAATAATCTCATGATGCAACTAAAACTTAGAAAAACATGAACAAACCAAACCTAAAACTTACTAGATAGAGAGATAGCAAAGATTAGGGGAGAAATTAATGAAATAGAGACTGAAAAAAAACTGTACCTAAAATCAATGATACAAAAAGCAGGTTCTTGACAAAAATTAATAAAATTGACAAAACACTAGTGAGATTGATGAAGAGGAGAGGAGATTCAAATCAATAAAATCAGAGATGCCACAGGAAATATTACAACAAACATCCTATGCTCAAAAAAGTATGAAAACCTAGCAGGAATGTACAAATTTTAGAGATATACAAACTGCTTCAGCTGTACCAAGAAGATATAAACCAGTTAATCAGGCCAATAACAAGCAATTGAGATTGAGGAAGTAATCAGAAGTGTCACAATAAGGTTAAAAGCTCAGGCCTGGATGGATTCACCACTGAAATAATCTATAAGACTTTTAAGTTGAACTTACATGAAATAGAAAGAGGGAACAATTCCAAACTCATTCTATGAAGTCAGTATCACCTTTATCCCATAACCAGGGAAGGAACAAACACAACAAAAAGATTTATCAATTATCCTGATGAACACAGACACAAAATACCAGCCAACAGAATCCAGAAACAACGAACAACCATGTTCACTGCCACAGTATTCACATTAGTCAAGATATTCAAACAACCCAGATTCCCCACAATAGCCAAGTGGATCCAAAAATTGTGATAACTATGCACAAGGGACTTTTACATAGCCATTAGAAAGAGTAAAATAATGTCATTTTCAGGGAAATAGATGGAACTATAACCAATCACGTTAAGTGTAGTAAGCCAAACTCAGAGAGACAAACTGCATGTATTCTCTCTGATATAGGGAAATCAAACATAAAATATAATAGGATTTGATAAGTTATACAAGATTCTAGATATACATAATAAGATCAAAAGGGGATACTCTTAGGAGAGAAACTCAAAGGTGCAATGCCTAACTGCCTCTTAGGAGACAGAATCATCAAAAACTAAAAAAACTAAAGAAAAGAAATAAAAAAGAAGAGGTTTCTTGTACAATTCCATATCTTGGAGTTTCTCTCTCTCTCTATATATATATACATATATGTATAATTATATATATATGCATATATACATAAGTATGTATGTTTTTGATGATTTTGTTTTCTTCAGCTTATGTATGGTGTATTCAAGTATACATCAAGTGGGGGGGGTGAGGTACAGAACTCAAAGGAAAAAGGGTGAAAAAGTGCAGCAGTGTTGCTCACTGGACACTGATGAAAGTGACCTATACAACTTGTATGTGAAGACAGGAGGGAGGGACTGGTAGAAAATGAGGGAACAGAAGACATTGTACAAAGGAAAATATACCATTACCTGATTCAAATAAATGTAATCTCTTTTTACATCACCTCAATAAATAAATTAAATTAACAATAAAAAAGTAAATAATAATAAGTAAACAATAATAAAGTAAATTAACAATAAAAAGGAAGGCAAGGTCAAAGTTCAGCAAAATAAAACAAGAAGTGGGTATGAAAGGGGTGAACTAGTATCAAGAAGAAAGATGTAGACAAATGAAGAGAAGAGGGGGAGAATGCATTCAAGAATCCAATGTCTATGCTACAAACTTAAGAAGAGTAAGGGAAGGGATGGATAGACGGGGGGTAGGCAGGTATGTTGAAATGGGTGACATTCATAAAAATATATTCTATTCATAACTACTTTGTTAAATGGAAACTCCTTTGTACAACTACTTAAAGATAATACTAATAAAAAAAGAAGCAAAGGGTTCTGTCTATTGGTCAAATTGTCTTGAAATGCAAAAGCTCTTTTCCCTTCTTTGCTAGTACTTTTTAGAATCCCATCATGCTAAATTATGACCCGAGCTTTTTATTCATTTGACAAGTAAGACAGCTAAGCTTAGCACAAAACAACCATCTCCAGAGCCAAGTTTATATAGTCACTATTGTCATGAGTTTTAATTAATAAGCTAGATGAAGAGGCTCATAGTTAATTACTGGCATTAAGGTTCAGGTTAACCCAAACCTGTCTTATAAAAACAGGTGTGTAATAGAAACAGTCCCTGACTCAAGGTGACAACTTGAGTTAGAATTTTCAAACTTTACAATGGGGAAAAACAATGCACACTTAGTAGAAGCTGTATTTCGTATTTTGAATTTTTATCTATCTTTCCCAGACTAGCAGCAGTGTCTGACAGCTCCCAGTTGGTTCAGCAACCATGAGGGGAAACAAACTGATGTCCACCAGTGCATGGTGTTGCTAGTCTGATATTTGGCAGGTTAGGTGGGTTCAGTGCAGTATCAGCTTAGGATATCTTCAACTTAAGATGCATTTATGCAGAGAAAACTCTATCCTTAGTCAAGGTATATCTAGATTTCCTTTTATATACTTTCTAGCCTTAGTCAATTCCCTATGGTTCTGCTGTACCTACTAATATGTTGATCCCAACACAGCAGAGCCAATACCAATAGGGTTGGGGATGAACCATACCAATCCCAGTGTGATAAAGGTCATTTTGATTCATTCCTTAGCACATATTCAAATGTCAAAAAGCCTGAAAGAGAATCTGAAGCCATATTTGGCACAAACCACATGGTTCATAAGGGATACAGTAATAGTCATTGTCTCCTGCCAGGATCTAGATGAAAAACATGTTACCTGGGATAGAGTAAATCACAGAGGCCAATCCCCAGTACAAAAATGATGATGATGAGGATGATACAGTAACAACAACACAACGAGATGTATCCAAGAATATGAGCAAATCCTATGTGCTACCATATTTGTGAGAGTTCTCCTTTAAGGATCCTGTTGACAGGCTGAGTCCAATGCTTAAGAAGAGCTGACACACCTTTCAATTCATCCTAAGTGTCCCTTCCTTCTGCTAGTCTGCAAAATTTAGTTTGAACCAACCATGGACTTATAATCATTGCAACTGAAGTTAGTGTTTTTATAGTACCTTTATTTTCAATGTTTCTATAGAAACATTTTCAATAATGTGCTAATAACTGTGCATGAGCTATTCCACAGGGACATTACTCTAGTGCATAACACTAATGATCACTGACGTCTTTGAGGGGCATCACTATAGAAATATATATCACCCTGAAGGACATATATGGTGAGTTCATAACCAGAAATGTACAATTTCAGTAGGCTAATTGCCATGCACACTGCATTTCTGAAAATGGTTCCCCCTAACACCTCCCCTGGCATTCTATTACAACCACTCTATGTGCACCATATAAATCTCTTACGCTTAGATAACAAAGTAATAAATTATTTTCATAGGAGTGGTAGTTATAGCACACTTGTTCCTCTTTACTCACAATCCTAAAGATGCTACTGAGAATAAGGATCAATTCTAAGGCCATTTCTCTTCACACCCCCCCAACCACAATGACATGTCCTCCCTTCTCTGAAATGAGCATCATGACAGACCCCACTGCATGAAACATAAGGCTGATCAGTCCACTCTTGGGTACAGAGGCTCATGCTGAGAAAGAGAGACAAAATGGCCTCCCTAAGGAGCTAATAGGTAGAGGTGGGGGTGGGGGAGATTATCCAGGGAGCTCTGAAGCATTTTTCATCTTGTTCTTTTCTGTCAGTTTGAGCCAGGTTTCCCATAGAGAAGCTTGACAGCTGCAGTCCAGACCTGAGGGACCAGCAAGCCCTGTTGTAGCCTCCAGTGCTTCAGCTTCCTATTTAATCAGTGATCCAGCCTCCTTCTCCACTCAGTCCTGTTCCTCTCCAAATAAGGGCCAGAGCTGACTGATAGGATCAATTTCCACTGCAGGTTCAATTCACAGCTCATTTCTCTGGAATTCTGCACTTTACCTCCTATTACTTCTACAGTGCTTTCTCAGAAACTCAATTTCAGAACCTCTGAGATTATTTGGGTGTAATTTGGGGATCCTGTCATTGATAATCAAAAACATAGATTACAACCAATGCTCCTGCTAACAGATACCTCTTTTCTACCTGTTCATGAACCACACAGAGGTCTATTACAATAAGGGGACTAGCACCTGAGTGGAATGGTGGCCCCTTTCAGTACCTTCAAGCTCTTGTTTTCTGCCTCACCAGATTCCTAAAAGAGGGTGGCACATAGCAGCAATCACTTCATTTACTTTACTATTTATAAAAATCAGAGCAAACAAAATTTACTAGTAGTACACTGACATACCCAACAATTCAGTATTCCTAAAGTAGCAAAAATTCAGACATGTGGTGTTCTTTTCAAGTGACAATTTTTGAATCAGTGAATGCTTTCCAGAGTTTAAACAACATATTTGCTATTGAAGCAGATAATTCTGAAATACATTAAGTTGAATTTACAGGACTCTACTGGCATCTGCATGCCACTGGTGTAACTGAGTAGATTTGAACTTAGAAGAATTATATAATCTGAATGGTTTCTTCTAATAGAATCCTTTTCCCAATATGCATTATCACGTCTCACAATTTACCCTAACTAGAATCAATAAATTCCCTTGAAGCACTTGGGAGACTAAGGCAGGAGAATCAGGAATTTGAGGCCAGCCTGGGGATGTAGTGAATTTGAGGCCAGCAAAGAACAGAGGCTAACTTTGTCTCAATAAACAAATAAAGCTAAGTAAATAAATAAAACAAAAAGAAATACTCTAGATAACTATTAGCCTTAGTTATGAATCACATAATTCTACATAAAGGAAACTAATTTCATTTCTCAAAATAAAGTGAAGCTGGCTCTCAAAAAAAGGACTAAGATAAAATATTTTTTAAAGGCCTTTAAGAATAAATGTAGAAACATGCAGCAGTGCTAAGCCCTATATAGAAACAAGCATTTCAATTCATTTCTTGGTTTATGATTGCATATTCTCACAGGTCTTTTATGTTTCCCAATGGCTAATTTGAACTAGGTCTAATTTTTAATCTAAGATCCCATATTTCTGTGAAACACATGACCCAGATATCAACTGATAATTTAGCTTCCATCCCATGAGAAAGCTGGCATTTCTATTTCTATTTTATAAAGGATGGCATTATGTAAGAAGATAGGAACACTTTTAGTAGGAACTAAGGTTCCCTCATGGATCAGTTGACAGATGCATCTGTCTTCATAGTGGCCAAGAGCCTGTTTAGTTCTCTACTTGTTCAACTGCTAAAACAGTAAGTAACCTCATTTCAGGAGAATTTCACTAAGTCTTTCACCTTAAAACTTTGAAAGAATGTTTACAGGATACATGTTTATGTGAACAGTTTGATGAATGGAGATTGGAGAAAAAGAGGGAGACAAAGTTTACTAGCTATACCTTTAAACATAAGACTGTGTGGGTAATGATGAAATACTCAATGACAATAAAATCTGGCATAGTTTATTATTGAATTGATTAACAGAACAAAATATGAATAGAAGTCTCACAAAGGTTGAAAGACTATTTTTAAAACTTGAAGTATTCATTTTTGGTTGATTCTGAAAATGTTTGAAATTGTAATAAAACTTTTAAAATACATCGAAAAATACAAAATGAAATAATCACCTGTATGCCTAGTAAAAATAAGTATTAACCTTTTGAATTTTGCTTTAGAGTCAATTTTGATTAAAGAAATAAATTATTATAGGCATAAATTCCTTCCATTCCTCACTTGATACCCTAAGGAAATTAAATATCATTCTCAGACATAGATTCGTATTTTACTGTAGGATTCTTTAAAATTTTCACAAATGCTACTATCCTTTGCAGCTCAGCATTTAAATGTGGCCAAGTTGATGCATAAACACCTATCACTTTATAATTCATGTATAGAATTGCATTAATTAAAGTATAGTTTACTCATCTGTTTCCCCAGTGAGGGATGAAAGATTGAGCCTACTTTCTCATTATTATAGGAAGTGGCACAGACCACATCCAAAAGCAAAAAAAATGGACTGATAACTTGGATGACACCAAATTGTCCTCCGAAAGAAAAACAGAGTTCAAATACTCCATTTTATCCAAACACATCCAATAGTGATTTCCTGAGAACAGATCGTAAGTGGTACTACATACAGTTAAATATGAATAAGCAAAATTTAACATGGAAGAATTATAACAATTGTTACATTTACTTGAAATAACTTTAAAGTAGATATTAATAATGTACAAAAATACTTTCTTTGATAGGAGCAATTCTGACAGGTGTCTATGCAAAACATCTCTCTTAATCATTCATTATATTATGTTATAATATGTGTTTATATGAAAGCAAAGCATTAAATGTTAAAAAATAGAGAATTACATATATTCATAAATTGATGGATAATACATTTCCATGATTACTATTTCTGATTATAATTAATACTAATTATTATTGTTCTTAATAATAATATTCCAACAGTGTATTAGGGTTCCTTTTTCCAGGAAAGTGCATTATTAGGGTATCCTTTTCAAATCAGCATCTATTGTTAGTAGTCTTGATGATGGCCATTCTAAAGGTTAAGATGGAATCTCAGTGTTGTTTTAATGTGAATTTCCTTTACAAACAGAGATGAACATTTCTTCATGTGTCTATTGGCCATCTTCTGAGAAGTCTCTACTTAGTTCATTTGCACATTCATTAATTGATTGTTGATACTTTGAGAATTTATCTTGAGCTCTTTGTATATTCTACTTATTAGGCCATTATTTGATGTATAGCTGGCAAACATCTCCCATTGTGTAGACTCTCTTTTTAGATTGTTAACTATCTTGTTAATTCTTGTTAATAACTATGTCCTATGTCCTTGTTAACTATGCAATCCCAATTGTCAATTCTTTCTTTAATTTTCTGAAATTTACTTAGAAAGCTCCTACCTGTGCCAAGCAGTTCTGATGTTTCTCCTATTCCTTCCTGTAGTAATTTAATCATTCCAGATATTACAGTGAGGTCTTTGATCTTTTTTTTTTGTCAGTCACAGGGCTTGAACTCAGGGCCTGGGAGATGTCCCTGAGATCTTTTTCTCAAGGCTAGTGATCTGTCACTTTGAGCCACAGCTCTACTTCCTGTTTTCTGGTGGTTATTTGGAGGTAAGAGTCTCATGGACTTATCTGCCTGGGCTAGCTTTGAATTGTGATGCTCAGATCTCAGCCTCCTGAATAGCTAGGATTATAGACATGAGACACCAGCACACAGCTGTCTTTAATCTATTTTGAAAGTTATACTAGTATACATATAGGGTTCCAATTCCAGTTTTCTGCATATAGATATCCAGTTTTCCTAACATATTTGTTAAAGAGGCTGTCTTTTTATCAATAGTATGTTTTTAGATCACTTTTCAAATATTAGGTGGCTATAGGTCTGTGGGTTTATTTCTGAGTCTTCAATTCTGTTTGATTGGTCCACAGCCTGTTTTTCTGACAGTACACCAAGCTCTGTAGTACAGTTTGAAGTCTAGAGTTGTTATACATCCAGAATTAGGCTTTTTGTTGTTCCACATAAATTTTTGGATTTGTTTTTTCTATTTCAGTGAAGATTGACCACTCTGG
Organism: Dipodomys ordii; assembly: GCF_000151885.1. Taxonomy (NCBI): domain Eukaryota; kingdom Metazoa; phylum Chordata; class Mammalia; order Rodentia; family Heteromyidae; genus Dipodomys; species Dipodomys ordii. Next base: position 4,831,473 of record NW_012267316.1, on the reverse strand, counting down.
AAAGTAGTTTAGAGATTGTTCAAAAAACCAAATATAGAACTATGCTATGCTCCATTAATAGTTCTCTTGAGCATTTAGTCTAAAGATTACAAATCAAGATACAGTAAAGATACTTATACAACAATGTTCATTGCTGCAGTATTCACCATAGCCAACCCAGATCCCTCAATGAACAAATGGATCAAGAAAATACACAATGTAATAAAATTCATTTATTAGGAAGAATATTATACCATTTCCAAAGAAATAGATGGACCTAAAATATTATGTTAAGTGAAGTAAATCATGATCAGAGAGACAAAGGACCCATGGTTTTGCTCATATGTGGAAGCTAGAATTTATAAATGTATACGTAAACATATACAGATGCAATTGTACACAAATGTATTAACTGAGATATGGTATTTACAGAGGAAACTTCAACTGCTGTAATTCCTTAGAAAATGAATTCAAGATGTGAAAACCTGACAATCAGGACACTAGCACTCGAATGGCAGGGCAATAAGGTCAATGAGAGAGGGGGTGGATGATTGAAGAGAGGAAGGGCTGAGAGAATGCAGTCATAATATTCATTGCATATCCCATAAAATTAAGAAAACTGAAGGGAGGTTTTGGTTGTGAGGGATGGAGGAGAATGATGAAAAGGATGACACTTATTGAGACAGATTGTACTTATCTGATGAATGGTACCTCCCTTGTACAACTACTTAAAGATAATAAAAATATAATTAAACATAAGTAATACTACATGATTTACTCTGAAGACAAGCTATCTATAGTACAAGACAAACTTTATTTTAATACAGGAAATGTAGTAGTATGTTTCCAGACCCAAGTTACAGTGTATCCCTCGGACAAAAGCAAGTGTAAATTAAAATTGCAGGTGTTTCTACTGAAGACCAAGCTGTCGGGTCTGGTCATAGGAAAGAAATTAAATCTGATGATCACAGGCTAATCAGATATAATTATCTGGACCTAAAACATCCACAGCCAGTACTATCTTCTGGATCCCAGGAGATACAAGTACAAATCTTCTATGAACAAAATTATCTTAAATTGTCTTCCTTTTTTGTTCATCTGAAATGAAGATGAAATTAAAAGCTCACTAACAAAGATCATTTTAAAACGCAAGAAACAAACTATCCTGAGTAAAAGAAAACAGAAATATGAAACAGTGGATCATTTAAACCATAAGTGAAGAATATAAAATTTGAATATACTTTCAAACTTAAAAAATATAATTACAAAGATTAGTATGTCATAGATCACAATAAAAATGACTGAAAAACTTTAAGAATGACATTACTTTAAGATGTTCATGTTATTGAAATAAAACAAAAACTTCATGAATTAAGCAACAAGACTGACACAAACTAAGGAAGAATTAATGAACTAAAGGACTGAAGGATGGGTCAGAGGAAATTATATGGAAGGCATCATAGAGAAATAACAATAAAAGCAAAATAGGAAATAAGAATGAAAGATCAAGAACAGAGTCTAAATTTATCCATGTCTCATTCAAGTTCCAGAAGTAGAGGGAATAAAGACAAGTCATATACTCTTTAGAAATCAAAACATCAAAACATGCAAAAATTACACTAACAAGTGTAAAACTGAAATTCAGTGCACATTTTGATATACTACAAAATGCTTCAAAGAGATCTTATAAGCATCTGAAGAGAAGGAGCCTATCACTGTCAGGAAGTCCTATGTAGACTGGCAGGCAGCTCTCAGAAGCCATGAGAGAGGGCAGAACACAAAGGGAAAGCATGGTCTAAGTCAGAGGAGCTCATATGTTAACTCAGAATTTCCTGCTCATTTAACTATCTTTCCTGGATAGACAAGAAACCAAGATTACATCAAAGACTCATAACTGGGTATGTTTATTATCCAAGTGATGAGAATTACAGAAGGGCCAAAAATCAGGAAGAAAAATCATATTTAAAGAAAGGCCTGAGATGCTAGGAAAAATCATAGAGAGCACATGCATGAGAACATAGAGAGACACATACACACACATACACAACATACACATGAGGAAGAATAAGAATGAATACTAAAAAGATAAAACCTTATCTATTCACAGACAGAACGAATGTTTGGAACTCAGAAAAGATCTACAAGTTATGAGCAAAATGTATGAATGTAAGTTTTGAAACCCTGTATACTTTTATATATTAAAACCAAATAGAAATATTAATTTAAATTTCCTTTTCACTTAAAATAAGAACAGAAGGTATAAATTAGTCAAGCATAAATCTTCTAATAGTTAATATAAAAAACCTTCTGAAAGGCACTAATGAAGATTGAATTATTTGAAGAGATACACTATGCTCTTGAGTAGAAAAATTAAATATTATTAATGTGTCAAGTTTTCCACCTCAATCTACAGAATCAATGGAATGAAAATAAAAATGTAGAATTTTCAGGAATGTGATCTTGCTTAAAAACCATATAGACCTAAAGTTGTATATTACTGGTAGAACAATTCTCTAGTCTACTCAAGGTCAATTCTCAGCAATACAAAAATTAAATGAATAAAGACTAAAGATCCCTTAACAGTTTCAGGAGTTGTGAGAATTAACTAGGAAAATTTTCTCTGTAATCAAATAGAAAGACATTGCTAAGAGAATAGATGTATGCTAGAAGAGAATTCCTGGTATGTGATAAAGATGAGAAAAGTGCTAGACAAATTGTCCATAGTAGTAAATTGAAAATAGATTCTTTATAAAAAAAAAGCAACTCTGACTTTATTAAAAGCTTAAATGCAGCAGGGATAGAAACATCGAGATTCCAGCCCAAATGAAAATTTATCAAAGACTGTATCTAAAAGGACAAGCTGGTCACAGTGGTACAAGTCTTCTTAATATCTATTTGAAAGGTAGATTAGGAGAATATTGGTTTGGGGCAAAAGTGAGACCCTATATGAAAAACAACTAAAGCAATAATGGGCTGGGGAATGACTCAAGTTGTAAGTCTGAAAATAAAGAACAAATGTGAAGTAATGAGGCATTATTTGTCTGATGTCATAGTAGGAAAATATTTCTCAAATGAGAAACCATACGTCCCAAATATCAATGCAATGCTTCATAATGTATGCTACATTATAGTCAAGAACTTACATTTTGGGGCTGGGAAGGTGGATCAGTGGTAGAGTGCTTGCCTTGCATGCATGAGCCCTGGGTTCGATTCCTCAGCACTACATAAGCAGAAAAAAGCCAGAAGTGGCACCATGGCTCAAGTGGTAGAGTGCTAGCCTTGAGCTGAAGAGCTCAGGGATAGTGCCCAGGCCCAGAGTTCAGGCCCCATGACCGAGGGGGAAAAAAAAAGAACTTAACTTTCCAATATGTACCATAAAAAAGGCAACAAGCCAACTTTGTTTTTAAGGTAAAAGAAAACTGAATAAAATGACAAAAATACAAATAGACATTTCAGAAAGCTAAAAAGCTGGAATGAAAGATATTCACAACAATATAAGAAAATGGAGACAAAGCTTACATACAGAATATCTACAAATTACAGGAAAGAAGATGGTACTCAATATGAGGCAGTATAGAGAGACAAGGAGATTATATTATTTTAAACCAACATGGAAAGGGCTAAACTCAGAAGTTGATATAAACTAAAAAAAGCAGTTAAGTTTCCCTCTCACCACACTTATATTTGGATGTTAAACAGAGGATTAAGAACATAGGAAGAAATAGTAAAAATCTGGGAATGGGTTGAGACAGAAAGAATGAAAGTCATGTTAGGTAAAAAGAAGTCCTAAAGTTTACCAGTGTTTTGGGATGACTACACCCATTTTATGTACCAAAATTCATTGTTTAAGGATTAAATGTTGCTGGATGACCTGACTGCCTATATTCACTTTGTTCAGAAAGTATAAAAGCTACAGATAGGAACAATCACTCTGAGTTTCTAACTCCCATTTTTTGCATAGGCAATCTCAATAAGTATTCAAACCCCAGAGGCTATACCCCAAAACACTGGATCAGTGTGTATGTATACATATATGTGTTATGGTAAAAATACATAAATCACATAGTAAATGTAAGTTTTTACCTGAGATACATAGATGACTATATGTGATTTTATATAGAGAGAGACACAGAGAGAGGATGTAACACACACTAGAAATCCTTAGAGATTATATTTGTAAACAACTTCAAAGCTTATGATAAAGAAGTATATATGTTGAAGTATGTATATTAACAGATGAAAGTCGCTTATTTTTCATGAAATTGAAAGCATTTGTTTGTTTATCAGACTTCATTATTCATATATACTATAAAGTACTACTTAAACTGAAGGGTTCCATCTACCTTTTAATCTCAGTTACCCCAGAGGTCACTGTCAGAATGCTTTCTGGATGAGACATTTCATCTGTATGGATTTTGAATTAATGTCCTCTGATTAGGTGGACCAAATAAAACATGTTTTCATTAGTAAGTCACACCTATTAAACTAATCACATAACCCTTGTTGCTTTGAAAACCAGTTAGGGAAGTCTATCTGCTGCACTTCAAATACAGTTCTCCTTGGAAAACTGTCTCTGATCAAGTAGCTCCATAAACACACAATAATAGTCACCTTTTTATTCTGCCAGAAATAGTTCTTTGTTTCCTTCCATCTTCAGAATGGAACCCCTTCATGGCTATATTTTTCTTAGTTGAAACAAAGATCATGGGCCTATATGGTCAAAATACCAATGTGCATGTGCAGATTCAGTCTCTATATAGTCTTACCATGTTCTATAACTCAAGTTATATAATCTCATCCTACATCTAACCTTGATATACTAGAAACTATCTACCTTTGTTCATTAACATATGTGTAAAATAACATTAACAGCGAATAATCAGTGATGATCTTGCTCAGTTGTTTGCCTCTCAAGAGTTTATCCAAAAAACATGTTCATTCCTCCAATATTCACTTATTTACTTTGTTTTTCAAATGCTGATTTAACATATACTAATGACTGATTAGTATATGTTATGTTGCTGTATGGCAAGTTGGTATATATATATAAGCAGTGCTGATGTAATCAACATGAGTAATTAGTACTTAAAAACTCCCTAAACATTTATCATTATTTTATGTGTGAAGCCACAGGATATCTCTTTTTGATTCTTTATAAAACATAACAAGTTGTGAACTATAATAATCCTATTTTGTTGCAGAACTTTTCTCACTATCTAATTGTGGATTTTATACTTGTTAAACCTCTTTTTAACCCCTGTTCCCCACCACCTCTCCAATCACCAGTAACTGCTATTCAGCTCTCTGCTTTCAGGAAGATAACTTCTTTAGTTTCCACATATCGATGGGATATGTAATATTTATCTTTCTGTTCCTGGATTATTTCATTAACATAATGTTTGCCTGTACTATTATGTGCAACAGTATAGAGGTTCCATAAAAATCTAAAGGGAGAATAATCACATGATCCAGAAATATATCTCCTAGGTATATGTCCTAAAGAAATAAAACCGGGTATATATCTGATATAGCTGGGTTCATCATTACAGAAGGAACACTGTGACTCTATTGAAAATTAGAATCTCAAATTGTTTTGATCCACCAAATTGAACAAACAGCCATTCATCCTATAGATGAACTTTACAAGAAAGCTGCTGAATGAAGCAGAAATGAGTCTGCAGAAAAAAACAAAACAAAAAAACTTTCTTGGTACTTATTTGTGACCATATAAAACAGGAGGAGGCAAAATGATTTTCACAGACTTTTGCAGAACTGTCAAAAATTGGTTTGGAATGAGTTCTGACCTTTTCCAACCTTCATAAATGTATGATACACACAAAAAGTTGAAAATGTTTGGAACTGATATTTACCCCAGGGCAAAAGGGCACTCTTTCTTATACAATTAAAGGCAACCAAAGACAACTGTCCTGTGATCCACAGGTAAAGCCCATTCTCTCTAGTTAATATTAAGCAGATAAATGTTACCTAAGATACTTTAATGTGTTTAGAGACTGATATGGTAGTATTTACAGTCTTTTTTATGATTGTACAGTTTTCCATTTGAAGTTGTTTATGAATCTAGACACATTGTTTCACAAAAGACCACATTCAACTCTGAGAGGTTAATGTCTATATTGCAATTCTTATTGTTTTCCATCAACAGCTTGTTTCAAAAAGATTTCCTCAGTTTAAAATAGTGCATGAAGGTTGTGCCTGGTGGTAACGACTGTAATTTTAGTTATTTGGGCAGCAGATATAGGATTCTGGTTTGGAGCTGGCATGGATAAAAACTTGAGATGTAACTGGGTGCTGGTGGCTCACACCTGTAATTCTAGGCACTCAGAAGGCTGAGATAAAAGGATCATAGTTCAAAGACAGCTTGGAAAACAAAGCCCATGTGACTTTAGCTCCAATTAAACAAAGCAGTACAGAAGCTTTTGTCTCAAGTGATAGAGCACTAGCCTTGAGCACAAATGCTTATGACAATGTCCAAGCCCAGCTCCAGGTCCCCTCCCACCCCCACCCACTGAAAGGAATAAAAAAAAGATGATTGTAAAGTTAATTATTTTTTTAATTGTGAAAATACCATACAGAGGGGTTATGATTACATGGGCAAAATAATGAGTACATTTCTTATCAAGCATTGTTGTCTACTCCTTTGATTCCCCTTCCCATCCCTTCCCATCCTCCCCCACCCTCCAAAGTTGTAAAGTTCATTTTTTGACATAACATCTTTTGTGCAGATCCTGGGACTGGTTTTGAGCTATTTATTTTTGCTCTACTAACTCATGTCCTCAAGCTCTTACTTGGCTTTTCTGCGAAAGGCTGGGGTTCTACCACTTCAGCCACAACTCTACTTGTAGCTTTTTGCTGGTTAATTGGAGATGAGAGTGTCATGGATTTTCCTGCATAGGCTGTCTTTGAACTACCATTCTCATCACTCAGCCTCCTGAATACTTAGAGACAGGCACCCAACTTCTTAACTAGAATTTTTTTATGAAGAGTAACAGATAATTCACTAGACTAGTAATGTAATAAATTTTTTAAAAATAAGCTTCTGAAATACTTTCTAAAGTTTAGTTCTCCAAGTTTAGTTTTCCAAGATGTCAAAGATCTCTTTGTTTAGAGCTCCTATGATTTTACAGACACTTTCCTACCTTGTAGCAAGATGATATCAAGGGTTAGATATCCCATTATAAACTAGGCATGAAAAGTTGGTGATGGATACTGTTCAAAACAAATGTGCTTGTTACCTTACTTATGTAACTGTAACCCCTCTGTACATCACCTTTGCAATAAAAATTTTTTTAATGAAAATCAGCTTTAATAACGAAGGGTTTGTTTTCAGAAAAAAATGTTTGGATGGCTGTCCAGAAATATAGATTTTATAGAAAATTATTTAACAGGATCAAATCTATGCGTTTAGTGATGTCATTGGACAAAGTATTTGATTATTCAGTGGATATTGGGTGATTGTGGATCCTGAAACCTAATCTTCTCTGGGGTAGGAGAAACAAAGGGAACATATAGTGTCTTTGGTTAAACACAAGAGATTTTTAAACAAGGAAACCACAAGGATGATCAATGGTCCTTTAGATGAAAGCTCAAGGAATTGATGATGAACAATCAAATTCTTCTCCAATTAGCCCCATCCTAGATGGGGGAGATTATTAATAAAAGCAAATACAAATGTATTGATAGAGGAGGGGTACAAGATGGGAAACAAATGAAAGGTAAGTATTCATTGATCTATTGATGCTTTAGGAATCCAGTAAACAACAGTCTATATATATTTTCTTTTACTTCTCAGCTAATAGATGGATCCTATTGTTTTAAGACAAATAAAGGTGATTGAAGCAAATAAAACTAATTATGTGGAAGTTTCCTCTTGTGCTTATTCATATATTTATACTCTTTTTGAAAACATGCTTTGTTCGTAATTCATGTGGCACCAAACTTAGGATTCAGTCATCTTTAGAACATTCACAGCTTGCTGCATTCACTACTATGAAAAACAAATTCATCACCTTAAAAGAGACTCCATATATATTAGCAATCTCCTCTCATTTCCCATCTCACCCTTAGACCTTTACTACAGCTAATCTACTTTCTTTCTCTATGGGTTTGCCTATTCTAAACTGGAATCACACAATATATAAGTTGTTGTGATTGCTTTCTTTTACTAAATAAAATGTTCCCAAAGTTCAGCCATGATGTAGTATTTGTCAAACTTCACTCCTTATTAATAGGTAATATTCCACTGGATAGACATAAACAAATGTATGATGATATTCTCATTTACCTTTTATTCTCAACGCTGGTGTTCTACCATTTGAGCCACACCTCCATCAGCTTTTTGCTAGTTAATTGGAGCTAAGAATCTCAAAGATTTATCTGCCCTAGATGGCTTTGAACTCTAATCCTCAGATCACAGCCTCCTGAGCAACTAGGATTATAGGCATGAGCCACTCTTACTCAGCTAAGCATTCATCCAAGGAATGGTTGTAGATTGATTCTAAATTCTGATTGTTCCAAACAATAAAAATACATAAATACAAGAAATTCTAGTGCACACAAACTTTGTTTCTACTGTTAAATCAGAACAGCACACATAAAGACACTGCCCTGTAACCCAATAATAGACAGAAGGCAATGGAGATAGAGTGTCAGATGGTTACACAGTATGTCAGTTCAGAAGGCTATAATAGCAGCATGAGGTAGACATCAAGAAATTTGGCCATTCACTTCAGTCTTAAACATGGGTTTGAAGTCAGGGAAAATTTTGATTGAATGATTAAGAGAGTTGCATACTGAAAAAAAACAATTGGTATGGGTATAAATCCTGGTTATAACAGGTTGAAAGCTGGCCTGAAGACAGGATAAGATTTAGCTATATGTGGAAGCAAGTGGCTCCAGCCATAGGGGGAAGAGGTGTGATAAGCCCGGGAAAGTGGCACAAGGAACAGATCTAGCCAGCAGAGATGGACTGGAGACAGAAAGCATGGAAAAGCATGCCATCATCTTCAAGGCATGCCTGTAATGACAATGGGCAAATGGATTCTAGACATGATATGGCACTGTGAAAATCATCTTGAAAACACACACCATAAAATAATGGTTTAATTGGGCAGTGTAAGAGTGAGAGGTGAGGCAGGGTCAGAAAAAAAAAATCAATGAAAACCCTACTTGCACTGGAGGCAGCACTGTGAGGCCGAGAAAAAAGGGAGAAGAGGTTAGATTAGATCCCCACGATATTACTTGTGAACAATCAGGACAGCCATGTCAGAATATCCAGCATGCCACTTACAACAGGTCTGCTCACAGTGAGGGGTGGGAAACTGAGAGACAATATGATGGTTCAAGCCACCAACATCAACATAGATGACAATTCCAAGAAAGCATTCAGAAAGAAAAATAATGGCAAAGATTACCTTTTCTGTACTTCATTATATATCCTCATTTTGTTTTTTCTTTTAAGACTGTCAAGGCATCTGCCCTCTCACATGCAAATGACAGTAATAAGATATTAAGGTTTATAATTTTAAACCATTCATTCTGTGCCATATGCCACTTCAGTATATTATTTTACAATAGGCTTTACTTAAATTTTAACAGAAGGTAAGTTATTGCCGAGTGCAGAATTTTCAACTCTGAACTAAAGCCAACTAGTATTCTGATTTTTTTTAAATGGCACATACTTAATAGTTACATATTTTGAGAATACCTCATTTAAATTCTAATGTATTTTAATAAGGGATGAAAGAAAATATCAGCCAGTAAAATTTTTTTCTTAAATTACCCCTAGTGCTTGATTACTCCTCCACAATCAAAATCATGTCTTAAATATGAATGATACAAAACAAGGCTACAGACTGAATGTCTAACGGAGTGAGTTTAGCTGCTTGTTTAAAATGACATACCTAGCTATTCAGTAATCACTTTATAATAACCCCTTTCATTTCCAAATCCACTCAGCCATCAGGCAGCAGAGAGGAAAGAGCTGGCAGTAGAGTCTACAACTGCACATTACTTTTACATTTCATGACAAGCTAATTCTAGTGAGTTCTAAAGAGAGACACACAAGGGTACTTGTGATTTTCTTTCCATTGCATGAAGGAAGCATGTGTCTAGAATAAATGCAAGATAAAAGATTACCGACATACACTATTCACATTCACCCTGTGTCAGTGATAGTTTGCCCCACATGTACCCCAGGTGACACAGTATACATCTAAGTTAATGAAAGTAACCCATATGACAACCTCCATTAGTTCAAACCAAGGAGACCTGCCGCAAGGGTGCAGACTTCTAACCATACAGTGGTGGACAAAAACCAGAGAATGATGGCCATCTTGTCACCACGAGTCCTGGATTTACATACTGTAGCACAGAATGCAGAATACTGCTTCTCATGTTACAGAAGGTGGAAACTACAACCACACTATTAGAAATGACACATTTCTTTGGCCTTAGTTTTTGTCTTTTTTCATATAAAGTACATTTCACTGCAGACTAGCTCAAGGCCATTCCTTTAAAGGTACATCTCATTAAATCCAAAATGCCCTTAAGTGTCAAGTGTGTGTCCATTTGGCACTAAAGAGCTAAAGGAGTAAAATGGCTTTCTAGACGTCATTGGACCCAATCCATGATCTACACCTGAGCAATACATTATGTTCTTGGTGTAAGACTTTAAGATTGCTTTGAAAACCACCTAGTACAATGATTAAAGATAGCATAAATCTATGTAGATCCTAGAAGCTCCATTCTTGCCCAGAAAGCAAAGCACAGATGTTGTTTATAATACTGTACACAAAATAAATGGGCTTTGTTATTTGATACTTTGGGGTGAGGAAGACAGATCAGGACTGTGGTTTATCGCTGCTGACAAACTGCACTGATTCAAAATCATTATCACCATCAAAGAGAGCTAAATAGTGAATCTGAGACAAGACTTTACTGAATCAGTGACAAGACTGCATGGTCCTGTCAATCAATGCTAAATAATATCATCAGTGAGTGTTAGATGGCTATATATCTCAGGTAGTTTTTATAAGTGTAATCAGCCTGGGCCAAAGAATGTATAGTGAAACCAAGTTTGGTAAGTTAACCCTGGAATGCAGGAGTTGATAAATGAACAATATTCTCTAGACTGACTGAAAAACAAACTTTGAACTTCACAGTGCAAAATGAAGAGAGAACTCTCCTAGCAAGCAATTACATAATAACTATTTTAAACATTACCCATCATATAGATAGAAATAAAAATGTCAACAATAGAAAAATTGTTCAGTAGACACTAGGTTGAGAATGAAGTATGGGTGGGGATATGAGGGGAAAACTGGGAGAGAGTCTGAGTAACCTTCTGTACATCACCTTTATAATAACAACTAAAGTTTTTGAAAAATCTGAGTTAGGTGCCACTGGCTCATACCTGTAATTCTAGTTACTGAGGAGATTGAGATCTGAGGATCCCAGTTTAAAGTCAGCCAAGGCAGAAAAGTATATGAGACGCATATCTCTGCTTAATCAGCAAAAAGCTAGAAGTGGAGCTGTAGTCCAAGTGGTAGAGAAAAAATCCTGAGGGACAGTGTTGTGGTCCTGTGTGTGCACGCCCCAGCATTACCAAACACATATTTTCTCCCTCCCTTCCCCGTTCCTCTCTCTCTCTCTCTCTCTCACACACACACACACACACACACACACACATACACATACAAATTAGAAAATCAGAGACTGAAAACTTAACAAATGAAGAAATTCATATGTAGATGTTGACTACACCTTGTTTTTCTAGATCCCATTTGGTTTATGAAATATACAGTATATATACTGTTGCTATTCTCTAACAAACATTTTCTGTTCATTTAAACCTTATCCATGACCTTGAACTCATCTTTTATTATATCATTCATTTCATCTATTCAATTTCAATTTGCCTGACAAATCACAAGCCCAATTCAACCTTTTACTTCATGGTTCACATCCACAATATGGGTGACAGGATGGGTGTCCTGGCTGATCACTCATACATAGAAATCATCATGAGTAGGAAGATCATTTGGGTAAGAGTAGGGACAGCAAGACTCCATTCTTGGCTTCCACTTATCAAAATAAAGGATTTGAGATGCAATAAATAGTATAACACTTGCCAACATGTTTGAAGCCCTAGGGTCAATTCCCAGCCTGAAAACTAACCAAGCAAGCAACACCCCCCCATGATAAAAAAAAAACTTAAGGTAAATATAAAATATTAAACACATGCACATGTTCAGAGAAGTACCTACTCATTTTTCACATGCTAAAATCAAAACACCTGTGGTCAAAGCCTTTCAGACAGAAGGGCAAACTGAAAAAAGAAACAGCAGTTAGCAACAAAGAAACTGGCCGGTCATCACTTAGGAAGACTAACTGCTAGAGGAAGCTGAAATAATCTACAAATGATTTCTTCTATCTCAACAGAATGGCTACTTGTTCAGTAAAGCCAAATGAAAATCATTTTAAATAACTGAACCCAACTTACTCTATCAGTTTTGAGTACATGCAGTTGGAGATTTGAAGTATATTTGGTGGATGCAGTTTAGATAGAGTCTTTGTTATTTTTGGCATGGTCAAAACATCTGCAATGGTAAGATTCCTTTAATTATTTCCAAGATTTAAGATCTTCTGTAGCCTTATCAAGATTATCATGTCTAAAGTAGCCTATACTTGAAAATTATGAAGAAAGCCTCGTTGATAAGGGATGACCCTCAAAAAAAAACAAAACAAAACCCAAAATCCAAACTAAAAACAAACAAAAACAAACAAAAAACATTCAACTTTGATTAGACATAATATGAAACCTTCTTTAATTATTTTGGGGTTCTTGGAAGAGACCCTAAGACCTTCATCATACTAAGTCTACACTCTACTATTGAGCTACCCACTATCAGTCTCAAACTTCTGTTAAATAAGAAAGCAACTGAACAAGTATCACATTGTTGATGAGAGAAACACACTGTTCTGTAAAAGTTTTAGAACTACTTATAAGGTTTTATCTTCCATGCAAACAAAATAATAAACAAGATTTAACAGATATTTGAAACATCGGCAACTGAATTTTATTAACTTCAAAGGCCGGTTTCTAAACAATAAATCTAGTGGATTCTAATAATGATGGTATTAAAAATCTGTCACTTAGAGAATTACGAATCTGGTAATTACTTCTGAGTTGCACAAAAATGTAATATGAACCACATTTCCTTCATATAATTTTGGTAAAATATAAACTAAAAGGAAAGCAATTCTAGTCATTTATTAATATCAACTTGTTAAGATGTCTCAAGGCCGTATTTTCCCACAGATATGTTCCCCACATGAACCAAGGACTCTAATTCTGGTTGCTTGCATGATTCAATGATTTTTAACATTTTCCTGAATTAAAAGTGGTAGGGAATGAAAGGCAGAGACTTGCATGATAAAAATAAAAATGGCTAACTAAATGGCTACTGGAAATAATATTAAAGCAGCCTCTATATGATTGAAAATGTGATTACCTGAGATACTCAAAGTTAACTGAAAAAAAATCTCCAAACTCCAGAAAACCAGTGTTTCTTTTTTAAAAAACATACAAGCCTTTAAAAAATTTTCATTTTATCATCAATTTTACTTTGTCTCCTAAAGAAAATACAGCACTATTAAGGAGTAACTATGGCATTCTATGAAAAACTTCAGTCTTTGATCACAGCATTAAGAGCTCTTGAAAAAATAAGCCTTTAAGCAAAGAAAATTTGATCAATAGGACACTGACTTCATTCTAAGACTCCAGAGGTGAATGTGAAGATAGCAGGGCTGTAGCACTGTAGTTTCTTCAGTGGAAATATGTCAACGTCCAGTAGGAGACAGGGAGATAAACTTTTTCTATCCAATTGGACTTTAGGGAGAAATCTGTCACTCAAAGGACAGGATCAGAGCATGAATCATAAAGTAAGGATGTCCATATGAAAAGGACAAAGAGGGGCTGGGAAGGTAGCTCAGTGATAGAGTGTTTGCCTTGCATGCATGAGGCTCTAGGTTCGATTCCTCAGTAACACATAAGCAGAAAAAGCTGGAAGTGGCACTGTGGTTGATGTGGTAGAGTGCTAGCCTTGAGCTGAAGAGCTGAAGGACAGTGCCCAGGCCCACAGTCAGGCCCCACAACCAGATAAAAAAAATAACAAAGAGCTCAAACTCTCACATTCATCCCATAGAAGTAATTCCAACAGACCATAAGAATTTCAAAAGTAGAACCATGTCCAGCACCTAATAAATATACAGACAGGGGAGAAAAGAAAGAAAAGTATGAATAGATCAGTGTGAGTCAGCTGAAGTGAATATAGAGCAATGCAGCGCCCACCTTGACACCCTGCCAGACAGTAACTGGGTGTGTGGGCTTCTTCATCTATCACTACCTCACACTTCCTCTTCTTCAGATAAGAACAGAAATCATTCTAACTTATTACTAACCTTTAAAGAGAGGCTCTCGATTAACAAGAAAACCAACTTTGGACCAGCAAATTTTGGATATGCAAAAACCTCCTAAAGGTCTATATTAAGGGTTTGGACCTCAGCCTGGGGTGCTATGAGGATAATAGAACCTTCAGGAGATTTTATTTTGTGGGAAGAAGTTACTGGGGATGTACCTGAGAGGAGATTTTGTGACAGTGGCCTCATGCTGTCTCTCTCTTTGGTTCCTGTCTACTACAAGGTAAGCAGCTATGTTCTACCATGGTTCCCTGCCATAATGTTCTATTTCATAGGACCAAAGCAACAGGGCCATGGATCCATGGACTACATCTTCTGAAGGCATGAGTTCAAATAAACCTTTCCTCCTTTTAAGCTGATTGTCTCTGGTATTTTGTCCCAGTGATAAGAAGATGAGTGACATGCTAATTTATTTGGAAAGTTTACAAATGTGAATTGTAGTGAGAAGAAAAAAAAGTAACTAGAGAACTAGAACCACAAAGATTTGTGAAACTATGACAAGAGTGAAGAATCCATGCCATCTGTTCACATATACATTTAACTCATTGCTTAAAATAAGCAATTTAAAACCTCTAGGGAAATAGATGTGTTCAATAACTGCAGTTTAATATTTTACAGTTACTTAAGATGTTGAATAAGCAATACAAAAATGACGGTTTTCGGCCTTTGAAATTAAATAATAGCATCATTGTTAAAAAAGCAAAAGAGAACTTTTTGAACATCTGAAAAAAATCCATTATCTGAGGCATATAATATTTTCTCTCAAATATCCATTTCTGTGAGCCTGAAAATTCAGTAAACATGTAAGAAATGTGTTTTCTGTGAAGCAGGTACCATCAGAACAGGATAATTCCAGCCAATGAAAGTATTAAATGGGAGAGAGTTCTAAACCACACAAACTTTGAAAAAGTGTTTATCTATTCTGAGGAGATAAGCCAAAATGATTCTGTCACCCCTACCTAGAGTTTTTGTTTAGCTTCATGTATTACTCATACACAATTTCCATATTTTGTCTCAATCATTCATTTCTGCTGAAAAGTTTGTTATCTGTAAGGTAGGATATATCTCATAAAACCAGAAGCTCAAGATCTTCCTTCTTGAGCACAGGGAATTCCTCAGGCACAAACCCTATGTGTGTGGTTAACACAAAGCACAGGCAGCTCTCCTGCATCTTTACCTTGTATAGTACTGCAGACAAAAGAATCACATTTACATTACAAATAGTATTGCTTAAATTGGAAGAGCACCTTCCAATGTAGACACACCTGCATTAAATATACAGTCTTTGGTTGATCCAGAGGATCATAGTTTGAGACCAGCCTGTGCAAAAAGAAATCAGGGAGAGCCTCATTTCAACAAACAAGGTAAGAGAAGTAGAAACATCTCTCAGATACATTGGAGATAGGAGGATCACTGAGGTATATCCTGGGCAAGAACACAAGAGCTTATCTGGAAAAAGTTGCCAAAGCAAAAGAGCCAGAAGCATGGCTCAAGTGGTAGAGTGCTTGCCTAGGAATTACAAAGCCCTAGGTTCAAACCTTTGAACTACCAAAAAAGTTTTATACTGAATATATTTACCAAATTATTTCACCAGCACACTATTTGTAGGTAATGAGTTTCATAATATAAAGTTTATCATATCAAACATTTTTGAACCTCTCTTAGTCAGCAGGCAATTTTTGGCTTAATTCCTGAGAACAGAAATGCTAGTTCAAACACAGTAAATGTTTAAGAATTCCAGTATGAATTAGCAAAATCACTTCTAGAAAATTCTCCCACTTTATATCTGACAGTGTTTTTTTCTATTGCTAGGTATTGTATTGAATTGGCTGGTGGTCTCTAAAAAGATATGTCCATGATCTAGGGACATGGGAACAGGACTTAATTTGGATATAGTTAAGGATCTTCAGATAAAAACATCCTCCTAGGTTATGTGGGGAAGGGAGAATAAATGATCAGTGTCCTTTTACTTTAAATTTGAGAGAAACTTTTTTTCCTGGCAGTTCTGGAGTTTGAATTCTGGGCCTCAAGCTTGCTTGACAGGCATTCTACCCATTGTGCCATACTTCCAGTCCATAAGAGAGGTATGAAAGACAGAAGAGGAGAGGAGCATGGAAGGGTGAATGATACAGCCACAAGCCAAGGAATGCCAGTAGCCACTAGAAGTAAATAGAACCTCCCTAGAGCCTCATTAAGAAGCACAGTCCTGCCAGCACTCTGATTTTGACTTCAGTCTCCAGACTGTTGTTTTGTTCTACTAAAAGTATGGTAATTTACTATAGCAATCATGGAAAAGGAGGATGATACTGTGACTAATATCTAAACTTGTGACCTGAGGAGGTAGGCAGCAAGCACAGGCTGAATAATATTTGTGTCATATGATACAAAGAATAGCCTCAATTGCTTTGAATACACTGTCAGTAGAAAAATGAAAATTAAAGAAAAAGCTGGTGAGGACATAGAAAAATATTTGAAGCTAGATGAGAGAAAACATTTGTTATAGGGACACAGAAAACACAGCGTGATTGTACTCTACAACTGTTACAAAGCAGAATCTGTAAGTGATAAACTTGAAAATTTACTTGCAATCTCTAAGCCAAATGCTGAACATTCAGCCTGGTCTCTCCTTGCTGATCATAATAAAATAAAATCAGAGAAACAGGAAGGGAAGAAAGTGAGGAAGAGATGAAGAAAGAGAAGAGAGAGGGAAGGAAATTGTTAGGAACAAACAGGAATGGAGATACAGTGAGAGCAAAAACAAAACAACAACAACAAAAACCTGGCAAGTTAAAGGACCAGCACTGGGTAACTTGGAAAGTTCTAAGTTTATCCAGTTTATGAATGATACTAAAATTGGGCTACTCATTGTAAGAAAAGGTGCTCTAGAGAAAAGGTCAAAGGTCAAGTGGGTGGCTAATCCTTCACTAAAGAGATGGTGGTGGCTGGGCGCTGGCGGCTCACGCCTGTAATCCTAGCTACTCAGGAGGCTGAGATCTGAGGATCGTGGTTCAAAGCCAGCCCGGGCAGGAAAGACCATGAGACTCCTATCTCCAATAAACCAGAAAACCGGAAGTGGCGCTGTAGCTCAAGTGGTAGAGCGCTCGCCTTGAGCTGAAGAGCTGAGGGACAGCACTCAGGCCCAGAGTTCAAGCCCCACGACCGACCAAAAAAAAAAAAAAAGAGATGGTGGTATGTGTGACCCAATCAATCACCTCAGGGACTGAGATAGTTACCAAGAAAACATAAGGGAGTACACTCTCCTGTCTAAATGCGTGGATCCTGTATCATATGCAGGAGTCTAGGACTTGGTTGAGAATGTTGTATCAAAAGAAACACGGCCAGCTTGGACAGAATGGGGACAGAGAGGATGTAATGCAGGGAGGTTGTTAGACATCTGTGGGACCGAAAAAGCTACTCAACTGTAAACACGTAAAGGGAGACAATCCCTAGAGCAAGACCCTAGTCTCCAGAGGTACAGCTGTAGACACAGGGCCAGAGGCTGACAAAACTTTGGGCCCAGAATAAGATGAGTCATCAAGGATTATTCTTGGGCTAGGAAATTTTAGTGGAATCTTCACTGCTAGACTTCAAACTTTCCTGGGCATAAAAGTGTTCCAATTTCTGCTATTGGGAATGACAGTGATTATTCTGAGCCTGCTTTATGTATATTTTGGAAAATATAATTTACTTTTTAGTTGTAGGCTCCAAACAGAGGATTTGGCCCTAGAATACATAACATCAAATCCAGAAATACCTGATTCAAATGACTCAGATGATGAAATTTGGGACTTTTGAGATGATGTTTTGAGTCTAAATTTGACAGTGTAAAGAGCTGAGTCTTAGTGATGTTGCATTAGGGTGAATGTATTTTGCAAAGGATGGATACTGGTGTTTGGGAGCTAGAAGGTGGACTATGTGGATTGAGTAGTGGTTCCCAAAAGGAACCTATAAAGTTACATGATTTGGAAAAAGAGTCCTCACAAAAACAATGAAAGATCTGGAGGAGAGGAAACCATCCTAGATTTTGTGCGTGGGCTCTAAATCCAATCATCTGTGTCTTCTGAGGACTTCCACAAGAAAGAGATGATGAACAATAAGGCAAAGGCCAAGTCAATGCCCACAGAATATCCACCAGAAACTGTCAGAGTAGAATCTCCGCAAAGACCTCAAAAAAGTCCACTGCCCTGCTAACACTGATTTTAGACTTCCAGTACTTAAGTGGTAAGGAAATAAATGTCAGCTGTATTAGAATAT
Organism: Dipodomys ordii; assembly: GCF_000151885.1. NCBI lineage: Eukaryota > Metazoa > Chordata > Mammalia > Rodentia > Heteromyidae > Dipodomys > Dipodomys ordii. Next base: position 4,812,741 of record NW_012267316.1, on the reverse strand, counting down.
ACACTTTGTGGTAATTTGTTATGGTAACCACTACTAGAACACATCCCCAATATACTGTATTTTATACAAGTTTTCCAATTTGATATATGCTAAAATGTTATAATTTGAACATGTATTTTTTTCTAGCTAGAACTTTTTAAATATGCTTTAACAACTAACATACTGATTGTTATATTTCAGAATAGTTAGACTGCCAGTTGCAATCCTTTGACCAATTTATTCTGCAGTATTTTTTTCATTGATTTTGAGTGTACAATATACTAAAGACATTAGTTTTTACTTCAATTTTTAGATTTTTTTAAGTTTTTGTTTGAATTTATTATTGTATGATGATACATAGACTCTATAGTCAAATGTAGTGAACTTTTCTCCACCAGTTAATTTTTTAATTCTTTGTGCTGGTACTGGGGCTTGAACTCAAGATCTGAGTGCCGCCAATCTATTATTATTATTATAAATGGAATCTTGTTAATTGCATTTGCTATGAAGACTACACAAAAGCTAGGAATGGAATCAGAGGTCAGATCAAAGGACTATATTATACCAACCACATAGCATGCTTCACAAATAATAAGTTAGTTTGTTCTCATGATAAACCCAGGAATACAGATGCGGAAATGAGCCACAATGTTACGAGATGTGCCCAAATTCCCATAGATCATAGGTGGATGAACACTATACATCATAGTTCCTAACTTAGATGTATTTTGCTTCATAGCTATCTATTTCCCTGGCTGTCCTAGAAGTTTTAATCAATTTATAATTGATTATTTTTCATTTTCCAGGAAGAAAAACACTATGAAAAACTTTGTCACCTACATCAACATTGTACTTTTATTTTTGCCCCTAAGTTATTACTGAATTAGCAAACAGTTCCCCAATACTGAATAACTGTAAATCCAATTTTCACTTTAGGACATTGGTGGTTATTATATCTGAGTTCTGCACATAAAGTATGTGTGTTTGGACCATTTTTTAATTTCCTTTTTCCATCTTGTTGGCTAATCAAGCTTTACTGAGTCCTGAATAAAGCCGAACTTGACTAGCCTAAAAAAGACTGTTGATTTGCTTGAGCTCAGCAACTTCCAAATTCAGCCACAGTAATAGTCCATCACTCTCCACATCACCACATCTCTGCCAGACACTTGGTAGAGTCCTGGGGAGCAAAGATGGCAGGCTACCCTTCCTTCTTAGCCTGCCTTTTCTTCTGCCTTCATTTCAGCTTTGCTACATTGTCTTTTTATAAAGCATTCACTTGGGATGCAAGAGGAAGACACAGCTGCCCTAAGTTTTATTTACTTTTTTCAGATCTACATTGCTGTCTAGACTGCCTTGTTTCTGGCATTTTCATTAATTCTACACATATTGCATCTGACAGGATTACTGCAGTTTGTTGACAGGACCCTCTGGCCTCCAAACATCAAATGCATGATGTCCCTATCAAACTTGACACCTGTTTTTCATTCCCAGGCATTGATTTTCCACCCACTAGCCAGCATATTTCATAGGAGGAAAAAAAATAAAAAGAACGACCAATGCTATCTGCAAAGTATTGATCACAGAACTGCTGAAATCCCTACCTGAAAATTTACCACCTTAATTTCCAGTAGGTTACATTGGCTCTCTTCAAGTGGGTAAAGATTTAAGAGTATGATCAGCATGTGTTTACTACCCAACAACCTACACAACCTGCAGCTCACATCAAAATTGGAAGGATAGAAATGAACATTGAGTGACCGCTTAACTTTTTTAAAGATCAGATAAACAGAACCAGGTGCTGTAGTGCACACAACTGGGACCCCAACATTCTGGAAGCTGAGTCAAGAGTATAAATAGTTTGATCCAGCCTTGGCTACCAAAAAACTCCAAAAATATAGAAAAAAACTCAAATACATCAGATAAGTGACCAACTGTTTCCATATAAAACAAAAGAATGTAATTTTTAAAATAATCAAAGGTAGGAAATGTAAGCATTCAAATTTTGATTTAGAAAGAAAAGAATTCATTTTACCCTCAAAAGTACAGAGTGTTAAGCTGGGCCTAGCAGTTTATTATTTAGTTCCTCAAAGGGCTGGGGCATGAGGACTACTTGAGCCCAAGTTCAAGAAAAGCCTGAGTAAGATGATGGAAATTCAACTCAAACACCAACAAACAAACAAAAAATCTAAAGAAAACCATGAACAGAGTAGAAATACTTGTGTTTTGCACAATTTTGTAGCATAGATCTTATCACTTTACATATATAGAACATGTATTTGTTTTACATGTAAGTTTTTAACACTAAGACATATAGCAATGTAAGATTTAATTCTCACTCATTTATCAACAATTGCATATTAAGAGACTATTATTTGCTCCTTATTGTAGTATTTCACTTGAAGCTAGGTGCTACACTTTTAAACTTAGCTACTCAGGAGTCTGAGACTTGAGGATCAAGGTTCAAAGTCAGCCTAGGCCAGAAAAGTCCACAAAATATCATCTCCAATTAATCAGCTAAAGGACTGCCTTCAGTGGTAGAGCAGATGTGATTGAAAAAGTTGAGTGAAAGGGTGAGGCCCTGAGTTCAAGCCCTAGTACTGGCACAAAAAGAAAAAAAAAACAAAAGGAAGAAAAAAGGAACGGGAAGGGGAAAGAAAATGGGAAAATGAAAAGGTAAAGAAAGAGGAAACAGGAAAGAACAGAAAAGGAGAAAAAAATCACTGCATATTTTGTAACTGAAACTGTGAAAAGTAAAATGTATAGACAAGAAGGGGTTACTATAAACACTAAAAAGCTCAAACATTTATCAGAACAACATAATGTCATTTGTAAAAAGACAAACAATTAGAGGTGGGCTCGAATTGGGGAACAACAGAAGGGATGATGAGAGAGCCGGGACTAGAAATGGAGGAAGCTATGGACAGGATGAAACAGACCCAAATATAAGCTCTATTCTATATTTGCAATTAAAAATCTGACTATAAGGCTAGTGTTTATGACTAGTCCATTGTTTTCTTAAAATTACAGTAAACATGCTTTTAACTTGGTATGCTTTGTCTTGTCTTCTACAATGATTCAGAAATTATGTTCCCCTTTGAAATCAAATTTTCAGTCTAAGCTCCTTCCTGCTTACATTGTTTTCTTTTTAAAAGATTTTTGCTATGTAGCAAATCTCTTGAATATATGGCAGATCACCAGGTATTTTTTGCAACACAAATAGATTTGGCAATGAATTATGTTAGCAAAAACGGGCAGCATCTGATTAAATAGAAATCTCAAAATGACTTCGGAAGGATATTACCTCAACACTTGTACACATTTCCATACAAAACAGACTCCACAGGAATGTCAAATCCTAACAGCTCTCACATGCCAAAGCTACAACTGTCAGTCTCTCTAGAAAAGAGAACTAATTATCAGGCTTTCTCTCTCAGTAAAAACTGAATGCAATGAGGAACATAAAATAATCATCCATCTAATTTATTTATGTTAAGATAATAAAAAGATTAAGTTGAATATAACTCAAATCCTGAGAGATTAATCCTTAGATATATTAAGACTTAATATTTTATATGCTTTGTTAAAAGCACACTTTGTGTGTGTGTGTGTATGTGTGTGTGTGAGTGTGTGTGTGTGTGTGTATAAGTTCAAGCCCTAAAGGGCCTAAGCACTGTGCTTTTTTGCTCAAGGCCACAGCTCTACCAGTTGAGCCACAGCTCCACTTCTGTTATTTTGGTAGCTACCTGGGACATGAGTCGTGTGAACTCTTCTGCTCTGGCTGGCTTTGAACCATGATCTCAGCCTCCTCAGTAGCTAAAAGTCATACTGGCCCCCAGATCATGTCTTGACTTTTGATGAAAGTCTGAGCATGACCAAACGAGTAAATGTCCTTTATTTCATATACCTAATAGAGGAGGGTACAGATGCAAATCTACTTCTATAATATCAATCATTTAGGATTTTGGTATGTTTATATTTTCAAAAGTTTCCTTGTAAATGTAACACTTTGATTATAAATGAGCCAATAGCCCCAGAGAACTAACAAGTAAGGCAAATTTTCAAAACTGACATGTTTTGGTTAGATTTTAAGCCTACTGATATTTAGAAATAGGATAATAAGTGAAATTTGGGTGAAACAGCACACCATATATTACACATAAAGTCAAAATACAACTGCTGCTGTTGTTTACTACATTTCACAGACTTGATACATCTGAGCAAATGGAAAAAGAAGTTGACGTCTGACACCATGTGCTTCTCTAACATTGTCAGCATAAACTATCTAGAAGCACAAAATTCCTATAAACCTAGAATGCAGAGAGAGATATGCTGCGTATTCCTTATCTGAGATACCATGAAACGCTCTGCAATGCTACACTCTGGTCTGAGGCTGTCTTGAATCTGCACTGAGGATGTTTGTGTACATAGGAATATATGTTTGCTCTTCCTTCTGGTGGTGTGCTCTTTCTTAATTCTTTGTTGCAGCACAGGTACCCTAGGACATAACAGACACTCACTGAAATAAGACCTTACCCTGTGTTGGAATTCTTGTGCAGCCATTTGCAAGCACACAGGACATTATAGAAGCTCTCAGGGGGTAGACTGGAATGATTCATAACAGAACCATGTGGAAGACATTCCTACTCCATATAACTCAATCATACTTCCTCTTACTCCTCCCACCCTCAACTCTGTTCTTACCTTCAACAGTTCTACTCTTTGTGTTCTCCTCACATGAAAATCCATGGCATTAGACTCACATGCGAAGCAGTTTACCAAGATTTTTCTACCCAGTAAATAATCTCCTTTGCTGATCTGATGCCAGTTATTGCAATAGTTTAAATTTTATATTTCTCCATTATCACAAATTTATATGAAGTGCAACCATAGTAAATAAATACATCAATATTTATTGGAATAAATCCATTAAGACTTTTCATGAGTGGATTTTCCTTTCACAAGATGCTTTATAAAAAGATAGTGATAAGCCCAGAGAAGAAACCTCTCCTGGTCTCATGTCAGGCAGATTTTCAAGAGCGACAAGGATGAGTTCTACACCTACTTCCAGTAATGACCTCTATGCTTCTAAGAAAAACTTGAAGAGCAACAGCAGGGGTTCATTGTTTTCAGAGCCAAGCTAATCTGTTTCTCTTGTCTTCGAAGTTAAGTTAAGTTGGCTCTTTTCAAAAATTTTAACAAAAGTACCTCTGGCAAAGGACCAGAGAGAACAGGGAGGTTCATGGATGTAACATGAAAGCACTTTTTGCAAACAGGATCCCAAATTTGATCGTTAAAAATATGCAGATTTTAGCCCATTCCTGATGGCTTACATCTGTAACCCTAGCTACTCAGGAGACTGAGATCCTAGGACCACAGTTGGAAGCCAGCCCAGGCAGAAAGTGAGATGCTTATCTCCAATTAATCACCACACATACACATACAAAATTACCGTGCATGCACGCGTGCGTGTGTGCACACACACACAAGCTGGAAGTAGAGGGTAGTTCAAAGTTGTAAAGTGCCAGCCTTGAGAAAAAAAAGCTGAGGGTCAGTGACCAGGCCATGAATTCAAGCCCCATGACCAAAAAGGAAGAAAAAAGCAGATTTTGAGTCATGTTCCATAGAAAAAAACATGTCTAGTATATGAAAAGCAGCACTCACTACTTCTCATGTCAAATGCCATGCTGGGAAGATGCCATGTCTACTCAACACTTTTGTACCTGAAGTAAGATACAGGCTTTCTGTTTTCAGAATTTTAATCTTCCTAAGGGACATCACAAAAAACATGGAGAACCAGACTTCAAAATACACTGTTGACAGTAGGTTTCAGTGTAGCCATGGCATCATTATTTGCCCAAAGCATCCGGTTTGGAAGGCAAATCACATGGTCATTTTGCCAATAAGACACCTAACTGCCACTCTATTTTTGACTCACAGTTCTCTTTGTCAGAAATGCCCACTGGGCAAGAAGAATGGCAGCCAAAACTGTGCACAACCCTTTGTACCCCACGAAACACTCATGGAGGAAGATCAATAAAATGGCTAAATCTGCCACAACCCTGACATCTGAATTACCAATTACCTGAAATAAAGGAAAAGTCAACTAACAATGTTCAGATCAATAGATAAGATCATTGATACAAAAAAGAAGTGGTGATTAAAACAACCAACAAAAACAAAAAACCAGGTAAAGAACTCATCCTAATACCAAATAGGAAGAATTGCTTTACCTCTCCTAATACACAGATAGATATGATTCCCTCAGGGTAAGAAGCCTGAGGACACGCAGGGCTAATGGAGCAGTGTAGGTCTATCCAGTGATCAAAAGGACCTAATAAACCAAATTGATTGTAACACAAATTTCCAAAAATAATTTCATTGAAGGCAGGATAAAATCCAAAGCCAGAACATGGTGTTGTAAGATGAATCCAGAGAAGCCACATTTGAGAAGTGGAATTGTGAGTCTTTATTAAAAGGCCAGCACTTGCAAGCAGGCTATGGTCACAAAGACCTGCAGCCCTGCAAATACACAACACTGTTAGAAAACTGAGCCATGAGAGCATGAGACGAAAGAAAAAGCAGGTAAACAATACCAACAACCCATATTAACCCTAATAGAGGTCTCAAGTAGGACCATATTGACTGGAGCAGAGCCAAGCGACAGGACAAAGCACAGGAGGCCTGGTTTAATGGCATCTGCCCTCCTCTGACCCTAAAATCAAGCCCAATCCAGGGGTAGGGTCAAAGGAAACTTGAGTCTCACAAGTTCCAGGCACAGGATTGACAGGCCCAGTTATCGTCCACGTCCCGGCCCCTGCCTTTAGGAATTCAGGCACTACCCATTACCTGGGAGGTAGGACTTCACTGCCTCCACAAGGCAAGATGGTACCAGTTAAATCCAATACTCTAGCATTCACCACCTGGCCAAGATGATGCTGGTTAGATTTAGCATCCCTACTACATTGATTGATTCACTTGAGGGTGTGTGTGTGTGTGTATGTGTGTGTGTGTGTTTGTGTGTGTGTGTGTGTGTGTGTTTTATATGTTCACTTCTACAATTAAAAATAAAAGTTCTTTCCTCTGATTGAAAATGATGAATTTTTAAAAGTTGCCCAGCATTTAATGTTGATATTCACTTTTGAAAGATCCCCTTCATGTCACCTAGGCTCAATTTTAAGATAAATACTCTCAAACTGAGTCTGTGAATAATTAAAAGAAAAACAAATTAGGTGTTGGACTGCTATAGTGGCTCATCCCTGTGAGTCTATCTATTCTGGAGGAGGAGAACTAGAGAGGAATGGCTTGAAACCAGCTGGGCAGAAAAGTAATGAGATGTCCAAAATAATAACAAAAAGCAGGGCTGGAGGCATGGCTCAAGTGGTAAAGTGTTAGCTGTCAGCAAGAAAGTTGAGCGAAAGCATGGGTTCCTGAGTTCAAAAGCCTCATCCACCTTTTAAAAAAGTAAATTTGGACTAAGTTCTTGAGATAAAGTCCTTTATGCCCAGTATGTATAAAAACTTACATTCACTTATTTTTAGTTAACAAATCAACTTATTATTATACTATGTCAAAAACAGATAAGAAGGTAAGTATGTCCTCATTTAATGCCAAGGAGACACTTTGGGTCTTTTTCTTTAATACACGATATCAGAAATACAGGCTTCTGTGTCACTTCCAAATCCATTCATAAAAGTCCTTAATCCTTTTGTCATTGCAACCACCTGTCTAAGCCTTGTTTCTTTCCTTCCTGATTTTTCTCTTTTGAGTTGGTATCCTGGGTCCCTCCACTGATAATTCAATGTAGATGTCTTAAGACATTTCCCATTCTTTTTTTCTCTTTTCTTCTTCTTCTTTTTTTGGTCTGTGCAGTTGTGGCTTGAACTTAGAGCCTCACACTGGCTAGGCTTGCTCACTCTTGGCTGTAGCTTTACCACCTGAGCTATAACTCCAGCCTTTTTAGCCTGGGCTGGCTATAAAACACCATTCTTTGCATCTTAGCAACCTAACTAGTTAGGATTCTATGTGTGAGCCTTTAGCATCTGGATATAAAATACATACATACATTCACACATACATGTGTATATATATATATGCATATATACATATGAAATATACTTCCAGTCCATGTTACCGAAAAAAAGTATTGCCTCCAAATATCCCTGAGTAATTCTATAGCAATCATCAAAAGAAACAGGAGCAGCAATAAAAGGTATTTTCTTTTACACTGTTATGGATTATACATGTTCTAAACACAAAAGCAAAGCTAAAATTATTAGCATTAACCAAATAAGAAATATGACTAATTATTCCTATGAAGTACTACACCATATCATTAATAATATAGGAAAATATTGCTTTTCAAGTATTTTTCTATCCAGACCAAAACAAAAAGAGAAATTTATGAACTTGCTTTGACATAAGTTCTATCACTATGAGTATGCTCATTATCTGTTCTTGTAGATGACAGATGAGCAAGACCCTTTGTCTACCCAAGTAACTTTTCCAAAATCACAAAAAAAATGAGTGACAAAGTCACTGACAAGGCTACCTACTTTGATATCTCCTTCTTCCCTTCCTTACTGCCTTTCTGAGGAAATTAACATGGATAGTAGAGCTTCAGTGGGATCCTTCAGTGAAGTATGATGATAAATGGTGACAAGGCTCTTTGTTCCAAAGTCCCCTCAGTACTCTTCTAAGAAGCTCAATGCCCATCTTGGATGTTACCTTAGTAATCATCACCATTTGTCTGGTGCAGTGGTTTGGAATGTTATTACCATGGTTGTTAAGGATGGGAATATTAACACAGCATTGGAGAACACATATGTCAGCAAGTGAGTGACGGCTAAGACGAGAAGTCTTGCCATCTAATACATAATATAGAGCTCCAGCCACTAATTCTTGCTCTTTGTGAGGTGGAAAAGCACATAAGACTATGCTACTATTAATCTTTAATGAAATCAAATGTCAGCTATACTATTCTGAATCATCACTCAGATCCAAGGATAATATTCAGTATAGATTCAGGCTTAAGACCACATATTCCTAAAGAAAGGTTGAAACAAAACCCAATTTCCTTTCTATAATTACAGAAATTATTTTTAACATGTCACAACAATTTTACATGAGAAAGGAAAATTAATTTCCCCATCAGTTTTACCCTTGAACATTTTTCTTCCCTTTCAAGAGTTGATCTTGTATTATTATGAACTAATTATTTTTACTTTCAAGAATTCTTTCAAATAATGATGTCATCGGGTAAATGTTTCATTTCCTATCCACCAGTAGCAGAAGCCTTCTTCCAGGGTACATTCTGACAGCCTATGACAAAGTAGGGAGTGTAGCAAATGAAACAGTATATACCCTGAGGCTTTGCTCAAATGGTGCTTACTACGCTCTTTCTTCCTTTTCCAAATGCATAGCACATACAAAACCTGCCACTTACCAAGGTAGCAGCAGGTCACGCCTGTAATCTTAGCTACTCAGGAGGCTTAGATCTGAGGATTCCAGTTGAAAGCCAGCCTGTGAAGGAAAGTCTGTGAGACTCTTATCTCTAATTCATCAACAAAAAGTCAGAAATGGAGGTGTACAGAGCAACAGCCTTGAGTAAAAAACCTAAGAGGTAGCATCCATGTCCTGAGCTCAAGCCCCATTACAGGCACCAAACAAATAAAACACACCCAAAAACTTGCCACTGAATGTTTTTCCAACTCTGAATAATAATAGTGATTAATAATGATAAAATTGCTATTGCCTTACTAGCATCTTGACTAAAAGCATCTGTTATATGGTTGTGAAACAAGTAAAAATGAAGCCAGAAAAGCATATACTATCAAAGTCAAGCTGCAATCCCTCCAGAGATGGCATATCCATTTACAGGGATGGTAATTATGTTTCCTTTATAAAAGACTACTCTTGCTGTACACAGGTGCCTCATACCTGTAATCATAAATACTCAGGAAGCTGAGATGAGAGTATAGAAATTCAAAGCCAGCCATACCAGAAAAGCCCACACAACTCATATCTCCAATTAATTAGCAGAGAATTGGACTGTGGGAGTGACTCAAGTGGTAGACTGCCAGCTGAATAAACAAGAATAGAACGAGCATGTAACCCTGAATTCAAACCTTCGTACCTTAATAAAACCAAATCAAAACAAAACAAAAATGTTTAAAGGAAGACACTTAGAAATCTGCAAGAAACAGAAAATATTTTTATAGATGAATATAGCAAAAACTAAATTTTGAACTATCAGTTTATGTACAATTATAACCAATTTTTGTCAGTGATCCCATGGAAAGTCTTCTTTCTGTATTAATTTTAAAACTATGATACTAAATCAAACAAATTCCAACCAAATGAATAAGATCAGAGTAGCTAGCTTGCCAAAGATTGTAGTCCCAAAGTGTTATTCAAAGACTTAGAGGTATTTATGTTTGTTGGATTGAAGCAGTGTTGCACATTCTGAATTGATTATAAAAGTTTTAATGCATGAGAGTCTGGGTTCTATCCTCAGCACTTTGAGAAACTGAAATGAAATAAAACAGCCTTAAATGATTTGATTTAATGTAAAAATGTGGAAATTTGAAAAGTATATGCAGTGTTTGCACCAATCTTTAATTTTGTCTTCTATCTACTGCATGGAGATGGCTTCTATGTTAGCCAAAGGTTGGGGTCTAGGCCACACCCCCTTATCTTTAAGCCTATGAGGGAATGGAACATCCTTTCTAATAATGGTTGAGTGTCTGGTAGGCTCACAAAGGTTCTGGGTTTTATGATCAGACCATACTCGCCATCATGAAAAATGAAAGGAAGAGATGAGCAAAGTCCATTGAGACTTCAGGTAATTATTAGAACATGAAAAACAATTCTCTGATTTGCAACCTCTTCTAGAGAACTCAGAAATACATTAAAGGAACACAATGTGTAGACTATGAGCTGTTACATATTCATTCTCCCCCATAACATTTAACACTGTATAGACTATCTATGTGTGTACATGAGATGTACACATGCGCGTGTATATATATTCTTAATTTAGACTTATTTACAAATGTTCGGACAGTATACAAGCTCTTGTACTTGGATCTATTTTGTATATTATCCCTTACTCTAAGGTATACTTTTACATTTCACTTAGCAGTAAACAATGGAAGCATAATGTATCCATGAAAGACAATTAACCTAACTATTCTAATTATCTTTTAACACTGTGTAGTTCCCTTCAATGTTGGATACATAAATGTTTGCTTTCATCCAAAAAGAAGTGGACAAAAGAGATGAACCTTTAAAAAAATCAATTCACTAATTCAGGAGAATGTTAGTTCTTCAAAAGCAAGGATACAAAGAAATTCCTTGAAATAATAAAATAAAATAAAATCTTCCAGTTAAATATTGCCTAACTACCAGAAACCAAATGATGGGCTTAAAAAATCTTTCTAACTTAAAAATTGCATGTATGCATATGTGTGTATGTAAACACAATGTTAACCCTTCCATACTATTTTTTATAGTTTAGTTGCCTAAATCTTGCTTATAGGTAACTTTTTTCTTAAAATTTAACATATACTAATTTCTCACATACTAAAATTTAGAGAAACAGTTACTTAATTGCTTGAAATCTTAATCAAATTATGCAGAGAGTTTAATTAAGTGGTAGACTGATTGCATGGCTGAGGCCCTGGGTTCTACTCCCAGCACTAAAGGAAAAAGAAATATAGTTAAATAATGTAAGCCAGTTTGTCATGATGGAGGTTTGTATCTACAATCCTAACTACTCAAGAAGGCAGAGACTGGAAGAATGATTTAAGGACAGCCTGGTTAAAAAGTTTATAAGACTCCCATCTCAATCAATAAAAAGCTGGACTTGGTAGTTAAGTATGCACCTGTCATCCAAGTTATTTGATAAGTATATATACAAAGATTTCAATCCAAACCACTAGGGCATAACTGCAAGATTCAATTTTTTTTTGGGTCCGGTCGTGGGCCTGAACTCTGGGCCTGGTCGCTGTCCCTCAGCTCTTCAGCTCAAGGCTAGCGCTCTACCACTTGAGCCACAGCACCACGTCCGGCTTTTTTTCTTTTTGCTTATGTGGTGCTGAGGAATCGAACCCAGGGCCTCATGCATGCAAGGCAAGCACTCTACCACTGAGCCACCTTCCTAGCCCACAAGATTCAATTTTTTAAAAAGAACAAAAGTTTGGTGCTGGTAGATTATGACTGTAATCCTAGCTACTCAAGAGGTTGAGATGAGAAGATTACAGTTTGAAGCCAGCTCAGGCAGGAAAGCCCATAAGAGTCTTATCTCCAATTAACTACCAAAAAAGCCAGAGGTAGAGCTGTGGCTCAAGTGGGTAGAGCATTAGTCTTGAGCAAAAAAGCTCAGGAATAGTACCTAGGCCCTGAGTCCAAACCCCAGAACTGGCACACATACACAAACTAAAAAGGGCTCAAGAAGAGTGCCAGCCCAGCAAGCACAAAATTCAATACCCAATAATATAAAAAACAAACAAATAATAATCACCTAAAGGCTTTTTTCTTTTTATACTATCTATGTTAAGAAAGAGGAAAATTTTGAAATGGTTCTGAAAACCTTAAATTTCTCCTTTTAAACTTGAAGATATTGTCATGAAAAATCTTTGCATTTCAGGATGACATGTTTAGATACAATTTCCACTAATGCATATTAAAAAAAACCTCTGCACCTAAACATATATTTGTACTTTTAAGAGGTCTACATTTTAGTACTCAGAAGTATAATCCATGTAAATACAGGGATATAATTCCTGTAGTTGAATATTTCTGAACTACATAAAAAATTTCAGAAGTTTGAATGGATTTTTCTCTCCCAAGTGGACCAATGTTTCTTTACTCTTGACGTGATAGCAGTAGTGCCAGTGAAGAGCAAGGCCAGTGGACAGTATTTCCAGAATTAATAAAAGACCCAAATCTAGAATTTAAGTTGCTATATACTCAAACTTTTTGTTCTTTGGTACCATTTTTAGATTGCATTTTGAAGGTTTTTATGCTGCTGAAAACTGCCAGCCCATTCAAACATGAATATACCAAGAACAGCTTTTACACCAGGATTAATTTCCCAGGAGTCTTCCTCTGGCTTCTCCAATCTAGCAGCCCTTCAGGAAAGGCTGGTGGCTAAAAGTAACTGTTCCTCCTCTACCTTCTCCACTCCATGGAACAGCTAGGACCATCGATCCCATCCTTTGAGTGCTCTATGTCTTTGGTGTAGTTCCCTGTAGCCTACACTCTGTCAAAACAAACAACACACTTCACAGGAGAAATACAACATCCTATGAGTCACCATTCCCTTGGTTAAGAGAGAGCACTTCAAAATGACAGCAGTGAGTGATCCTTCAAAGAACAAAGATGAAACAATTAGGAGACTGGAATGCAAATGGAAGGTCCTGGAAGGGGAAAAGCAACCATTCCAGAGAAATTACAGCTCATTCATCTAAAACAGACCCCAGATTGCTTTAGAGTTTCCAAAAACGAGGAAGGCATTTCTAAAATAACTGTTATATTTGGAATCTGAGGAGATCCTACTTCCCAAAGCTATATGAATTCAATAAAGAAAATGGTGTCTAAAAACAACTCCCCAAGGCCTAATTACTAGTTTGAAAGAGGTGAGAATATACTGCAATGCTCCAGTTAAACAGATCAATGTTTCCACAGCTTGTGCCACTGTGATCACATAGTGGTGTCCTGGTCAGAAACGCAGAGAAAGAGAAGCATGGCCCTAACAGATCTTGGTTTTCCTTGCCTCAACCTCCCATCTTTAGTATCTTTTCCTGATTGCTCCAGCTTCACTGAGACTTAAGTCTTTGACCCTCCTCATTTGCCCCACCGGTCCAAGTGCTACCACTCAGACTTGACAGAATTATAATATTCACATTTTCACATTTCCTTCTCCATCTCTGCATTATTATTTTTGTGCTACATCTTCATGTTAGGAGCATTTTACTTAGATATATACCAAGCCAACAAAACCAGAAGGTCCTGAGAAAGAAAGCATGTTTGAAGTCCATGAGTTAACCCTGCTGGCAGGAAAAGAAATTTCATAAGGAAAATAGTAAGAGATAACAGTGAAAAGCAATGGAAGCCACATAAGAAACACTCATGTTTTTGTGTTCACAATGGGAAACAAAAAACTTGCTGGAGGCTTTTGAGCAGGGAAATAGCTTGTCCAAAGAAACAAAATTAACTTGGTAATGGTATCAGGTAAAAGGAAAATATCATCTAATTTGCCTTTAAAAATCATTTAGAGCTAGGAGAATGTGGCTCATGCCTAATCCTAGCTACTCTGAAGGCTGAGCTTTGAGGATTATAGTTTGAAGCCAGTCTACAATAGGAAAGTTTGCTAGATTACCCTCCAATTACATAGCAAAAAGTAGGAGTGAAGACTTGGTTTAAGTAGTAGAGTACCAGGTAAGCAAAAAAGCAAAGCAAGCATGAGGCTGTGACCTCAATCCCTGGTATCTCAAAAGAAAAAAAAGTTGTTTAACTTCAAACATTCTCCTGTGTGTACACACAAAGCCATCATATGAACTGCAAAACACTTATAAAAATAATTATATAAAAGAAATGCCCTATCAACTCTAATCATCTACCTGTCCTTTTAATTCAACTCCCAAATAACTTAGTGTTTTATTTTTACTAGCCACATAAAGTAAATTTACATGCAAGTAGGTATTACACTTTCAAAAATAGAAGCATAAAACGTACAGAAGTAGGAAATAGTTAACTATTGCCTTTCCTAGTTTTCCTCGTTGATTACTATAAATTTACTGTGTTTAGTTAATTTACTTATTTTGCAGGTTCTGGGGCTTGAACTCAGTACTTGGTCACTGTCCCTGAGCTTCTTTTGTTCAAAGCTAGCCCTCTACCACTTCTGGCTTTTTCTGTTTATGTGGTACTGAGGAATCAAACCCAGGGCTTCATGCATGCCAGGCAAGCATTCTACCACTAAGCCACATTCCCAGTATATACAAAGTATGCACAAAGTATCATTTCATCCAAGAGAAATACTGTACATGGAAGAAAAGTGAGATGTAAAGCAAAAAATGTCTTAGCTACTTGGTCACAAAACCAAGGCTAACAAATAATTGGCACTTAGGATTTGAAAAAGAAGAAACAAGTCGGCAGAAACTAAGGAAACATGAATGGCTTATTCACTGTGTCACGATGCTCGCCTTGTAACTTTATCCCTTCAGGTGACAGTATCTACTGATTATCTTCTATAACATGTCAGGCTTGGGGGCTTACACATTTTTCCATGAATTCTTACCCAGCATGAAGGACCAATTCATCTGAGGAAGGCTATCATAACACACCATGGCTTACTTGTCCTTGCTCTCCCTTCTCCACAGTACTGTTTGCCCTTCGAAGCTCAGGTTATGTTTCCACTCCTCTGGAGCCCACTGACAATAGGCATATTTCCCACTGAATAACTTGAGCACAGACTATTGCTAGTCAGGGCCAGGTACCTCGTTTAGATTGTTACCAAGCATATCCTATTAACCACTGCTTTCTCTTACTAAACTGTAAACTCTGAGCTCACATCTTTTCCTAAGTGCTTGCTGAGTGTCATCTGCCCCACTATTCTGGTGGCTTAGGAGAATGAAGTAAGCAGGGCTCTTGAGGCCCAGGAGTGTTGCCATGGATTTCAGCACTGAGGCAGCAGGATTCCAGCACCACTCCTACTGCCCCCAGCCTGCAAAACTGCAGGAAAGAAAAAGCAGCATTCACAGCCAAAACTACAGGAAGTCAAAGAGAACAGTTCATTATGTTTTTCTCTGTCAACCAAGCACATTATTAAATCCTAAAATACAAAGAACTAACATTAGTAGTTAAGTTTAGAACCAATGTATTCAAGGAGCTAGGATGGGGGAAACATATTTTTCTCTTTATTTTAATTATCTATTTCCTAAATCAGTCAGTAAAGACTTTTTTTCATTTTTTATTATAAAAATACTTATTTGAAAATATAAAGCACAAAAGGTCTTTTTTTTTCTTTTTAGCTTTTTAAGCTGAAAGATGAAATCATTTAACTACCTTCTTCATCAGTCTTTAATTTCCCCTAGTCAGTCCTGTCAGCTGTGCCTGTTTATTTCTTCCAGTTTTATTCTGTAAACTGTTGATATCCTGCTGTACAAATCCAAGCTCCTGAAACTTTAGGGCACAGTGGGAAGGACCCAATGTGTCCTGAATGTGAGATGGGGACATTAGTAGAACTGGGCTTTCCACAATGGCACTCCACTCTTCATTCTCTAAACAGAAGCCAAAGAACAAATGCTTCATATGCCTTTCAAAGATAATTTCCACAGAAATATTTCTCAGGTATTAAACCCTAGAATGTGCAAAGACATGTTGTCACCTTCAAAATCAAAGACAGACACGCAAGCAGGAAGTCACTGCACAGACCAGATAGGCTGTTTCTGAGGGGAATTCAAATGAACAAAATGGATCAATTCTTACATCTTTAAACATGAGACAAGAACCTACCAGAAGGAAAAAAAGTCACAATGTAAAATTTAATATACTGTCCCCGTTCAATGTTAAAATGTCAGTTTTCAGAATTAGATCTTCAGGGGTCAGTAGGAGATTTAGTGTTGAATCTCACACATGGACCCACAGTACTAATTTAAACTTACTGTATGTTCTTACCCTTTATAATCCTTTATATCTTGCTCTCACCCATGAGCTCTCCAACATTTGACCAATTCTAGCTTGCTTGTATTTTGGTGCTAGGAATTAAGTAGAAGGCCTCACACTCTGCCAATGACCTATATCTTCAAACCTAATTTGAATCAAGATATCCCCTTTTGGATATTTTCCCACCAAGTAGCTTGATGAGCAATTCTGGGTAAGCCACTTGACTGATGCATTTTAACTTTACTTGAAAAAGTGATCAACTATTTATTGTGATGCATTTTATCATGGTCCCTAATGATAAAAATAACTTCCAATACTTGATAGCTTGCAAAGGGTTTAAGCAAGTAAATCAAGAATTGTGGATTCTAGAAGGAATCTGATTTGATCCACACGGTTCTTTTTCAAAAGTGAAAGGAGGGACTGAGAAGGTGGCTCAGTGGTAGAGCACTTGCCTTGCATGCATGAGGACCTGGGTTTGATTCCTCAGCACCACATAAGCAGAAAAAAAAGCTGGAAGTGGCACTGTGGCTCAAGTGGTAGAGTGCTAGCCTTGAGCTGAAGAGCTGAGGGACAGCGCTCGGGCCCCAGAGCTCAGGCCCCATGACTGGACCCCCCCAAAATAATGTTGTAGATGGGTGCTAGTGGTTGGTCTGTAATCCGAGCTAATCAGGAGCCTGAAATTTTGAGGCCAGAGACAGCAGCAAAGTCCTTGAGACTCTTATCTTCAATTCACCACCAAAAGTCCAGAAGTAGAGTGGTGGCTCAAGTGAGTAGAACAATGGCCTTGAGCAAAACACACTCAGGTTTAGCACTTAGGCCTTGAGTTCAAGCCCCAGGACCAGCACGAGACAATCAAACAAAGAAAAAATTTAAAAAATGTTCTAATAGTAGAGAATGCATTCTGTTGCAAAAGTAAAATTATAGGTATTTATTTAACATCCCTGCATTATCATTTCAATGCAGAATGCTCTCTGAGCTAGAGCTATGCAGTCCCACTGTGGGGAAGGGACTAGACACCTGGGGAAAGGTTGACAAGTACCCTCCAGAGACGTGAAATGCAAAATAAACTAAAGCATTTTAAGAATAACATAATATTTATTTGTTATCTAACTAGGACAAATTTCCTAAAATAAGACTTCAGAGAGTTTTCAATAGATGAATTTTCAGAGAATATCTACACTAAAATAAATCCACACAAAGTTACAAGTACTGATGAAAGGCACATTTCCTCTGAATGTCTTCTTTGGACCTACACAGTGTCACAGAGGACACTGAGAAAGGTCAAGAACCATGGTGCTATCTGGCTCCTGCTCAGGCTCGGGAAGCCTGGTTCTTTAGTGGCAGGGACCACATACAACACAGCACTAAAACTGAGTCTGTCTGAGGTTGCTATGTTTTTTTAGGAACAGAAGAACGTCTCAGATCTAAACCTGGTTCTTTGAAAACTAGGTAAAAAATGGTCTAGTTTCTAGGCCTGGGAAAAGCCAAGAGTTCAGAGAGAAAGAGAGAAACAGTTTCCGTATGGCTCCTAAAAGTACCCTGAATATGAAAAAGGTGACTTATTACATCATAAGAAATTACAAGACAAAATCCGAAAGGCCAGGCACAACTAAAGTATGAATTTCAGTAGAATCTTAATAGCACAACTACCAAACTTTTCAAGCAGAGGAGAAACAGTAAATGAGAAATCTTGGGGAGCACTAGGTACCTGATGGAGGGGAAGTCATCCTTGAGGTGAGGGACTGGCTTTATTGCACAGTGAAAAACACTGCTCCAAGTAGGGCGTGCTATAATTTGGGTAATTGCTCCCCAAAGGCTCTTGAATTAAAGGCTTGATCCCCAGCCTAAAGTACTGTTGGGAGGTAGATAGGGTGAAGTTGGAAGTCTTCTGTCCATTCAGCTGCAAGCCCTTGAAGGAGATGTTGGGATTCTGGCTCCTACTTTTTCTTTTTTTTTTTTCTGGCAGTCATGAGGTAACTACACAGCTTCCTCAGGTACAGAACATTCCTGCCTTGATGTCCTCACCATAGACTCAAAAAAATAGGCCAACCAATTGTGGACTGAAACCTTCAAAACTGTGAGCCGAATTAGACATTCCCTCTTTTTAACTTTTTTATCTCAGATCTTTGTAATACAAACAGAAAGCTGACTAACACAGTGCTATGAACTTGGATCTGAGTTGGTTCTTCCTATTCACTAACTGTAAAGTTTAAGGGCAGATTTCAATGTGCCAAACCATAGTTTACCACCACACTCAATCACTGCTGTGACTTTTGGGTTTTTTTTTGGTCAGTCGTGGGGCTTGAACTCTGGGCCTAGGTGCTGTCTCTCAGCTCTTCAGCTCAAGGTTAGTTCTCAACCACTTGAGCCACAGGGCCACTTCAGGTTTTCTGGTGGTTAACTGGAAATAAGAGTCTCATAGACTTTCCTGCCTGGGCTAGCTTTGAACTGTAATCCTCAAATCTCAGCTTCCAGAGAAGCTAGGATTACAGGCATGAGCCCCCGGCACCCCGCTTTGCTCTGAGAATTTGATGGAATCATTAATGTGTAAGTATTATTTTGAAAAGGATAAAGTCAAGCATTAGTATGAAGCAACACTTTTGCATCAAAAGGTAAACTAAGAATATTGCAAATAAGGGAGACCATGGGATCTATGTTTCTTTGAGCTTAGCTTACTTCACTTAATATAATTTTTTCAAGTCTTTCCATTTCCTAACTAATAGGGTGATGCCATTCTTTCTGATGGAGGCATAGAATTCCACATTTCTTGATCCATTCATCTACTGAGGGGCATCTGGGTTGGTTCCATGTCTTAGCTATGGTAAATAATGTTGCAATAAACATGGTTGTGCTAGTAGCTTTAGTATGGTCTTGCTTGTGATCATTTGGGTAAATGCCCAAAAGTGGGATTGCTGGGTCATAGGGGAGTTCTATAAACTTTCCAGAAGTTGTGCACAGGGGTTCAGGCCTGTAATCCTAACTATTTAGGAGGCTTCGCTCAGGAGGGTGGCAGTTCCAGGTCAGTCTGAACACAAAGTTACTGAGAATCCATCTTAAACAATAAAAACCTGGATGAGTTGACATGTGGCTGTCATCACAGCTAAACACAAAGTGTAAACAGGAAGGGTCAAGGTCTAGGTCAGCCTGTGTATAAACAGCAAGATCATATTCGAAAAATAAATAAAACTAAAAAGGCTGAGGGAATAGATCAAGTGGTAAGGTCTTTGCCTGGCAAGCATAAAGCCCTGAGTTCAAACCTTAGTACCACCAAACAACAGCAAAGACCCCATGAACTTCCAAGAGACATGATTGTCCAAAGTGAACCTGCTTGCTTTTAATGTAGGGCTAAATGATAGGACCTTTACCTTACTGCAGGTGAAATCATGCAGCTCAGCCTCAGAGGGCTGACGAAAGATTTGGGTTGTTTGTGATGCCAATGAGCCCGTTACCAAAGGGCATTTCCCAGCTGAGACTGACTATCCACAGCTTTGCCATCCTGCCTTATGGCATATTTACATACAACTATTCTCCAGCCAACTCAAAGTACCTTTCTGGAATAAACTCTGAAACAAAATTAACACTTAGTAATAATGCTTTTTTGGAAAATACAATATAGTGCATACTCATTTACATAACCAGACAGCTGGAGTCTACAGAACTGTGAATTGTACCATCACTTAAGATGAAAAAAGAAAATACACATCATGGAAATGCAAAGGTGAGAGGTAACCACTTGAGGGAAAGAACAAAAATCCAAACTTTAACCCAATAAAAAGTTCAAATTTTCTGCCAAGGTGTGTGTATGTGTATGAGTGTCTGTTCCTCCATATGACCCCATATTTGTTCTGAATAATGGGTTCCCTGATCCATGCAGCCTTCTACATCACCACTGCTACCCCAGCTCACTGCCTCCTGTGGCAATGCTTTGTGGAAGCCACTTTCCTTTTCCTAGGGCTTAGGCATTTCTTCATCCTGTTTTCCTTCCCTCCTGCCAGGGGCTGGTCATTTCTGAATTGAATTGCTGGAGACTGCAAGCAATACCAATTCTTTTTGCAAGTCCTTTTGTCTTTGAGAACTCAGTTCCAAATCTGTTAGAAGATTTTCTCATTTTCTTTTCTTTTTAAAACCCATGAAAGAGGCAGGCAAACAGCCAGTCAAAATATGCTAACTCATGCCAAATGTTATCAATATGAATTTCCTGAACAATTTTCTACCCAATTTCCTACAAGGCAGACACTCTCCCGCATGGTGCACATTCACACATGCACACACTCACAGACACAATTTTCATAAAAGCATAGGAAAAATCCAACAACTACAAAATTACAGTGATTGCATGAGTCTCTTTCATTATTTTAGAATAAGGGGCTTATTCCAACATGCAACCTCTTGACCCCACTCAAAGTAAGTGACTGCTTTCAATTTAGAGCCTAAATCATTTCAGTTCTCAAAACAATCCTCAATTCACTCTCAAATCACAGAAAGTGATTTGATTCCAGAAATTTCAGAGCACAGATGAAGATTCCCCTTCTGTCATGTTCACTTGGGCTGCATGGGGCTCAAGTCAATAGGGGAGAGGGTCAATAGGTCAGTCTAAAAGAGAGGATTTCTAAATCTATTTCTATTTCTTCTGAAAGAGGCCTGTGCTTCCTGCTCAGCCAACAAGGGGTCATCAGAGGAGTTCCAGTAAGTGCCTTTCAATGCTAGAAGTTACACTCAGCAACCATTCATCAGAACTATCATTTCTCTGAAATTCAGGCAGCAAACGGGTGGCTGAACATACAGCTCTGATGGTAAAGAAAAGGAAATGGAATATTTCTCTTCTTGCCTAAGTTTCTTTATATAGAATAACCTCAGGCAAAAGGGCTAAGAGGTAGTGTCAGAAGAGCATAATTAAGGAATGCCACGTTAATATGTATATAGCTGGCTTTCAAATGTGTATTATATAAGGCTGTTGGACTGATTCTACAGATATGTAGATGGAAACAAATGCACAAATCTTAACTTGTAAATTAATATATGTGGCATCATAGACTTCCAGAATTTGGTTTGGGGATTTGGGCTGCTGATATGACTTTTGTTTAATAGAACTAAAAATTCTTGTTTTGCCTAGTAATCCTAGAAATGGTGCATGATGTTGGGGGAGATTATCTAAACCTCATTCTGCAGAAGAAATCAGGCCCCAAGACTGCATCTGTATGAGCACAAACCAGATACTGAGTCAGAGAAGCTTTTCTCTCTCTCATCTGGAGAGCTTAGGTCCTGAGTCATATTCCAAGTGGAAAGTTCATGTTTGCAAATTGTTTCCCAGCCTTTGCAAAATGAGAAATAGTGGGTAATACAGCATGAAAAGTGCCATACTCCTTTTTTTGTTTTTGTTTTTGTTTGTTTAATTTTTGTTTTGTTTTGCCAGTATTAAGAGTTTGAACACAGGGCCTTTTACTTTACTTGGCTTTCTAGTTCATAGTTGGTATTGTACCACTTGATCCATGGTTCCAGTCTAGTAATTTGCTGGTTATTTTATGTAAAAAAACTTTTGTTTTGGTCCAGGCTTGAACTCTGGGCTTGAGTGCTGTCCCTCAGCTCTTCAGCTCAAGGTGAGCACTCTACCACTTGAGCTACAGCGCCACTTCCTTTGCTGGTTATTTTAGAGACTGCATCTCACTGACTTTTCTTCTCTGATTGCTTAGACTTGCAATCCGCTAGACTTTTGTCTCCTGAGTAGCTAGGTTATAAGTATAAGCCACTAATATAGTTTGTTTTATATTGTATTTTCATTTTGATCATACTGGAGATTTTTAGAGAATTCTTCAAAATTTCAGATTTTAATGGTGAAAAATCTGCTACTTAATTTAGTTGTCTGGCACATTAATGGGTGGAGTTGTAACTACACTCCTTACTCCTCATGTTAGTTTAAGGAAAGATGTCTATGACATTCCCTTTAGCTCACTTGTATTGGGAGATGATTCATGTTTATTTTCAATCATTTGAACACACCAGAAAGGATTTGTTTAAACTGGATTGCCAGGTGCTACAATGAAGTTTCTGATTCAATTACACCTGAGCTGAAGCCTAAGTATTTGCATTTCTAGCCAGATACCACAAGATGCTGAAATTTGCTAGTCTAGAGACCACCAGAGTAGATCACTGACACAGCAGGATATTCAAGGCCCAGAAACTAGAATGCCTAGTGTCTCCCTGGCTCACTGATCTTTCTTGCCAATGTTTCACCCCCTACTTCTGCTACCAATGACTTGATGCTTGACTTTGTTGCTGATGGTTTTGCTCTATATATTTTTCAGCCCATAGTGGTGCTGGCTAGAGAGGAATGAGTTAGCATTGTCTTGATCATATTTGCAAGAAACTACTTCCTCTACTGATTAAATGTATCTCCCTGATAACAGAATCATGGCCTTCCAAATATTTGCTGTTCAGTGCTATCAAGGTTTAAAGAAACCAAACACAGATGAGAAGAAAGTACAGAAACTATGTGCACATTCAGACAGACAGACAGACAGACAGACAGATAGATAGATGGATAGATAGATATGGAGATAGAATAGATATACTCAGCCCCTGGATATCTAAATTGCTACTATCCACTTTCCTTGTATGTGTTTATATGTGTATGTTTACTTTGGGGGAGGGCTTCATAACTCTAAAATCTACATGAATACAAGTATATGGCTTATTACCTGTGATTTTTTTTGTCAGTCATTGGGCTTGAACTCTGGGCCTGAGCACTGTCCCTCAGCTCTTCAGCTCAAGGCTAGCGTCTACCACTTGAATCACAGCTCCATTTCCGATTCTATGGTGGCTTATTGGAGATAAGAGTTTCATGGCTTTTCCTGCCCAGGCTGACTTTGAATTGATCCTCAGATCTGATCCTCAGATCTCAGTCTCCTATGCAGCTAGGATTACAGGTGTGAGCCACCAGTGCCCCGCACCTGTTATTTTTTAAAAATGATCTCATCTCTCATGGTTCTTTAGTGGCCAAAATAATCAGAAGCAGTTTTCAACAGTTAACAGTAACTCTTGTTAAATTCTGAAAGTTAATGATGTTATATGAGGCAGAACTGTTCAAGAAATTCAAAGGAAAATGTCAATCGTAAAACACAGCAGGTGCAGACAATGAACTCGGTGCTAGAAGCTATAAATTGTTGTCTTACCATTACTGGAGAACTGTTAAGTAAGGCCAGTTTTCAAGTCTTTGCTGGTTGTTTTCCCAAATGACTGGCACTGCTACCTGATGTTATTCAACCTCACCTGGCCAACTGTTACTGGAGGGCAATGAAGACTACCAACAGAGAACTCCAGTGTGAAGCAGGAGATATGGGCTATGCAGCTTTACTGAGTTCACAGGATCATCTTATACATACATATACATACACAAGCACATATACATACATATATACATAGATGCACACATACATATAATTATAGAGGTTGTAACCACCTGTATATGTAGGTTGGTAACAAATCAAACTTTAAAAAACATCAAGCTTTAGCCAGATACTGGCTCATGCTCCTCAGGAGGCTGATATCCAGAGAATCACAATTTGAAGCTAGGCTTGACAATGAAAGTTTGTGAGATTCCATTTCCAATTAACTAGCAAAAAGCAGGGCTAGAGGCATGGTTCAAGTGGCAGAGTGTCAGCATTTCAGACAGATGGGTAGTGAACACTATTCCAGCTCTTCTGGAAGCAAAGCCTCCACACCTCTTGCAAGCATGGCCACAGCTCTATCCTGGAGTCTGAAAGGTCTACACCACTTCCTCTAGCAAGAATACAAGCATTAAATGGCCAGCTTAGCAGAGGCTTTTAGAGACCTACTCCCTCCACAACATGATCCCAAGCAATGAGAAACACCTGTGGCTGCCACCCAATTCCAGCCCCTGCTGAACAGCTCCTTGCTTTTGTTTCTTCCTCATCAGAAGCTCTACTTTCCTGTAATGTCACCCTTTCCTTCACTCAACATGTTACAGAAACTCTTGTTCTTAGGCACCTATCTTCTACACACTGACCCCCACCACCATTTTTCAGGTGTCTTGAGGTCATTTGTTGTGTTCTTTCCAAACTGAGTAGTTCACCAGAGAAGAGAGCAAATAAGTCTTTAAAAGAGAACAGAGAAATGTGAACAACTGAAAAAAACTGACTACTTTGTTGTATTCCTATACAGGAACATTTTACCTCCACTGCCATCCACAACTGATTGCTCCTTCTGTTTTCTTACTGCTACATGATAGATGGGTTGCAATGAGACAGCCACTGAAGCTTCAGGCTATGTTTCTATGAAGTTGATCTAAAAAAGTGGCAGTCAGATTGTGCCAAAAACACAAATACTTTCCCCTAACAAGCCTATTTATAGCTTGATTATAGATGGTGATTATTCCTTTGGTTAACTAAGGCTCTAAACCACACTAACCATTACCTTTGCATAGAAATATGACTAGTAATCCTAGCTACTCAGGAGGCTGAGATCTCAAGATCCAGGTTGGAAGTCAGTCCAGGCAGATATATCCAAGAGGCTCTAATCTCCAATTAACAAGCAAAAAGCCAAAAAATGGAGGTGTAATTCTAGTGATAGAATACCACTTGAGTAAAAATGCTACGGAAGAAAGCAAGGCACTGAGTTTAAGCCCCAGAAGCAACGCAAAGCGCGCGCGCGCACACACACACACACACACACACACACACACACAAACACACACGACTTGAGGCCAGACTCTCCCAAGAACTAAGAATTCTGTTATTAAAATATACCCATAGAAATCCAAACACAGCATTTTTCTTGATATTTAATAAGATCATACTAAGTCATAAGAGTTTCATTAGAAAATTAATTTCATATGTTGTTAATTTAATAATAAATATATTTACTAACAGTTTGTTATAACACAATTTGTAGTTACCTGTAAACTGAATCTATACTTCTGGTATTTATGATTGTGGTGTTTAAATTTATGTGCCCATTCAACAGGTCACAGAGTGCCTAAATATTAAGTGAAATCTAGAGAGTGTAATAAGGTTATTTTCTGGATAGTATAAACCTCTGAATTAGTGATTGAATGAAGCAAATCCTAGCTATCTTCCCTATCCTTATCCTGCCTATGAGTAAGGGGAACTCTTTTAGCCTGCTTCCTTTTGGGCTAGCGTGTTATTTCTTTCTAGCCTTTGGACTTGAACTAGAACACTGGCTCTTCCTGACCCTTAAGCTTGCTGGCTTTTGAAACAGACCATGCTATTGGCTCTCTGTACCCCTAACTGCTTACTGCAGATCTCGGAACTTAGTGTATTATGTCAATCAATTCTTTATATGTTCACACAGACACAGACACACAGACACACACACACACACACTATTACTCATTAGTTTTCCGTAGATAATCCTTATTAATGCAATGAAAGAGATCTCTCTTACAACCTTCTTTGTTACTCCTCACATAAATGTTCTCTGAGAATGAACATGTGACATTCAACAGTCACCCAGTTATCATAAAGCCCTTGTACATCTTGTCCATGTGGTCTCTGTGTATACAATCTCATCTCACCTTCTACTGAAAGAGTTTCCCTTTCTTTCTAGAAAGTCCAGTTCAGGACCAGCTTACTCTAGGGCTTCATCCAGAATGTATCCTGCACTGACAATACTGTCTTCACTTGGAATTCAACTCATTATTAGAACTTGTCATCTTCACTACCAGAGCTTTCTTCCATATAGATGTTCTGTTACCAACTGGTCGGCAAATGTGCAGTAACTGTTTTGCCCCTGCTCCCAGAAGCTGGTACCTATCCTATCAGTGTCTATTGGTTACAACCAAAAGGCAGATGATCAGAGGTACACAGAAACATGAGGCTGGCATCCTCACCTCTGCCTTTAACCACATAAGGGGAGTACTTGGAATCTTAAGAGAACTGTATGAAACACAGGGCTTTGGCATATTGTCTCAATAATGTCTGTCAAGTAATCTTCTCTAATAAGCATTATTTGCTTTCTATAAGAGGCCTTTCCCATGCTTCCATGTTCAATAAAGTGGATGGCATAAGCTGATGTTTCAAAAAAACAAGACTTTTATTTTAAACATAGAGTATTGTGTGCAATGAGACCCTACCCTATCTAAACTGACAAAAGATAAAACACCATTTAGTTTAACTGCCTGGGCATAGCAGAAAGGGCTCACAAGACCCATTTCAACAATTAGATGTACAAGATGTTATGTCGAAAAATGAACTTTACAACTTCGACATGAAGCGGGGCGGGGGGGTAGATATGGGAAGGGATGGGAAGGGGAAACAAAGGAGGAGGCAACAGTGCTTGATAAGAAATGTACTCATTACCTTGCCCATGTAATTGTTACCCCTCTGTACAGTATTTTCACAATTAAAAAAATAACAAAATAACAACAACAACAACAACAAAAAAGAATCCCATCCCTTCCCTGTTCATCCAGAAAAGGCACCAAAAGCAAACTATCTCCAATCCCCAACAAAGCCTATTCTTCCTTCTGGGGCTGGATTGAACTCAGGAGTGAGCACTTGTGTAGTATGTATAAGGCACCAGTTCAATCCTTAGGACTGGAAAAAAATTACCTGATTTTTCCCTTACCAGATTTCCTTTTTTTCCCTACAGGGAACTAATTAAAAAAGGAATTGAAAGAATTAGACAAATACTTTTAAAATACTTTAAAAATGACTTTGTTTTCCTAAGAATTTGAAACATCACCCATCTATCTTACAATGAGTTTTCTACATAATTCCTGGGAGTGGAGAGTTTGCTATGTATATTTCATAAGTCCTAAATCTTTCTAATAGTCACTGCTCATCATTTTCTGGGAATCGGGAACGATCAGCAATGAACTATCAGCAAAATCCTTCATGTCAAATTCTAACTACCAGGAACTAGTTCTCCCTAGGTAAGGTAACTAACATTTTATCAACTTAAAAGTAAAGCAAAAGAAAGGTGTTTTACCTATATTGGTAGATTAGATTGTTATCAACAAGTATAAACTTTATTGGTGCATCTTGCTGCTTTCTTTCAGGAAGATTATTTGCTGCCAGCATGCTAATCAAATTAGATGCTGGGATTCTATCTCACTCTAATCCCTCACTACACATATTTTATTTTAATAATGACTTCTGAAGAGTCTCTTAGATTTGCTTCTATACTTTCTCCTCTCTGTCTCCCGCCTATCTTCCTTCTTTTTCCAGTCTTGAGGCCCTATTTGTTCACAAAGAATAGCAATACTGCTACTATCACAATTAGAGCCACCACAATTCTCAAGTGGTTAAAAGCATTGTGTTGCAGAAATAAAACAACCTACACTTTGACTATTTTGCATTAGTCCTTACATAGAACAGAACTACCAACAGACAGTGTCTAACAATGGGTATGGTGAGATGTTTTGTTTTGGGTTTTTTTTTGGGGGGGCCTGGTTGTGGGGCCTGAACTCGGCCTGGGCGCTGTCCCTCAGCTCTTCAACTCAAGGCTAGTGCTCTACCACTTGAGCCACAGGGCCACTTCCGGCTTTTTTTCTTTTTGCTTATGTGGTGCTGGGGAATCGAACCCAGGGCCTCATGCATGCAAGGCAAGCACTCTACCACTGAGTCACCTTCCCAGCCCTGTGGGATGGGTTTTTAAAGTGAGTTTTTTTTTCTTTTTTTAGTTTCTGCAGAGCTTTTTATACAATTTCCCCTAAGGTCAGGGCTCAAGCAGAAAAGCAAATTAGGAATCTCATTCATGGTGTCTTCATTCTCAAGAATATACTGGTATTAACTGGTATTAACTGCATGGATATAAATTCACTGATTCTATTGAATTACACTCAATTATACTGGGTCAGTAAGCTTCAAGCAAACCAGAGGCTTATTCTGAATCATTTCACAAGGCTTCCATTAGCTACCACAATCATTCATGTAAGAAACCACTGCAACACCCTGTTGCCTGCAAAACCTGGCATCTTGATACCAGCTTTCTGGAACTGTTCATTCACTGTTCTCAATACCTGTGGGTCACTTAAACACAGGGAAATGGATTACCATGATCACACAGCGAAATTCTTAGGGGGAAATATGCCTTTTTACATGTAATATGGAGGCAGGAAAAATCCTTCGTCCATAGGAGACCAGGAAAGACTGTCTATACAGGAACTCCTGTCAATCAAAAGGCTTCAAGGTGCTACCACCCAACCACCACTGCTATCTTTCTGGGAAGAACCCTCACCTCCTGAAAAGAACTCACTCTAACTTTATATTTTTGTGTCAGTACTAGAACTTGAATTCAGACTTGTGTTCTTGTTTGGCACTCTACCACTTGAGCAATACCTCTACTTCTCTACTTCTGGTGGTAAACTAGAAATAAGAGTGTCATATAGATTTGCCTTCCCAGACTGGCTCTGAATCATGATCCTTACTTCTCAGCTACTCAAGTAACTAGAATTCCATGTGAACCACTGGTACCCAGCTGTCACTTTGAGTTTTTAACACTAACATATTTTCGCTATGTACTAAATAGTTTACTTCATATTTCTAATGTTCATATAGTTGGCCCTCCATATCCACGGATTCTACATCAAGGGGATTCAAGAAACACTAGATAGAAAATATTACATCTCTACAGATATTTTTTGTTTTATTTAATTTTATTGTGAAAATACTGTACAAGGATATATTTTTTTATTACTGTCACAATTCCATATACCATATAGCAAAACAAAAATGTTTCATAGTTACTTCATATTGTATATAAACCATTTAGATCTGATTTAAAGTATGAGAAGCATATTGCAGGTTATATGCAAATATTAGGGCACTTTACCAAGGAAGCTTGATAATCCAAGGGTTTCAGAACCTGAAGGGGGTTCTGGAACCAACTTATGAGGATACTGAGAAATTACTGTAGGTTAAACACTTATCATTGGAAAATATTATTGCTGGGCTGAGAAGGTGGCTCAGTGGTAGAGCGCTTGCCTTGAATGCCTGAGGCCCTGAGTTCGATTCCTCAGCACCATATAAGCAAAAAGAAAAAAGCCGGAAGTGGCGCGGTGGCTCAAGTGGTAGAGCACTAGCCTTGAGCTTTAGAGCTGAGAGACAGTGCCCAGGCCCAGAGTTCAGGCCCCACAACCGGACCCCCCCCCCAAAAAAAAGAAAAGAAAAATATTATTGCTTAAGCCATGTGGCAATCTGTATGTGGCATTATCCAAAGGAAATCAGTAGGCTTCTCCTTATTAGGAGAAGATAACCAAAAGTAAACTATCTGCAAGGAAAAGTCTAAAGGAAAACATCAAAAGAGACAGTGCATACAAACACAAGCACATATATACACACACACAGTATTTCACACTGCAGGAATGTGAAGGTACTGATGCGTTTTGAACAATGTTAGTGTTAGAACAGAAGTACGATTGGAGGAAATACCATCTTGACAACTAGAAAAAGCTGTAAAGATTTTCAGGGAAGGAAAGAGAGGGAAAGGAGCTGAAAAGGTGATGAGAACAGTGAACTATACAGGAGTATTGTGTTCCTATGCAAGGACTGAAATAGAACCTTACAGAAAGTATGCAGAAGTGAATGAATTCAAAGATTAAAAATGCCTAATAAGAACTGAGTGGATATGGGTAGAAAAATCAAAGCCAACAAGAGGATGGGAGTTCAGCCGGCAGGATGCAGTGAAGGTGTACTGAGTGCATAGAAGATAGGTAGGAGGCAGGTTCCTCCATTCTCAGTGGAAAGATGATGCAGAAGAATCTTGTATTGTGCTTACATGGCCCATATGTGTAATCAGGGCCAAAGTTTAATTGACAGTAAGAATAGAAGATTGAAATGCCTGTAAAATGTATTGTGTTAAGATGAATTGAGAAGGAAGGTTCAGGGACAATATATGTTGATATGCAGCCACATATGAATAGCTTTCAGCTGACATCACAAGCCAGCACTATACTAATGCGAGTTTCAAAAGGTCACTGATATTTTCCCCAGTATATTTTACTTATAACTCAGATAAGCTACCCATAGACATCATCACTGCTCATATTCATGGTAATATTAATTATAATAAAATTAACCACAAAATCACATCCAAACAAAAACAAGTGAACTTATTTAAACCCAACAAGTACTAATGGAATATGTATATTAACTAAAATAGCATGGTATATTTAAACATCTAAAGAGTAGTGCCATGTTCTCTACCCATAGTGATACTCTGCATGTGATTTACCCATGCTTACATAAAACTTTATTTCCAATCTAAAATTTGGGGGGGGGATTGAATACAACTTATATCAAAAGCCATTAGAACGCAAATAGATATAAATTTCTCACCACAGAAGAAATATGGAAATAATCCAAATGTCAATCAACTCAAGAATGGTTAAACACAATATGGTCCATTACATATAATAGAGTATGACTCAGCCACAGTGTCAATGGACCTTGAAAGCATCATGCCAAATGAAATAAGCCAGACACAAAAGGACACACACTGCACGAATCCAATTACATGTAATATGGAGGACTAGGAAATTCACAGGTAAACAAAGGTTGCCAAAGCTGAATCAGAGGAGGAATGGAGACTGTTGTCTAGTAATGTTTCATAATAATAAAAGATGATGGAAATAGATTGTCAGCAAGTATGAAAACAGAATAATAAAATCTCCTGAAATTGTAATAGGAAGGGGTCAGGCAGGGCAGTGGCAATGATGGACAGGGACTACATTACTTACATTTGTGGGAATATTACAACAAATCCCCCCTTAAATAGGTAATGTATGCTAATAAAAATATTAAGTAAGGTCATGACCTTAAACAAGTTAGATTCTCAGCTTCCTGATTAATAAACAGGGGTAATACAACATCCCAGTTTAAGTTGGGAATAATGAAAATGTTTGGGGTATGAGGTGATGGTCACACAGCAATGTTATTCACATTTAATTCCAATTAATTCACATTTAATTCCACGGAGTTATACTTAAAAATGGCTAATAGCTATGTATATATGACATATTTTATCACAAATTCATAAACTAATAATAAAATTATGATTATCAAAAAATTCAGATTACTAAAAGTATCTAAATCATTTCTATGTTCTAATATATACTTGTTTTTAAAGATATCAATGAAGAATAAACTTTATGAAATTTCAAAATGAATTAATGAAGATAATGAATAAAAATGAATCATAACCCCTCTGAATATCACCTTTACAACAAAATAAAATGTAAAAGTATGAATCATGATATTGAATTTGACACATATTTTCTTTCATTTTTAAAAGTATGTTATAAATATAACACTGAAATTAAAATCTACTCACTTTTCCTGAGTTTTATGAACCAATTAAAATCAAAACACCTACAATATAAATTTCCACATCACCGCAGGTAGGCACTGGAGTTTAGTGGCCATCAATTGGTAGCCCCATTCCCTGGTGCTAATCTAATAAGCCATGGCTCCTCATCAACCAGACATTGCATAGGACATATGATCGCTGCCCAACTCATGCATGCCTTCCAATCCCCACAACAATGTGTTTCTTCCTGGAATACAGAGTCAGGTAGTAGGATGTACTGTCCAACCAACAGTCTATTGTGCTGCTTGTTCAAAGACTGGACCAAGACTCACAGAATAAAACCTATTCCTAGGTGACCAGGTACATAAAAGAAAGAAATCTGCTTTTCACTTTTCTCAAAAAATGACACACATTTCAAACTCCTGCAAAAGGCTTTGATTCCTTTCTGTGTTAGGCTAAGCTAAACTGCTTTAAACCAAGTTCCACAGTACTGAGGATGTGGAACTATGGGGGAACCTGTTATCCTCATTCATTCTGAATTCCAATAAGCTTGCCAAATTTTTAAACATGATTTTTGTCCATCTGTTTGAGCACTAGGCCTTAGACAGCTCTTCTTTTATCTTCCAACTTCAAAATATGATTTTGAAATAAAGGTTTACTTTCTTAGGGAATTCTGAAAGTTGCATACTGTCAGGGACAATGGGTTGAAGTTTGCTGAAATGAATTTCACACTCAGAGAGAACTTTTATTTGTATCTCACATTCTCCCCTAGGTGGGTCGCTGGTACGGGTAAAAGGAGGGATTGTGTGCACTCAACTCTGATATCCCAGTATCCTCCCATCCCAGGCTACTCTTGGAATATTAATCCTGATGGTAACTTTTCTAACTATGCACATACTTGTATTTACTGGAACTGTTAGGTATTTTAGCAATAAATTAGCTATGTCTAATAAGAAGACCCCATTTTTTTATTCAAACACATTCTGGATGGTTATCTGTGGTGTGTGTGATCTCTGAGTGTCACATACCTTCTCTGAATCTTGGTTTCCTGATTTGCAAAGAGAGGGCACTGTCATCTACCTTGTAATTATAAGGATGATTAGGTAAGAAAATGGATGTGGTGACAACTTATAAACTAAAATGCCCTAAGGAAGGTAATTCTGATGAAGATTTTGGTTTGATACCTCAGTGGCTACTTGGCTGACCAGCAGTCCTTGTTGTCCTGTCCTAAGGGGACCAGGCAGGTTCACATTATGAAGCTGCCTGGCATCCTGATTTTATTTGTAGACTGTTTCAAAAGGAACCTTGAAACACACTGCTTTCCAGAACACCATTTTCTAACAATTTACACTTTTATTCATCAAGTTAATAATATTTCAAGGCAAATTGATCATCTACCAACCTTGATAATGTCAATTTACTATTATGGGTAAAAATCTCAAATGCCTCTTGCTCTTTAGCATTAAACATTGAGTGGAAGTAGAGCTTTTATTGACAGCTTTATTACTTTATTTTACTACCACATGCTTTTATGTGACAGTAAAGCAGCTAAACACACATTAAGTAAGTGCTGAGATAACTTGGTAATGACCTTTCTCAGATTATTTCCTTAAAAAAGGTTAGTGGCAAGAAGGTAGGCAATATACTGCAAGCTAAAAACCGGCTCCTCTAGACCATACCAGGAGCAGGAATATAAATGTTTCAAGTATTTCTTGGGTCTCTCGTGTGTGCTAGGAACTGGAACACATGAAATAAGAAAAATAGGATAAAGGCTTTTATAAAATAATGACAGAGCCAGAGAGGGAAAAGAGATTTACAATACAAATGATAACTGCCTGGATTCAAACTGTTACTGCCAGAGAATAGGGCATTGGGTTTACCTGGTGAGTAAGTCACTCCAGTTCCTTTCCACTAAAGATGGTTATATTTGACAAGTAGCAAAAAAGGAGGAAGACAGGGAATAACATGTGACAGGGTACAGAGAGGTAGGAGCAAGAAATTCAGGATGATGGATTCCAGAAGCTCATGTTGAAGTTTCCATAGGACTGAAATAGGAGCTATGGGGAACCAGTATCCATGCCATGTCCTGATATGTAGGCCTCTTACAGAAGACTCCTGACTCTTATTGACTCTCTGAGAACTCTGTATCCCTAACCTTCATACACTACATACTCATGGCTGGCACTCATGGCTAACACTCCTCAGCACCCAGTGGGGAGTAAGGGGGCAGAGACCTGAGGCTGACAGGGCAGCGGGAAACATACAGGAGTATGGGCTCAGGCATTCAACTGTCTCTCACACTTCCACAGATGCTAGTGGTTCTACCAAGGAAAAAAAGGAACATTTGCAGCTCATAAGATACTGATCAAAACTCTGAATGATGTAGACTCATCTTGAAAGTTTGCACTCAACTAGGTGCTCTGTGAACACCAGTGAGCAAGACCAACACTGTTTCTAAGGCCCTGTGGCATCCTGTGCAACAGAGAGACCAGATGTTTAAGAAATAACTAAATAATAGGAGATAGAAGGGTGGTTTTGGTGGAGCA
Source organism: Dipodomys ordii (assembly GCF_000151885.1). Taxonomy (NCBI): domain Eukaryota; kingdom Metazoa; phylum Chordata; class Mammalia; order Rodentia; family Heteromyidae; genus Dipodomys; species Dipodomys ordii. Next base: position 4,778,266 of record NW_012267316.1, on the reverse strand, counting down.
CTTGTCCAGCAATAGGCAAATTCCATGGCTAGATTCCCACCACTGCAAAATAATAACAGGTATGATAGAAGGCAGGGCAAAATAAATAAGTGGAGAATGATAGAGAGATCATGGGCAGGGATAGCTCAGCTGATAAGCAGTGGGGAAAAATGATATCTTTATATTCTAAGTCATAAAAGAGTAACTTGATGAGGGAAAGTGTTGCTGCAAGGGTTAAGGGTTTAAGGAGCAATATTCATGATATTCCTTGAGTACCATATACAGTTCAGGAGCTCTAAAGGATACAGGTATATGCCCAGAGCTTAGGTTCTACTGGAAGAATACTGAAAAACATATGAAATCACCATGTAACATGCTTTATCTAGCTGGAGGACAATTAGGGAGGGAAGGGACACAGGAGTGAGGGAGGGGTCAGTTGGCATATGAAGCAGCTGATATCTCACTGGCTGTCCATTAAGAAAGTTTGGAAACAGTGTGACTAAATTAGCACTTATTTATTTACTTATTTATGTACTTATTTAGTGTGCTGATCCTGGAGCTTGAACTCAGGGCCTACGCACTGTCTCTGAATTTTTGCTCAGTGCTAGCCTTCTACTACTTGAACCATAGCTCCACTTCTGGGTTTTGGTGGCAAATTGGAAATAAGCATCACTAGAAATTTCCTGCCCAGACTAGCTTTGAGCCTCAGTCCTCAGATCTCAGCTTCCGGAGTACCTAAGATTATAGGCATGAGCCACCAGCACCTGGCTTGAACTAGCATTTTTAAAGAATCTGTGACTACAAGGCAAAGATGTCTGGGAAGGAACATGGGATGGTAATCTATAAATGACCATAGTAATCCATGGCAAGGCTGAGGGCAGGCTGACATTCTGCTGTGAAATTCTCCAAACACAATGATTTACAGGACAGAAAATAGATGGGAAATTAAGAGGGAAGAGCTGCAGGTGAATCAAAGTTTTGGGGTAGAATGAGTGGGTAGTTTATGAGGCTGATAGAAAGGATACTTTGGGGGGAGGCAGAGAGGGACGTGTAGCAAGACTGATGAAAAAATAGTCATATTCATTACAGCAATGCTTTTTTTTTTCTTGCCACACAGCCCAATCTTCTCCATGATGTCTCCATACTTCCACCAGCACACTGAAAGGTGACCAAGGCATATTCATATTCTTTGCTATTCTTATTAATGACTTTGTATATCATTTCTAGCCTTGCTCGTTCAAATGATGTCATTTTCTAAAAATAAACTGCTAGGAAAAGATGAGTAATGCAAACACAATTAATGGGATGTATATTATCTTTGGGTAGACAAGGCTTAACTTAAGCAAATATTTTAGATTTTGACTCATCAATTTATCATGTAACATGCTAACTGTTTGTCTCAAAGGAAACACCTGGCACTCAGAATCTGCCTGAAAGAGTACCTTAGGTATAACTCCCCATAGGCATGAAAAAAAGCTTCCCAATGTCTAACTGAGGAGTTTCTCATGAACAACTGCTGGAATTTCTGCATTATAGGTCACCAATAATTTCATGCAAGTAACTGCTCCAGGAAATTTCTTTAGAAACCTTTCCTAGAAGCTGAAGAATTGTCTCCTAAAGAGGGAATACTTGTTTGTCATGTAAACTTACACAGGGTCAGACCAAGGTGGACAGAATTCAAGAAATGGCAATGGTGGGTCAGTGGTTTCATCTGCAGAGATCATCCTCTTGCTCGCTTTGGTTTCCAGACACTTTACTGCTCCAGCTTCAATATAGCCAGTGATAAAATTAAAGACACAGTTTATAGATGAGATTGCCCAGGCAACATTCAATTTTCTTTTCCACAGGCTGATGGCTCAGTGGAAGCAGGTATGTATGGCCCATAGTCATGTTGTCAGCTTCCTGGGTGAAATATGGTCTTGTTTGTTGGTTACACCTCCCTCCCTCCAAGCTGTTATAAGCATTTCTGAGAATAGAAATTATTTAAAAAAAGAAATACAGAAAAAATTCATGAAGCTATATTTGAATTTGTATGAAAAATACTCCAGTACATACACACACACAGCATTCATAATGTGTAATATCTTAACCTTAACATTTTGATAGAAATCTTTTTAATAATTAAAGCTGAGATTAATCACTATTTGTAAGGCTCTGGTATGATATTGCTAATGTATAGAACAGGAGTGACAATTTCACATTACTAAAAACAAATCTGTTTTAAAGAGAAAAAGAGATAGACAGTAGACAGTGATGGCTACTCAGGAGATTGAGATCTGAGGAACAGGGTTCAGAAGCCTGAGTGACAAGCTGGAAGTAAGGTGTGGATGAAGTGGTAGAGCACAGGGGTGGAAGGGATATAACAGGTCAGAATAGAAGAAGCATTACCAAGTTACACCTCCCAGGTTAGTAGGAGCTTGTCCTATGTTCCTATGATCCTGATATACACCATCTCCATTTTTCAGTGCTATGTTTGACACAAACATCTCTGAAAGATAATCCAGAAGAAAGGCTTTCAGGGTCTTTGCTTGCAAGATATGCACAAGGGTGGGAAACTCCCCAAGGAATTGCATCCCAGAATCCTTGCGGCATTTCAGGTTCTTCAAATCGCATTTATAAATAGAATCATGGTCAGATTCACAATAGTATGAAAAATGAGTTTCAAATTGATCCCGATAGGTAAATATTCTAGTATCCCTGCTAAAGTCAAGCTTATGAATATATGTGACAGAACTGAAGCTTAAACTCAGGTCCTTTCTCACTTAAGTTTAGTGCTCTGCCACTTAAGCCTAAGTCACAGTTCCATTTCCAGCTGCCACTTCTTTTCTTTTTCTCTTCCTTCTCTTCCTCCTCCTCCTCCCTTTCTTCTTCATTTTCTTCCTCCTTCTCATCCTCCTCTTCCTCTCCTCTCTCCTCTCCTTCCTCCTTCTTATTTCTTTTTTGCTTTTTTGGTACACTGGAAGTAATGGAGGAAAGAGTCTCATGGATTTTCCTGCCCAGACTGGCCTCAAACTGACATCCTCAGCTCTTCAGTCTACTGAGTTAGCTAAGAATAGAGGTTTAAGTGACCAGCACCTGGCAAGTCAAGCATTTTTTAAATTAATTAATTAATTTATTGTTAAGTAGGTATACAAAGAAGTTTCAATTCAGCATGTCAGTTTATGAGTATAACATATCTTGATCAATGCCATCTCTTTCACAATTCCCCCGATTACGCCCAACTCCACTCATCTTCTCAAATGAAATGAAAAGTAAGGTTACTTTTAGATCATAATTCAGATTCAAGATAGTACTTAACAACTTGAACACATCTACATAAATAAATCTTATACAATTTTTTTAGTCATTTTACTTTAAATAATGCATTGAGTTCACTTCACCTTGCATAGTGGACATTGTCAATCACTTTTCCTCCTTTCCTTCCCAAGGCTGATTTGTCTTTGATTTTCCCACATACTTAATTTATCCAAACAATTTTAGCCTCACAGTAACAAGGCAGTGCGAAGAGATCCCTGTGCCCTATGTTCCCCCACATGAATAGCCTCCTCTATTACCACCATCCAACACCACACTGCTGTATTTTGTTACTGGTGATGAATCTACACTTGACCCATTACTATCAAAGTTCATGGCATACACTGGAGCTCCTCATTATTGTAGATTCTACAATTTGTGATAAGTGTATAGTGACATGCATCCATCATTACTTTCATTCAGAATTGTCTCAGTGCTCTTTCTTCTGGGTTCCCCATTCATGCCTTTCTATTCCCTAATCCCTGGCATCCACTGTAATTTTTAAAATTTTGCTTCCCTTTTACTACATCTCCAAGCAATTATATTTTACACAGCATTTTCAGATGGTCATTTTCCCTCCTGTCTTTTCATGGGTTGGGCCCTCATTTCTTTTAGAGATGAATACTATTGCACTGTCTGAATATTTGTTCATCCATTACCTACTGGAGGACTTTAGGCAATTATGAATAAAGTGGCTATGTATAGGTTTTTGTGTGGATATGTTTTTACTCATGGGTTAACAGACTGGAAAGCAAGAATCATCTCATCTTCCTAGGTGCTGTATCATGCTACATTCTACATGAGGGGTCCTGATGGGCTACATATGTGCCTGCACTTGGGGTGGCCAATGTTCTAGATTTTGGCCGCTGAATCAGGTATGTGGTATAGTGCTGTATATTCATCATTTAAAGTCAGTTCTCCACCAGCAACAACAACGTTACTTAGGAACTGGATGGAAATGGAAATTACTATCCCTTTCTCTAACTTACCTTTCTCTGTTTCAAACATTAGTGCTAGAGAACAAGTGCACTAAATGAAAATATTCAGAAAATTTTCCTGTTTATTACTGGTATTTAATAACCTAAATAACTTACAGAAAGAAATTATATTCCATGTGTGGGCAAATGCTTCCTTATCAACTCTGCTGATGTAAATTAAGCTGCTTCATGAGGCTACTATTACCATAAGTTGAAGCTCATGGAATTGAGATCTGGAAAGAAACTATCTCCTGGTCATACTCCTGAGCTACTAATAAGCAACATGTAATACATGACTTACTATGGATTTCTCATTAATACATGCTAATACAAGTTAACTTATTGCTTAGCCTTGCTATTTGAGCAGTTTTCATTACAACTCAAACATCCTGATTAGAACAATTTATTTGTAAAATTCCTGTCTTTCCTAATGTTTATGTTTACCTCAAGATCCTCATCTCTACATCTGCTCTTGGAATCACAACAGACTTTCCATCATGTAAATATTTGCATGCACTGAAAATCAATAGAGAACTGGATAAATGTGAAAGCTATGTCCATGAGGGTATGCTACTTTGTTTTATGCATCCCTGTAATCTTAAAGCCTAGGAAAGTACCTGTCAAATAAAAGATGCTCAATAAATATTTGCTGACTAGATTAACAAATAAGTGAAGCAAATCAAAATGAGATGCTGGCATTTGAATTCAGTTATGTCTCTTCTGCTTTCATCGAGGCTGATGTAACTGGATTATCTGGCATGTACCTGGGTTACATCGTGTAACACCGAAAAGCAAGAAAGGATGTAATTTACTATAATCTATTAACTATTAAACACATGTATTACTGGTTTGGAAATTCTGCCTTAAATCTGTAATCTAGATGGGTGCTGGTAGCTTACTTCTGTAATGCAGGCTACTCACGAGGCTGAGTTCTGAGGATCATAGTTCAAAGCCAGCCTGGAAAAGAAACTTCGTGAGGCTCTTATCTCTAAATTACCAGCCCCTGCCCCTAAAAAAAGCTGGAAGAACTATGGCGTTGAGCACCAGCTTTGAATGATAAAGCTAAGGAACAGTGTTCACCTGACTTCAAGCATACATATACACAGACATAGACAGACAGACAGACAAACACACACACACACAAACACACACCTGTAATCTACCAAAATAAAAAATGAATATAAGAAGACACACACTTTATAGATACTTATTGAAATATTTTTTAATAGTGGACAATGACTATCGAGAGAGTTGGCTTAGTAAATGAGGGCATACAATCATAAATAACTATTAATAAAAATGAGTTTAATATACACATAGCCGGGCACTGGTGGCTCACGCCTGTAATCCTAGCTACTCAGGAGGCTGAGATCTGAGGATCGCGGTTCAAAGCCAGCCCAGGCAGGAGAGACCGTGAAACTCGTATCTCCAATAAACCACCAGAAAACCGGAAGTGGCGCTGTAGCTCAAGTGGTAGAGCGTTCGCCTTGAGCTGAAGAGCTGAGGGACAGCGCCCAGGCCCAGAGTTCAAGCCCCATGACCGACAAAAAAAATAAATAAATAAATAAATAAAAATGAGTTTAATGTACACATACCGTATTCAACTCTAGCAACTAGAGAGATGTTCAAAGAATAGAAATAGACATGAGAGCAAGGTACAGATATCTACAGTATGCAGCATTTTGTTAGGATTAGTAAAGAAGCAGGGACATAAACTGATATTCATTTGCTTACGTGAGCATAGAGAGCAGCTGCAAGGGAACACACATTAAGTACTAACATAGTTTAGACACCAAAACACACACACACACACACACACACACACACACACACACACACACACACACGTTTGTTTTTGTTCCTGGACATGAAATGAATGGCTTTTCTCTACCATGTGCTTCTGTCATGACATGCTCATTTGCCACAGACTGGAAAAATGGAGCCCACTAATCATCAAGTGAAACCATTGAGAGAAAGTATCAACCTTTTATCTCCAAAAATTGATTAGTATGGTTATCTGTTATCTCAGGGAAAACTGACCAAAACAAGTAACTGATTTATTTTCCAGGAAAAGGACTAAAAGAATATCTGTTAACTTTCTGCATAATATATGTCTATTTGTTTGTATATGACATCTATAACATCAATAATTAAGTACATTATTAACAAGAAATAAATACTAATGCATGATAGGTTAGTTATGATGAACACATTTGATCCAAATTAGGAGTAATAAAAGATATTGAAATGGCATATAATAGAAATACATAGGTAACATTTATATTTATTCCAGCAATAACTTATGCCAGGAAGGGTTTTCACTACCAGCTATAAATATCTGTACAGTCACCTGTCCATATCCATAGGAAAGAAATATTGCTATTTGTTAAAAAGAAATACATTGCCAGAACACATTATATTACTTATAGTGCTCATTTTACCAGGGCATTAAAATGGCTGAGTGATAAGCAATTTTGATATCAAAGAGTCCTATTATCTTTCCTGTTTAAAAGTAGGTGTAACTATACTTCCTAATAAAATTCCTTGTATTGTAGCTTAAATTTATTCATATGCATTATTTCATTTTAAAGCTATTAGCTTACAATTTATTATACTAGGTAATTACCATTATATTCCCAAATTAATTTATAAAAATGTTATACAAACAAAGGATCACAGTTAACCTTCATAAACTAAGTATCTGACACATCATCAAGCTTTTATAACCTGTTATTACTATAAAAGTTTGGCTCTCAAAAAACCAGAAGTGGTGCTGTGGCTCAAGAGGTAGAGCACTTGCCTTGAGCTGAAGAGCTGAGGGATAGCACCCAAACCCAGAGTTCAAGCCCCACAACTGACACACACACACACACACACACACACACACACACAAAGTTTTGGCTCTCATTTATTTTTCCTCCTATTAATTTCATTTTTAAAAACACAGGTGGCATTTTCCTTATAGTACAGTAAGCCAACCCTAAAGGAAGGCCACAAAATGTGTAGCAATGGGCTACATATTAACGTGAATGGAGATAAACCACATGAGAATTGGTTTAATAAGAGAAGAGAGAATCAGTATGTAAACAGACAATGGACAGAAGCAAACAGATATGTGGTCAAAGGCAAAAATCTACCCATTTTACATTTGCATGACCAATAGTCTTGGGTCATGCTATAACTTGAGGTTCCAGGCACAACAACTGGGAAGTGAAGAGTGAGTAAGCATTTCCTGCAATGTTCTGCACACAAAAACCACCTGAGACAAGCTCTCTGCTCTTGGTTCCAGAACACAGAGTATAAGCAAGAGAAGCTCAAAAATCATCTTCATGGTTACTGTGTGCCTCAATGCCCTAGCTCTATCAGCAGCAATTCTCTCATATCTTTAACCTGAGATCTATGTATAAATGAGCAAAAGGGAAAATGGTCCCCCAGTCATACTGCTCATATAAAATTGTTCTCCAGCTTTGCACGTTCTGGGCTATCTTGTTGGTATTAATGATGGAAGTGGTGCTCTTCCTCAGGATAAAAGTGCTACAAACACTTATCACATCACTAAGCAAGTTCACTACTATGGAACAACATCTCACACATGAATAAGGAATTTGTGGTTTTCTGTATTCTCTGTAACTTGCAAAGTAACTCTGGGTTACGAAGCTGTTTTCTAACTTTCTACTGACTAATACATGAAAGAAAAAAATATTTGGTATTTCAGTGAACATATGATCTTTTTGGCATTAGCTTAAAAATATATGATTATTTGCTTTACTTAAACTGCAACTTGATGTATATGTAAATGAAGTTTTATATATATGTATATGTGTATATGTGTGTGTTTATGTGTGTGTGTATATATATGCATATATATATATATATATATATATATATATATATAAAACAAAACTCAATCTATTCAACTTAAAGTCTTATTAGAAGATTTTTACCAGGTCAGTATGAATGCTCAGTTTTATTGAAGAGCAATTTTATAAACTGATCAGACCTTGACAACATGGCTATATAAGATTCAGTACAAACGATAACCAGGCCATAATGTTAGAAAGAAGTAGCTGTTATTGGTAGAAAGCTGACCACATCGTTAGAAAACTCAAGTTTAAGAAGGGTAAAAATTGGTTGAGGGACCTTATTCTTACTATCAGTATCAGCACTCACCCAAATTCAGTCAGACACCAAAGTAAAAGTTCCTCAAGGGAAAACTGTCTCTTGTGAATGGTAGCAACAAATACAAGCCTTTGTGATCATTAAAATGGGCATCTAGTTCCAAACATGAAGCACATATTGATTATGAACAAAATTTCATTGTATTATAAATGCTAACAAAGGGATTGCAAATGCAATCCTACTGTGTCATAAATGGAATACAGAGGTAAGGCAGTTGCTCCAGTTTACAAATATATTCATTTCATTTCCACTATATCTTCTTGCTAAATCTGTAGGACATGTTAGGAAGACTTTTAATGGCTTAGAATGTCTTCAGAAATGGTCTGAGGGGGCTGGAAAGGTGGCTCAGTGGTAGAGCGCTTGCCTTGCATACATGAGGCCCTGGGTTCGATTCCTCAGCACCACATAAGCAAAAACAAAAAAGCCAGAAGTGGCTTTGTGGCTCAAGTGGTAGAGAGCTAGCCTTGAGTTGAAGAGCTGAGGGACAGTGCCCAGGCCCAGAGTTCAGTCCCCACGGCTGGACTGCCCCCCAAAAAAAATTGGCCTGAGGATGATTAATACAATTTGGAGCTAAAATATCCCCAAAAGGTCCATGTATTGAAACTTTGGTTCCAACTCATAGCACTATTGGGAAGTGGTGAAACCTTGAAGGGGTGGAGCCCATTGAAGCAAATGAGATCACTAGGGGTGACCATAGCTCTCTCACTCATCACTGTGTTGCTTCCAGTCCATCATAAGGTAAGCATCTTCTTGTGCTATGTCTTCCTACCATGAAGTACTGAGCTGTCACAGGCCTAAGGCAATGGGTCATCTAAACATGGGCAGAAACCCCAGAAATTACAAGCCAAAATAAACCTTTCTTCCTTAAACATTGACTATCTCAGGATGCAAAAGGCAATGGACACAAGGATTTTGTACAACTTCCTTTTTTCTCTCAAGGGTATTGTTTCAGGAAACAGAGACATCCTCAAACATGCATGCACTCAACATACTAAAACTAGTGTTCACAACTTTGGACTGACGCTAATAACTGGTATTGCAGAACACTAGTACAAGGAATCTAGTCAAACACCAACAGGCATACCAAATACCATCTGGGAGGATTATGTGACTCCCTCCTCAACCCAGTATTATTAGATGGCCCATGAGAGCACCATTAGGACCTTAGCTTCAGGCTATTGACTGGCTATCTCCAACTATGCTTAAATTTCTTTACCTCCTCAGTTTATTCAAAGCTATTCAGGAAGCTTCCTACTAAGATTTCAGAAACAAGTTTTGGGAAAACTAAGAATTAGAAGCATACTCATTTTTCACAGCTAAAGGACTTGCCTGACCTTCCAGATAAGCCCAATTGCTAACTAACTCCATCTGTTGGCACTTTTTTTGAGGCTCAGCTAAGATTTTCCTACATAATGGGTCAGGTAGTTCCTTTCTAGCCCTGCAGTTCATTGGTCTAGTCAATGGCAGACACGAAAATTTGTTAGGAAGGGACTTAAGTGACTGTACATACAGTAAAAAAATAGTATATTCCTAATACACTCCTGTCCTACATACACAGTACAATGCAATACAAAGCAAAAAGTGTTTATATCTGCTGTATAACAGGGAAAGTTCTTCTAATGCCCTTTTAATGTTGGTAATTTTAAAAGGTTCTTAATGGTTTAATGTGTTAGGCATGCATTAAAAACATGTTGCCCTTTGGCAGAGATGTTTTAGAATTAGAACACTTTTAATTTTTCCCTTATAAATAAGCTTAAATTAAAAATAAATTACATTCTGTTCAATTAAGTCCTTGAGTCTTTGTGTGTTCTGCATAACAGCCATTATTAGATCTCCTGCCCTCAAGTTTCCCTGTGTCAGAAATACAGTCTAAATATATATTGTAATGGTGATGACATGCACAAATACAAATGAAAAGTCTGGCTACCTTTGATTTGGGAGGGACAACACTAGTTTTGGCATAGACTAACTGAAGATCAGATATATTCCATACTTAATAATTCTTTTCTCCCACAAGAATGGACTAGGAATAATAAACAGATAGGAGCAAAAGTAGCTGAAGGCTGGCAGAATGGACTTTGGGCTCCAATTATACCCCTTGTGAAGAAATCCATCACTCTCACCAGGTATATTTAAAATGAGTCTCTCTAGTATCACAGTTAGATAAATGCATGGAATTAATATTTCAGAACCAATATTAACCCAAACTTCATGATATTTAGACTAGATCTGGTACAACAGTGCACCATCACATAGAACAGACTGAAATTGTTTCAGAGTGAATCATTAAAGAAATCACAGGTTTGCTGGGAACCAATAGTCCACATCTGTAATCCTAACTACTCAAAAGACTGAAACCTAGACCACTGAAGTCTAAAGTCAGCCTGGATGAACAGCTGAACTAGAGGCAGGGCTAAAGTGGTAGAGGAACACCTGTAAGGGAGAGAAGGCCCAAGTACTGGCCAAAAAAAAAGGGTAATCACAAGCCTTTAAATTTATACAGATTCCTATTAAAAATGTTGAGTCCTACCAATGAAGGGACATTGGCTGGATGTATGTGGCTTATTCATCAAAGGACAAGTGCATATCTATAACACAAGATAACTCTACAAATGTATTTTATTCATTAAGTGCAACAGGACAACCGCCATCACAAAGAAAAGAAGACAAACTAAAATGAACCCCACAGCGGGTCTGCATGTACTCAGCCTCGTACACAATAAACAACACTGAAGGTGAAATGTCTCAAAATGAGGGAATAGAAGGTCCAATTGTTGGCAATTCTGTCCCTGAATATTATCAGAAATAAGTTTTAATGTCATACAAATTCAAAATTTTATTTGCAATTGTGTACAAGTATCTAACTAGGTGCAAATAACCAGACAAATGCACAAACTGTACAAGCAGGTATAACAAATGTATCACACTTAGTACAAAAGGGTAGGTTATAAAACTACCCTCACCTCTGTCCATCACTCTTCACTGACACAGAGGGTGGGCTGACATAGTGCCTCTAGGACTCATGCTCTACTTTAGTGCACAGGAGTGAGTAGTGTACTAGACAATTTTTCTCTAAATTGTAAAGGTGTATTTTTTTAACTTTAAAGATCATTAACTGAAAGCCAGTCAGAGCTTCAGTCCCTGAATAGTCCACAAAGAAACATCCAAATGGTGTAATTGCACACACCACAATATGGATGTGCGTACAAGACATGTGTTAATAAGTCTCTCAGATGGATGTCTCTCAAAAAGACAAGAACTTTGGGACTGTGGTTAGCACACAGACAGCCAGAGCCATGGGGAAAACAGAGATGGGATTTCAATTTGTCACAAAAGAGTTTCAATTTGGCAAAGACAAAACAGTTGTAGAGATGGGTTGAAGGTACTTCCCACTGAGGAACTTATAGAACTTCTTAAGTGTTTTCATCTTATTTTACCACACAAAAAAAGATTAGAACATATTGCCTTTTCTATTCCTCCTCTTCAAAGCACTTACTGCAGTACAATTATTTGTTATAGCAATATCCATTTGTATGTATGTATATATCTATAGGTTGCCTACATGTTCCTTCCCACTAATACTACCTCCAAGTATAGTATTAAAAATCTTGCAGGGAGCCAATGGCTCATGTCTGTAATCCTAGCTACTCAGGAGGCTGAGATCTAAGGATAGTGGTTCAAAGTCAGCCTGGGCAGGAAAGTCCTGCCCAGTGATAGAGTACTACCCTTGAGCTGAAGTGCTCAGGGACAGCACCCAGGCTCAGAGTTCACGGCCCACTACCCACACACTGACACACCAACACACACACACACACACACACACACACACAAATCTGAAAACAAATCAGGTCTTGTTGCTCTAAAGTTAGGGCTTGTGGGAGTTCCTGGCACTACATAAATATCGTATTAATGTTTTAAAAGGTACAATAATCCTTTTTTTTTTTTGCAAAGAGTTTGAATTATATTAGACCTAAGGAACACATCTGAGTTCAGCTGTTTTCTACTGTCATCCATTTTAATTGTTTCATTTCCTCATTTGTTTATCACATCCCTCCTTAAATTTCTGGGGCTAGTTGTTAACAAGACACATAACCACAGATAACAAATAAACAGGTACATAAAAAGCAGTGTCCTCAAATAAAACACATACAAAGTCTACTGTGAAAATTAATCTCTCTCCTTTCTGTTTCAAGTCGCTACAATTTAATAGCTTGGGATATACTGGCAGCTCATAATTATAAGAATAGAAAATATAATAGAAATCACAAACTAAATTGCATTTTGTTTAACTGGATGTTGAAGTAATTTCAATTCTCTGAAGGTACCCAACTATGGCCAAACTGCAAAGCTAGAAAATAACTAAATATGTATATAAATCATTAAGCTAGCTCCTTATTGTAATTGTACTTAAAAAAATAACTCATAGAGGCAGAGAATTCTGTCATTTCTAATATACTTTTATAGTGAAGATCTGCCCTGACCTTGAAACCCACTGCTGCTGCAGTTAGGGCAGGTGTTGCTGCCTCTATTTAGAGGCAGATGTGGAACCAGAGGAGCTAAATGACAGAATCAAGCTCTCACGTATGGGGGCCTCTGCATGTACTTGGAACTAATTTTTAGAAGCATAAGAAGCCAGCATCTGGAAGTGAGCTACAGTATAATTCTTGTAAAAATCTACCAGGCAATGACAGTGCATCTCCAAGCTGCACAGAAATATCAATTCCACAGCACAGAGAGTAGCTAATAAGTGGGGATCTTGAAATATTAATGTAAGAAACTAAATGCAGTTTCAGAGGTGTAACCAAGATATAATACAGGCTGCAATGTAGCACATACATGGAAACCAAGCACTTGGTTAAAACAAATGGATCTTAAAGATGGGCAAGTGATGTCTGTCAAAAACTTAATACTGAGGGAGTAACAATGCTTGAAAGGAAACATACTTATATAACTGTACTTATATAGACGTACTCATATAACTGTAACCCCTCTGTACAGTATCTTTACAATAAAATATATATTAAAAAACTAATACTCAGCTGAAAGCAACTAATTCTATGAGCTTGGGATATAAAAAAAAAGTGGTCCTCAGATGTTAGGTTTGTTAGGAAGTTAATATTTAAAAGATCTGAGGTAATCAGGTTGCCAATGTCAGAAGCCTTGGAATTAAAATAATAAAAGATTTTAAAAAGTGTTTTATTTTGACATTTCATCTTAGTTAAGGCTCTCTATGCAGGTGCTATTTATTTGCTAGTGAAAGTTTTAAAATAAAGCTCTGTGATACATAAGACAAGGAATGCACAGAAAATAGACAGTGTTTTTAGAAGCACATTATCTGTCTGCAGGCTTATTCACCCATGGACACCAAGGCCTATGTCCTTAACTGCTGAATCCAGTTTTACCAGTCATTAACATGTGGCTTTAATCATGAAGTGTTATTCTAGCATAAAACCCAGGCAGCAAATCTCAGTCTAAGACAGACCTTCGAATTAATCTATGTAGCCATAATAAGAACTTAATCATGTTTCCACCTCTGCATGGATGTTTGAAAAGATCATCACAAACTACTAGTCTGCCAAGCAGTGCTTGATAACCCTGATTAGAAGCATTTATATAAAGATAAATTCAAAATGAAATTGGAGGTCTAGAGCACATAATATGTAATGAATCAATTATAGAAAGATCATATCAAAGCCAGGTGAGGGTGGCTCATGTCTATAGTCCTACCAACCCTGGTGGCTGAAATCTAAGGGCCGCAGTTCAAAGCCTGCCTGGGAAGAAAAATATGTGACACTCTATCTTCAATTAGCCAGAAAAATGGCAGTGGAAGCATGGCTCATGTGGTACAGCATAAGCTATGAATCACAAAAACGAGGAAGAAGATGAGGCCTTGAATTCAAGCCCCAATACCAGCATATATATACACACCCAAAGAATTTTCATATTGAAGAAATCTTCAAGTTCAACCAGATCTGTCATTTTGAATGTAAAAATCATCTTCTACAACATCAATTTTTCACTAATCAGCTCCAAATTCACTATTTATCACTTGGCTCCTGATCAATGTGCACAAGTATCCCACCTTAATTTTCCACGACTCCTCTTTGTTTGGGTAAAGTACACAACACAGCTGATAAAGATTGACTTCTCCTAGATACAAGCAGGACTGTGTTGTATCTCTTAAAATGCAGGGACCAGAAAAAATGTAATGATTGTAGGAATACAACCAGCACTGGAAGAATAAGGCTACCACCTCAATATTGACATTTTGTCTTTCTAGTACAACCAAAGATTATAATGGGGTATTCTTTTTTAGAGGGGAGGGGGAATGCAATATCCTTGCTCGAGTAATAAATAAAATACAAAATATTTAATTAGTTATTACAGAATCATGTTTATATCTTCTTTATGCTATGCTCAGTTTTATTGATCTGACTTGTTCACTAATACTTGTTCACTAATGGCTGTTTAAACCATGTGGGATAAGTTTACATTCATTTCTTCAACTTCCCATCCTATCAGATTCACTTCCATCTACAGCTGTCAAAAGACAAACCACTCCCAGGTTTATCAAATCCATGACCTGTTCTATATAAACACCATAAATATCATCCAACCATTTGAACAACAGTTGGGGACCCACCTGTATTTTCGTCTATAGCTTACAACATCTGTCTTCTCTCTTTTGTCCCTGATTTCCACAAGTCTGCCCATATCACCAGCAGCCATCAATGATCTTTTCTCAAAAGCCAGGTCAGTAAAATGAGCTGTATCTCTTCTTATAAGAAGTCTTCTTGCCGGGTGCAGGTGCCTCACACCTATAATCCTAGCTATTCAGGAGGCTGATGGTTCAAAGCCAGCCCAGGCAGCAAAGTCCATGAGACTCTTATCACCAATTAACCACCAGAAAACTGGAAGTGGCGATGTGGCTCAAGTGGTAGACAGCTAACCTTGAGCTGAAGAAATGAGGGACGGTGCCCAGTCCCAGAGTTCAAGCCCCATGACTGACAAAAAAAAAAGTCTTCTTGCCCTACCCCAACAACAGGCCTCCTTCTATGATTTCTAACTTTGGCTCTCTCATCTAATATATAATCCTCATTTGTCAAAGGCTGACTTGTTCAGTGGTAACTTTTGCTGAAACATCCAATGTTGGTGCTTGACAACAGGATTGTATGCAGTTGACAACCACCAGATAAACAAGAGTGCTTCATCACTAAGACCTCTTGTTCAGCTAAGGTCTAATTCTTTAAGGCATGGTGCTATCAGGCCTTTCATTTCTTCAAAGGGACTAACAATCTATTATAAAAATACTGCATCTCTAGGAACTATATCTTTCTACATAATTCAGTATTATCAAAGAGTTTGCTGAGAACATACACATGAATTATAATTGAGAACTATATAGTGCAATATATTAATAGCTGAAAGGTACAGGGACAAAATCAAGAGAAAAGGCAAAAATATGGAAAAAGAACAGGACTGGCAAAACTAAAAAGGTGGGGCTGCTAGTGACCATGATGATCCAGATCATACACATTTCCTCTCCAATGCGACAACAAAATCCTAACTTTCTCATAGAAAGAGGGTGAAGCTATGTTATCACCAGTCCCCAAACAGGACTCTCTGAAATAACACTGAAGTTCTCTCTTACAGAAGGTGCTTAGACGTGGATGGAAACTAATGGAGGGTTCAGTTCCCCATCTATAATATGAGAATCACAGGACAGATGCCTTGGAGGCTTCATGAGACACAAACAAGAAACTTGAAAGCAATTCTTATATTGTAAAATGACATAAGCAATCCTATGCAAAGCTATAACTGTATGAGAACACATGATATGATGATATAAAAATAATGAAAAGTACCTAGAATGCATGTATAAAATGGAACAATGAAGCTTGTTAAGACTGGTTTAAGCAGGGGAGAGAAGATTAAGGAGAGTGATAGTAGGGGTGAGTCTGATCAAAATTCATTGTATACATATATGATCATGTCAGACTGAAACCCTTCGTCAAACTGATGTATGCTAATAAGAGGATGGAATAAGTTAAAGAGAGTATTGAGTTAGTGAGCAGAAGAAGATGACATATTTAGAAAAGAGAGTAAAAAAAAGAACTAGAATTTCCTTTCTCCTCAAAGCCATTGAACAGGACTGTGGAAGCACCAATCTAGAAGAGTAGTTCTTATTACAGCATGAGGGTTCTAGAGACCAGGGTAGAGCCTGGGAAATTAGTGGATGATGTACAGCACACCCAAGGCAGAATCTGCTAAAATAGCCTATTACTGTATTCAATGAAGGAATCTCTGGAAATAAAAAAAAATATTTAAATCAATATCAATAACAACAAAGACAGACCTCTTGTGTCCATATCTTGGGGTTCATTTCTTATATGGACATATGTACATAGATTTTTTCAGCTTTTCAGCTCATCTGATAAGATTATCCTATATGCATACTAATTCTTACAAATAAGGGAAGACATGGGACCTAACTTTCTTTTGGACTGGCTTATTTCACTTAATATGATTTTTTCCAAGTCTTTCCATTTCCTAAAAAATGAGGAAGTGTCATTCTTTCTGAAGGAAGTATAGAATTCATATATATATATATATATATATATATATATCACATTTTCTTGATCTGCTCATCTACTGAGGGGCATATGGGTTGGTTCCATATCTTAGCTATGATGAATAATGCTGCAATAAACATAGTTGTGCTGGTAGCTTTAATATGGCCTTGTTTGTGATCGTTTGGGTAAATGCCCCAAAGTGGGATGTATTCCTTGCCTTACTCATGTAACTGTAATACCTCTGTATAGCATCTTTACAATAAAATAAAATAAAAAAACAAAATCTGAAAATCAAAAACTAAAACTAAACAATAAACCTTTTCCCTGCGTTAACCATTTTATTTTTTGGTGCCAATCCTGGAACTTGAATTCTAGGCCTGGGTACTATCCCTGAGCCTTTTCTGCTTAAGGCTGGCATTTTACTACTTTAGCCACAACTCAACTTTTGGCTTTTTGTGGTTAACTGAAGATCAGTCTCATGGAATTGTCTCCCCAGGCTGGCCTTGAACCATGATCCTCATATCTCAGCCTCCTGAGTAAATAGGACTACAAGAATGTGCAACTGGCACTTGGCTCTAACAAAAATCAGAACTGTCCCATGAGTACTTCACTTAATAGAAGCAGTACAATCTAAACTACAAAGACAAAAATGAAAGCATCTTCATTCTTCTATTATTACCAAATGGACAGTCTTCCTTCAGTTTTCTTTTTTTTTTCCTTCAGTTTTCATGGGGGGATTAGTTCCAATCCCTTGTAGATACAAATATTCCTGGATATATATTAAGTTTCCCTAATTCCTTATATAAAATTATATAGTGTCTGCACAACCCTCCACTCATCTTCAAATATGTAAGTGTATGACTATTCTCTAACTTACCCATAATGCCTAATACAATGCAAATGAAATGTAATGACAAGAAGAACATCTACACAAGTTCAGTATAGATATTTTTCCCCAAATACTTTCAATTTGAGGTTGGTTGAATTTATGGTTATGGAAACCCACAGACACCAAATGCCTGTAGTTTTAAAATTTTACAAAAAAACAAAAAACAAAAAACATTGACACTGATCTTTTTTTTGGGGGGGTGTCCAGTCGTGGGGCCTGAACTCTGGGGCTTGGGCGCTGTCCCTCAGCTCTTCAGCTCAAGGCTAGCGCTCTATCACTTGAGCCACAGTGCCACTTCCGGCTTTTTTCTTTTTGCTTATGTGGTGCTGAGGAAAGGAAACTCGGGCCTCATGCATGCAAGGCAAGCGCTCTACCACTGAGCCACCTTCCCAGCCCTGACACTGATCTTAATTCATCAAGCTTCATGGAATCTCTGACTCTCAGTACAGCACACAAATCAGTACAAGTACTCTTGATATGTATGGCAAAACAGAACTTTAGGAGCCAGTGTTGTTTGTCTACCTTAATCACAGTTCAGAAACAACCTGGAGACCTATAACAATTGTTTCCTTCATGTTCTGATTTTCCAGAAACCTTACATTTTACTCTGCATCAACCCTACTTTTTATTAAAACTGTAGAACAAGTTTAGCACAATAAGGACTTCCTAATCTAAGAATGTAAAGACTACACACATTCCACTGATCACTATTGTTCCAGTTCCCTATACTCTTCCAGTCACTGGCCAGCAGCCCTGTATCACCCATCCATTAGTAAAAGCACAGCGCTCAAAGCTTATGAGGAAATTTCTTGTTCAAAAACTCCTTGCCCCAGATTATAACACCATCAACTTTAAAATTAAGACAAAGGGGGAAGCCAAAGAGGGCCTAACCTTTGGGTAGACTTAATTCAATAGATAGTTGTTGAGATCTTTAGGGAGCATTCTAATATGGTTACATGGCACCCAAAACAAGGTGTAAATTAAGAACAGAAAAAGAGGTGGAGGTGAGCTAAGAGAGATTGTCTACAGGTTTCAAAGTTCATAAACTATTAGCTTACTGTTCTCAGGGACAAGGGAATTTTAATCCACATATAGGTTACTGACAGGGCTGAAGAAACATGAATGACTTTATGATCCCAATATTGTTGGCAAATGCCCAGAAAGACCATGTTTAGTGGAAGATTTCTTCATACTCACCAGCACACTTTGTCCTTGTCCTGAGAGCTGGTCCAGGAGATCCCGTGCCACCCTCTCCTGGTCTGGTGAGGAGTACACTAATCTCATATTCTGTATCTGGGTCAAGGTGCCCAATTTTGTAACTGGTGGAATCCACTGGCTGCCGGTCATTCCAGCTCCCACTCGCTGTGCAGTATTCCACCTCTCGGGCCACAATGGGCCCATCCCCATTGATGGAGTTGGCATTGAGCTGTATCCATAAGTAGGTTGCTCCCACCGAAGCAAGCTGAGGTGGGGCAATGGGAACTGGTGGTTCTGAAAGGTAAATTAGAGACACTTTTCAAACACTTTGTCTTTAGTTGGAAAAAAAAAAGCTAAATATGTGTCAATGATTATAAGGCATCAACATTAAAATATAAAGAATAAACTAATGAGAATGCTTTCTATCAGCTTAATAAGAATAAGCACAGTTGCTGACTGCTAGACATATGATCCAACAATTTATCTCCTAGATATATATCCAAAGGAAATGAAATCATGATGGCAAAAACACAGTTGATACAACTGGATGCCAGTGGTTCATGCTTATAATCTAGCTACTCAGGAGGCTGAGATCTGAAGATCACAGTTCTGAGCAGAAAAACTTGTGAGGCTCCTATCTCCAATTAATGACCAAAAAGTTCAAAATGGAGGTGTGGTTTAAGTGATAGAATGCCTTTAGCCTTTAGCAAAAAAAGTCATGTTAGAGTATATAGCTCTGAGTTCACACCCTAATACCCACATGTATGTGCACCTGCGTGTGCACACACATGCGCGCGCACAATACACAATCACAGTGCTCAATAATTTCACAAAATTCACAATTGTAAAAATAAATTGCCTTTAAAAACCTAACCTGAGCTGGGAAAATTTAGTCTCACCTACCTAGGGAGTTGAAATGGATTACTGGAGCCTATAAGAAATGTGCAACACAGAAAGACTAAGTCTCAAAACAAACAAACAAGAACCACAACATCACTTATTTAAGAAGATATTCCCCTAATCGCTGTAAGACCCAACACATTTTACTCAGCTACACAGGCTGGTGACTTACCAAGAAGTCATCAGTGAAAGCTGTCATGGTGGTGGTATTTAAACAGTAGCAAGCCATCACACTCCTTATTGAGAATCTTTTTAAAATCAAAGGTACTAGAATTTTCTGTTTATCATTGAGTTTTCTTATGTTTATACCCTAAAGATACTTTTAAAAAATATTACTGAAATTATAGCTTATCTCAGCATAAAGGTATTCTTGAGATGACTAAAAAAAAAAAAACACAGAAAAAACCCCTATGACAATAGGCTCATCTATCTGGAGGAGAACTGAACATTCTGGATAATAAAGTCTGCTACTGTTAATGTTCAGTGGACCTCTAGTAACGAGTCTTATTAAAGGTTTGAATAGAAAGAAAAGCTCTGAATCAAAGAACATACTATGCTCAGCTGGAAAATGTCTAAGAAATCAATAGCAAATTCTCTCTACAACCCAAGGAAGTATCTCTCACTATTCATAACCTGAGACTGACTCTTTCCATATCACTGACTAAGAAGGCAGAGAAGGCCCTGGCCCTTCTAATTATAAGTCCTTTTCCCACTCAATCAGTTAGATGCTAGTTGAATGGCCCTCCCAGCATTAAATAAAGATTAACTACATGCCAGTGTCCTTGTTAGTGGTCCCCTACATAAAAAACGAAGTCACTCTACAAAGTCACATGTTTATGCTTCAATGAGTCATCACATAAGAAAAACACATATCTGTTGGTTTTTCTCCAAAGTGTTTTCACAGGTAGTTTGTGTCTTTTGAGGAGTGTTTTTGTTCTTTTTCATTTTGCTTCTACAGATTCATGGAAAATAAAGCCTGCTCCAATCTATTACTGGCATATGAGTTGCTTGGGGTAACTCTTCTTTTTCCCAGGGAAGAAAGACATGGCCAATACAGCACAATCTTGTTTCCTGCTAACAAGACCTTAGGAAAGCTATTACCATCTGAGGCCTGCACCTAAGATGCTATCAGACATTTCCCAGACTAGCTAAGCAACTAGCAACATCCATTCTTTTGTTGGGTTGGGATATCTTTGTTCTTTTTTATGTTTAGTTGTGCTAAATTACATTGAATATGAAATAGCACATTAGAATAAGTCAAAAATAAGACATTAAATTTTTAATGGATTTCTTTTAAGGGATATAAATGTGATCTGAATGTACTAAACTATTGTTTCTATTGTTAAAGTTCGTGATGTAAGGAGTTCTGATTTAACTTACAATGATTTAACATTAATTTCTATCATTAGGAATTTCTCGAATCAGGACAAGAACCAGGACTTTTACAAAGGCATTTGCATAGCCATAAGGTGAAAAAGCCTTTAATTACTTTCAAGATACAAATGATAAGAGTTATTAAGTGCTATTCAAAACTAAGCAGCAAGGTCACAATGGGTCAAGTGTTTGAATTTTACCCCTCAGGACATTTTTACTTAGCATCCTAAAAAGACTTGACTTCATTGTACTTTTTGTCAGAGGACTATTTTCTATGTGTATTCCCCATGGAGAAAAGAACCTCAAAATCTAAATCAAATGATTCAGCAATAATCTGGAAACAACTCGAACAGACATTCCAAAGGATTTTTGGTTAATCAACGAAAGAATCAAGAAAAAAAAAGTAAGTCAATATTTAAATTTTTGCAATGAGTCATTCTGTGTCCTTGTTTCAACGTTTTGTTATTCCCTTTCCCCTTCCCAGATTAGACAAATGTATATACAAGATGCAGGGTACCACAATCAAGTACAGAGACAACAGGGCTATACCATAGGGGGAAGAATATACAGGAAACAAAAAAAAAAATCACATAGTACATTTAAAACAATTACAACAAAAACAGACCTCTTGTGTCCATATCTTGGGGTTCATTGCACTTAGCATCAATGATATGCACAGGACAGTACATTGGAAATGAACTTTACAGGGTGGGGAGTTGGGGTGGGATGGGGAAGAGTGTGGGAAGTGGGAGGTGGGGGAGGGAAGGGATAGTGGGACAACAACAATGGAAGGGGTAACAATGATCCACAAGTAATACGCTAATTGCCTTACTCATGTAACTATAATCCCTCTGTACAGCATCTTTACAATAAAATAAAAAAAATTAAAAGTATTTTTATGACAAAAAATATTTAAATTTTGAACAGAATGTCACAGAAGGAGGGCAGGAAGAGTGGCTGAAAAGAATAATAGCAATGCAAAATAGGATCTCATGTTTGTTTTTTAACTATTTGGGATTTAACGTGGGGCCTCATATTTGTATAAGCAAGGGGTCCACTTTTGCAGTCATGAACTCAGACATTTTGTTTTCTTCATTTTTTAGATAAGGTCTCATGCTATCTTTGTTCAAGAAGCTAGCACTGTGATCCTCTTTGCGTAGATCTACCACCAGAGTAGCTAAGATTCTGGACCTGTTGCCACCAGCTATCAAAAATGAGAACATTCACACACATATACAAACATATATAGACCAATCTTTAAGTAGATGGTAATGGCTGATACATATAGATCATCATCACATTTTAGTATATGGAATTTGAACACATGAAATATATTTTACAGAAGTAAAGGTTGATGTTAACACACACAAGCATATTTACATACATTGTAGAAATATTTGTACACTCTTGTCTTTTGGGGAGTGGACATCAAATCAGCATGTGATCTTAACAAAATTATAGGCTCCATGGAATTTAGCTTTTTCCATTTAAAAAATAGGAGCAGTACAAATATTACATGGCATATAAAAAACTGCTACATATACACAAGAGGCCTAAAAATGTTACTGTATACCTTAAGTTATTTTGCCTTAAAGAAATCATTCCATTCAACTCCAGTATGTTGTCACATTTTGCAAAAATGAAACATATATAAAAATAAGATGTAACAATTATAAATGAAGAAAAAAACAAAGTTCACATCTCACCCCTATTTGCATGCCAGCAATAGGGAAGATAAGCAAGGGTAGTAAGTGTTTATCAAGGAGCTAGAGAAATACTATGCTGTCCTAAGACAGGAAAATGTGCTGCACAAACATAACCAAGAACTTTGTTTTGGAAGACTAGAAATTTCTAGTTTGCTTATATATTAACACTTTTTTATTGTGAAAATACTGTACAGAGGGGTTACAATTACATGAGCAAGATAATGAGTACATTTCTTTTTTTTTTTTTTGTCGGCCGTGGGGCTTGAACTCTGGGCCTGGGTGCTGTCCCTCAGCTCTTCAGCTCAAGGTGAGCGCTCTACCACTTCCAATGAGTACATTTCTTATCAAGCATAGTAGCCTCCTCCTTTATAACGACTTGTACATCTCATTGTTGCAATGGGTCCACCTGTATCCCTATTTAAACAATTTGTTTTTCCCCTTCCCCTCCACAAATTATACCAACATCAAATACAGTGAAAGCAGGGGTTATACTGTGGGGGAGGGACATACAAGGCAACAAAGAAATAATATTATATAAATTAACATTTTTAAGGTGGTATTTTTGTTAATTTATTTATTAGTGGTCCTGGAATTTGAATTCAGGATTTGCACGTGGTAGGCAGCCATTCTACTAGAAATCCCAAAAACTTTTTGGAGGAAGCCTGGGCTGTCCTAGAACTGAAATTCTCTGTGTCTTGGCTGGAATAAAGGTACATGGCACAATACTGAGCTATGGACTGAGATGGGGTTCATATGCAATCCTCTCGAGATCAATGTTCTGAGTTACCAGAGTTCAGGCCGAGAACTGTGTCCAGCTCAAAGAGGTAATTTTTTAAAAAGAAACTATTACAACCGTATCAAATCTTTAGGTAGGCAAACTAGATCCAAGTTTCACAAAAGACAAAACACTTAGGAAACTAATGTGACAAAACCAATGATTCAAATACATATTTTAATGCACACTTCCCTACACTGACATTCATCATGCTGTAGTGAATATTTTTCCAGGGAAACCCACCACAAACTAATATTGTGTATCCTAAGTTGTATGTAACTATGCAGTTATCTTGTGCCAGAGCAAATGCCAAACCAGCTATAGCTTTCATAATATAAGCTGTGTCTTGAAGCTTCTCAGTGTGGTTGTGGCAGAAAAATGGAGAAACAATAGTGAAAAAAAGCATTTATTTATTCTTTCTCTATTGAACTCTTTTCAAATTTATTCTAGTGAACAGATGAAAATCACTTAAATAGCCAATAATGAGAAAATGTTGAAGTGAATTATAGTGAATTTACTTGACAAAATCAGAAGACAACACAGCTATATGGGAAAATATTCATATGAATCAGAAACAAATGAGGATATTAAAACTATGTACACTATAATCATAATTGATGAACAGCCATAAAACATTCAGAAGAAAATTCAATAAAATAATGATGATTCTCTTATTATCATCAATTGAACATTTTTTAAAAAGTATTTTTAATATTTTTTTTAATTCAGAAAGGTAGCTCTACTGTTCATTCTCAGATATTAACCACAGAGCTCTTTACCAAGTCAGATAGTAAAAAACATCTCTCCCTCCTTTCCTTTGTGGCCCTTTGTGGTATGCTTATTTTGCATACCATTTTAACTACCACAGGTGTGCTTTCCACAAGTGACTACTCTGACAGTCCCATTATTATTATTTCTCTTTTATTATAAACAAGAGAATAGATGCACAGAGAGCAAGCCCCTACCCTGTGCCCTCAAAGCTTATTCAGTCATTTGAACCCAATGTTCTTCCTGAAAAGAGGAATTTGCTGGTGAAAAGAAGAGTCCATCTTAAGATGAGCAATCTCACCATTTCTATATTTAAACTAATACAAAAGGAAAACTTAAAAATAAAGCACAGATATGGGTGGTGGGGCAGCTCAGTAGTAACAAATATGTAAAGCTGTGGCTTTCATCCTCAGTGTGTGTGTAGGTGTGTGTGCGTGTGCACACACACACACACACACACACACACACAGAGGCACTGTTCTGTTCTCTTAAAAGAAACAGAAATGATCTGCCACCATTGCCTTAAATGGCTTCATGGTACATCTGTAAGTCTCAATTATTCCATTTGGGACCCAAAATTGCCCAAGATGTTTGATAATAAAATTGTCTGCCCATTATAAAAAGGATTAAACCAGCTAAAGGAAACTTGCTTTCCCTCTCTCTTTTCCCTCATCTTCCACCTCCTTGAATATAATGACTCAATTTGCCAGTCAGGCAAAATATAGTAATAGAACCTAACGGGACATTATGAATGTTGAGACAGTATTATCAATATGGCTGGTATGATATAACGGAACATTTTTATACTGACACTGTTTCATTTTATTAACCACCCTGCTATCATAAACACCCTAGCCACTGAATATTTGCATTTTAAGTGATTTTCTATCAGTAAGAAATTTTTCATTCCTTAAAAAAATTTATAGCTTTTAATCTCTATATATAGAGCTGGCAGAAGACCTTGCCAAGAGCACATTCATTGCTTTATATGAAACTAAACCAACATAAATAACATGCATTTTTCAAAAATATTGCTCACATGCAAAATTTGTACTTAAAATGCAATCCATCAGTGTAGCCTATCATCAAACTACTGTGCTGAAACAGACAAGAATAAGCTTGAGCTTTAAACAAATAATAAACTAACCACCATCTAACATATCTATTTTCATAGACTATTTGGGGATATAAAAAAACACATTAAATACCTTTAACTACCAATTCTGCATAGTTTGATATCCCAACACCTCCTTCTGTGCGAATCATGCAGCGGTACTTCCCAGCATCTCGTTTAGTGGTATTCACCACATTAAATGAAGCTATGAATCTTCTGGAACTAGTCACCTTTATTTCCTTCAGTGGAGCATCTTGGACATCAATGCCCTATATCAATGGGATGGTGAAGACAAAAAAAGATGCAATATCAACTGTCATATCAAAACAGTAGGACACATGATGATGCATTATCAATGTCACGCTTGTCCATTTTGTTTGGCTGTTCATGGCTCCAGGAAAGTTGTTTTATTGGAACAGCTGGCCAATAATTGTAATTTTGCCCAGCATAACAGTTCTAAGATTGAGGGATGCAAAACCGAGTGTGCAGAAACGTCTTGCTTTTATCCTTTCAAGATATTAATCATGCTAAATTAGTTTAACAGCAGAAGAGAGAAATTAAGTATATAGAAAAAGCCTTTACTTTGCTCCCTATCAATGTCTGGTCTTTTCATAATATTTCTTTTTTTGGTAGGTCATGGGGCTTGAATTCTGGACCTGGGCTCTGTCCCTCAGCTTTTCAGTTTAAGGCGAGTGTTCTACCACTTGAGCCACTTCAGGCTTTCTGGTTGTTTACTGGAGATAAGAGTCTCATGGACTTTTCCTGCCCAAGCTGGCTTTGAACCATGATCCTCAGATCTCAGCCTCCTGAGTAGCTAGGATTACAGGTGTGAGTCACCCGCATCTGGCTTCATAATATTTTGTCTTATATTTTGTATGCAAGGATAGGAAACAAGATTAAGTCACCTACTGCTCTATTACTGATCTCAATTTATATGTGAAGAAATAAACAATTTGTCAAAAATAACATTAAGGCCAATGTGTGGCCCAAGTCTATAATACTAGCTACTGAGGAGATGAAGCTGTGGGATCAGTTTGAGGACAGTCAAGAAATAAAAGTTCATGAGAACAGTGTGAGTGGCTCAGGCCTGCAACACTAAATATTCAGAAGGCTGAGATCTGAGGACTGATGTTCAGAGCCACCCCAGGCAGACAAATCTATAAGCCTATTATTTCCAACTAAACAGCAAAAAGCTAGAACTGGTGGTATGGTTTAAGTGGTACAGCACCAGCCATGCGAAAAGTAGTTGAGTGAGAGAGAATGTGAGGCTTTGAGTCCAAACTCCAGCACCAACGTAAGCATGCAAGCAAAAGCATACACACATGCATACACATACACAAAACATTCATGAGATTATCCCAACCAATGACAGTAATGGTGGCACAACTCGTTATCCCAGCAACAGGGGAAACACACTAACTGGTTGCAGTGGTGAATATCTGTCATCCTTTCATACAGGGAAGCAAACAGGATCATAATCCAGCTCATCTGTGCATAAAACAAGATCCTATCTTAAAAAATAATACACAACAGGCTGATGAAGTGGATCAATTGATACCGTGTTTGCCCACCAAGCACAAACTCTAAGTTCAACCCAAAGCTTCAAAAAGCAAACAAACAAACAAAAAACAGCAAAATCTACATTGAGATTACTATATTACCAAAGACTAGATGTGGAGGACTAATCTAAACTTTATGGTGTTCTTCTCTGATGTACAAAAAGAAAACAGAAATTGATGTTCAATAAATACTACCTGGTGCTGAAATGTAACAGGAGAGCATTTCCCAGTACCACCTAAAGTTGATCCCAGTTCTAGAATGTTTTTTATCTTTTCTTATCCTTGAACTCTTAGAGTTACTCTTATCTGGAAACCCATGCTATGTTTGCAAGAGTTTAAAGCCACAAAAGAAGGCTACAGATGCCAGCTCTCTACATATTTTGCATTTAGTTGGAGAGGAGTTATGTATAACATGTTACTTGCATTTTAGGAGTAAACAATAGAGGTCAAAGCTAATAAGTGTCATTAAACACTACCACCTATTATTCAGTCTGCAATCGGTTTCTGGGCATCATTCATGGGTCTAGACACTAGGTTTCACAAGGGGGAACAAAAGGTAAATAGTTGTGGCATTTCCAGGTGTCATCTGGGGAATGCAAGCTTGAAATGAACACACAGTCACCAATGATAGCCTGTATGGGGAAGGGGAAGATCAGGTGGCTGGCAGAAGTCATACAGTGGACCTTATTGCTACAATAGGCATGGGAAGCCAGTTTGGATAAGTAACACATGAAGTGAGATTTGAAGGGTCAAGTGAAGCTAACCAGACAAAGGGGAAGGGAGGGAAAGGGCATTCTAGCCACAGGAAACAGTACAGGAGTCCCACGATGTTTAGAAAGTACTAGATAGAGTAAAGTTAGTAAGAGGAATTGGAAGAGGTGGACAAACCCCTGTGAATTCAGGCTGTGTTGAAATGCTTTTTATTTATAACTACAACAATGCCAGGCTACAAAAGAACAAAGAGCATCTACACTTTTCAGTGCTCTATATTATGCTAAGTCCTTTAAAAGCTTTTATCTGTAGTATTTTTATTCACAGCAGGTCCTTAAGGACTGGGGTTTAGGAGTTAGCCTGATCAGGGTGCCAAATCAAACTTGATTTTTTAAATGATTTACTTTCATAGGACCCTGCTTTCTTCATCTCAAAGAAGTGACTTTCAGAGCTGTTGTAAAAAATCAAAGATATTTGCAAGGACACTGGCATAACTGAGTGGCCCCACAAATCCCTACAGAGCTTTGGATGAAATGAACAATGAGTTCCAGGAAAAAGGCAGACAGGCTTTCAAACTATCACTTTTATTACCGACATGCCAAAAGACATTAACCTCTGGCTGAGGTGAGCAGAAACAATGGGTTTGTTAATACTGAAGCACAGAATTAAACAGACTCACCCACTAGTCACAAGCGGCATTAGAAAACCACAAAGGCCCTTCATATGGTTAGATGTTGCTGTAAAACTCACAGGATGGAAGAACAGGGCTTTCATAGGCAGTTAGCTCCCTGAAGAAGGGGCTGAGCTAGTCACGATTTACACTTCCTCCCAGGCAGTTCCTGCTTGGGCAGGGAGAAAGCAGGCAGAAGTGTTCCTCTACTACAGTTCCTGCCACATGTAAGGAAACATTAGAAGTGGGGAACCAAAGTTCCACTTACATTATCCTTAGTATTAAGTGTAAAGAAATATTTATAGCTTAAAAAGCCATAAATCATAATATGAAGTCCTATACACAGCTTATGTAAGTGTGAGATTTACTAAATTCCAGAAATTAGATCTAACAGCACCAAGAAGTTAAAAAAAACAATAACAATATTAGCTAATAGAAAGTTAAAAAAACCAATAACAATATTAGCTAATAGAAAGCATTCCTTTCTGCATTCCATAATCCAGTTTCTAATTCTCTCCATCTAAATAACCAAATACTGTCATGTAGTCTGACATTTACTCTTCTACAAAATTAAGTATTTCCTCAAACTGAAAAAAAAACACCTCAATTCTCCAATTGCTGAGGGGGTAAAATACTGAACCCTGAAGAAAGGCATATTGCATACTGATAAGTTCTTGTTTTGTTTCTTAAATGGCAACAACAAAGGAGTTAAGGGGACCATCTAACATTTATATTTACCTAATTGTGGCATTAACCCTGTAAGAATAGACTTTTAAGACAATCATATAATATTTTCTAATAGATGCATGTGCCAAAATAATTTTCAAGTATGCACTGCAGATCTCTTATAATAAGTTAAGTCTATGCTGAGCAAACCTCCCTTTTTGATTCATGCATACAATGGAGAAGCAGTACAAGGGAGCTGCCCTATCACACCACAAACTCTTCCTATGAAATACATAACCTCAGAAGAACAAGGGTACGAAACCCAAATTTATCAAATGAACTCTCTAGAAGGAGCTTTTCTTCTTTTGAGACATAATAGAAAAAAATGACAGAAAAGGAAAAGTTATAAAGGAAAGGGAACTATAATTTAGGATACTTACTATTTTACTTTTAAGCATATTATATTGAGTATAATCGGTCTCCTCTAGGAAACCACAAGGTATTCATGTCATGGGCTTAATTTTCCATACTTAATTAACCAGGTACACTACATAGATGCCCAAAGAACTTCTTGATGTTGATAAAGGAAGCCTCAGTGGAAAAGAATAAATATGTGTGTATGTATATATATGCATATTTATGTATGTTTGCATGTATGTTTTGTGTTCTCTTCGTTTTGTTGTGCTAAAATAAAACCCAGGCAAAAACTTCCCCACTAATCTACACAAGTTTAACCTTATTCTAATTCTTTAAAATGGACAATACATACATTTTTGAGTTTCTGGGCATGCACCATTCAGCAACTTTGCTCAAACTCATCATAATTGTTCCAGAAAATGGGCCCTAAAGATGTCTATACTCTCGTCTTTAAAACCTGTGACTATTACCTTCCATGAAATATATATATATATATATATATAGAGAGAGAGAGAGAGAGAGAGAGAGAGAGAGAGAGAGAGAGATGTGAACCTGGGGATGGGAAGATTATAATGCACTACTTGGGTGACCAGTATCACAAGGGGTCTTAAAGAGGGAAGACAGGACAATCAAATATGGAAGGAGGAGATGTAATGACAGAAGCACAAATAGAGTGATGCTCACAGAAGATGCCACAAGGGACCAAGGGCCAAGAAATAAAGGGAGAAGCTAGAAAAGGAAAGGAACAGATCTTCCCCCTGGAACTCCTTGCTGTCCCCTTATCTAAGTCTTGTGAGCTCCAGAAGTTAATGAAGCTGCTAATTTGGAGTAATTTGTTACAGCAGCAATTTGACAATAATATAACCATCTGACTAATGAAAGACCTGTGACTTTTTGAAGGTGTGCAGTCACCATATTTTCTAATTTGTCAGAACTACATAACAATTATTTCAGGTTGTATTGGAACCTTATTCACTAGCAAGAATTCAATTGAAAAGCTTCTACTGCAACCAAATCTAAAGAACAAAGTAGGAGAACTGACACTTTTCAATTTCAAAATTTAGTAAAAAGCAACAGTAATAAAAGGAAGTACAGCATTGACACAAGGCTGGATATAAACCAATGGAATAGTTTTTTTGCAGAATGATATTATTCTATTAGACAGTACTTTTAAATCAAATAAATAGTAATTTCCCTGTTGTATTTTGAGCAACTATACTGACCCCGTCTACACAACAAGGATATTCCTTGAAATTCTATTTTCTGTAGCTATCATTAGTTATTGAAATTGAATACACAAAACTAAATAAGATTAAGTGTGCTTAAATAAGAGAAGTACTTGTAGTATTATAAAAATATATACTCAGAATTAGAGACACATGCTAATATTTAAATATCTATAAGATTAATCATTTAGATTGGTGTAAATCACTTAAATTTGTGGCATTACCAACAGCTTTATACAAGTAGAAAAACCCTTCTTTTTTTTCTGGTCAGTCCTGGAACTTGAACTCTGGAACTTGAGCACTGTCCCTGAGCTTCTTTTGCTCAAGATTAGTACTCTACTTCTTAAGGTACACCTCCACTTCCAGCTTTTTCTGTGACTAATTGGAGGTAAGAGTCTTGAGTCCCAAGCTGGCTTCAAACCATGATCCTCAGATCTCAGCCTCCTAAGTAGCTAGGATTACAGGTGTGAGACACCAGTGACTGGCTGAAAAATTCCACTTTGCAACTACCAGCTAGAATAATGAACTGAACACAGGAGAGTCTTTAGGTTAAAAATAAAGACGGAATCAAAAGGAAAGAGACATCAAGGGAGAAAGAAGAGGGGGGAAAATCATGTAAAGGTAGAAAGGAATGGAGAAGAAATTGGAGAAGCAACACGGAAGGGAACAGTGAAGAAAAGATAGATGGAGAAAGGGAGGTGCACTAAAGTAAGAGCAAATACCAATACCTTAAAACCTCAGGGAAAAGAGGTAACACATACAAGGTAAGGGTAAAGGTTTCCACTTTTGGAAAATATTTCTTCTTTCCTGCTGGGATCCTAACAGTTATCCATTAATAATTTGGTCAAAACAAAACTGTGAGATGAGATCTTTAACAAGCCATCACAGCAGGGATAAAGGAGGAGAAATGGAGGATTTTCTTCCAAATGTAGTAAGGGGTGGGAAAGGAAAGAAAGAGGGAGATGTCCTCCATCACTTTATTACTGTCATATGATACAGAAAAGTTTACCTGAAAGTACGATTGCTTAGCATGCTAGTAAGTATTTTAAATTAAAAATATCAAGAAAAATATAGAAACAGGAAGTGTGACCTAATCCTACCACTCAACTCTCCTGAAGCAGTCCTTAGAATGAAATTCCTTAGTTCATTTCTCCCATGAAGCAGGTCACCAACAAGAAATTTTCCTCATCCCTCCTTCCATGATGAAGGCTACAAATTGTATGGTGGTCCCTTTGTTACTTTCTCCTTCCCTTGCCTGCTGAATCTCTCACCTGAAAGGTAACTGTCCCATCTCCAAAAAGATGGGTAGTACACAGATTGATACCATCTCAACAACAAGTCTTGAAACTGTGCAGAGAAACAATTCTCTTTGGGTCTTTGATTCTTCACTTTCTAAAGGCTCTTGCTCACATAAAATGTACATTTTTTATGCTTTTCTCTTGTTAATTTGTCCTGTACAATGGAAACTTAGCTACAAACTATCCACAGTTAACTTCCTTATCTATTTTTTTTAATTAATTAGGTTTTTTTACTGTGAAAATATCGTACAGAGGGGTTACAATTACATGAGCAAGGTAATGAGTACATTTCTCATCAAGCATTGTTGCCTCCTCCTTTGTTTCCCCTTACCATCCCTGCCTTCCTCCCATCCCCCACCTCCACCCCTGCCAAAGTTGTTAAGTTCCTTTTTGGACATAATGTCTTGTACATCTCATTGTTGCAATGGATCCATCTGTATCCCTAGTTAAACAATTTGTTTTTTCCCTTCCCCTCCCCAAAGTATACCAACAT
Source organism: Dipodomys ordii (assembly GCF_000151885.1). Lineage (NCBI taxonomy): Eukaryota > Metazoa > Chordata > Mammalia > Rodentia > Heteromyidae > Dipodomys > Dipodomys ordii. The sequence continues at coordinate 4,745,501 of NW_012267316.1, read as the reverse complement.
CAAATACAGTGACAACAAGGGTTATCTCTTCCCCATCACGTTCACTGAGCTCTCAGTGAGGCCTCACCTGAGGAGTAGAAATAGAAATGTGCTCTTGCTTAGTACGGCACTGCTGTTTCTTCTGAAAAAAAATAATGACCACTATGATGCACTTTACTTCCGTACTGTGGCCATTGTAGGATACTGTAGGTCCTTGTAGGATTCAAGTCCCAGGAAGGCAGACAGCTTTGACACTCATGTTATTGCTGTGTCTCCAGCACAGTAACCATGCCTACCATATCATAGGGAAGGGGATTGTCTGATGACAGTATTAAATAGCATTTAATGAAGGACTGAATGATTGATTAGTGAGTTAATTTTAAGAACCTCTAGGTTCTCAGAATCCCTTCCTTTGCAAAGTGAACTAAACAGGGAACATGGCCAGCCCAGGTGCTTCCAACACTAGCTAAGTACAGAAAGACAAGTGAAGCCCCCCCTCTCCCTGTTGGTCTTGCCCCACATCAGCACTCACTAGAGAGGGCAATGTGTTCAAAACCTTGGTATCACTAGCATGTAGTGGGCCCACAGCTCCTTTTATTCTAGCAGAACAAAATACTGACATGTATATTGGGTGTGTTGTGTAGAGCTAAGAAGTTTGTCAGCTGGATTCCTCCCAGTTTGCCTATGGTAGCAAGCATTAGTGCCCCACTAACTTCACAGCATGATAGGAGACTGAGCAGAAACTAAGACACGGATATTAAGAGTTCCTCATGTAAAACAGCCTAACACAGGATTACTGGGAACAAAAATTAGACAAGTCCATGTGAAGAAGCATGACACTTACTTGTTCAGGGTTTGTAAGGGACTTGCTGCTCTATCTTTTGTTAACTTAATAAGAGACACATAATGACAATGTCTGAGAGAGAATGATCTTACTGGGTTAAATATAGCCCTTTAAGAAGGCAAGACTACCTTTAAATGCATGCGTATTTCAATGCGAGCAAGCCAGTAAAAAAAAGTACTGATAGTTATTTAAATTATACTTAGAACCTTCTTTATGCAATGGACTAACTGGAGGACTTCTAAATGAGCAGTAATTTACCAGCAAAAAGATACATATTAAGTCTTTCAGGAATAGTGTTGCAATAATCAGAGCAATGATTGAAAGAAATTGAGACCTGGGAAGTTAGCAGCACTTGCCGGCAAATTAATCAATCTCAGGCACTTTGGAGTAGTTCTGAGTGGGTGAGCATATAGGAGATGAGCTGAGTCTTCCTCAGCCACACAGGTGGGAATTAACCTGCACATCTTCAGCAGCAAAACCAGTGTGTATTATCCCACCTCTAAACATGCCCATTTATATCATGCTGATAAGCCTCTACAAGACCAGGAGTCATTTTCCTTGAAATGTCTTATGCAATCTAAATCCAATAGTAATTGAATATCTCAGTAAATGTACCCTCTTTACCTTTGGCTTTTTAATTGGTAAGGCAAGATCTTACTAGAAAGGCACAGAAGTGACCTGCCTTCTTGGGAATTACAGGACTAGGGCCACTATGTCTGTCTTCCCTCTACATAGGAGAGTCTCTGATTCTTGGAAACAAGCAAGTTGCTCCTCATAGAAAATATAAAAAAAGACATGGAATAAAAGCTTTCACGGCCTTGATCAAGATCTACTGTGTTCATAAACTGTTTTGTTAAATGGCAGCTCCTTTGTTGTATAACTACTTAAAGATAATTTAAAAGAAAAGAAAAGCTTTTACAGGACTTAGAGTTCATGGGTCCAATGGAAGCAGCCACTATAATCAATGGCTAAGAATGATGCCTGATTCTCTTCTTCCCTCTGCATGGCACTACCCTGGCCTAAATGCAACATTAATTGAATACAATAATAAATGTACTTTCTCTACCAATTGAAACTCTTGACCTTGATGGAGCTATGGAGCAGGATGGACTCCTGTGTGAAATACCAGATCCTCTTATTTTTCTATGACTGACTTAGATAATGTCACAAAGTAAACTTTATTAATTTCTCCCAGAATCTCAATACATATATCATACGGTCTCACCAACATGAAATAAATTTCAAATTAAATTGAAGTAATTGCAAATCATGTCAAGTTAAAACACAAGGTATAGCCTTGAAGGTCTTTCAGTCTAAATGTTCAACATTATATCATATAGTGCTATTACTAGATATATAACTGACTAAAACAAAAATGGATGTGATTTTCACTACTCAAAAGTTTCAGACAGGAAATGGTTCCTATAGCAACAAAAGGCAGGTCTCTGTGCACTCCTGGTATTTTCTGATGGGAAGTGCTGTTAAATTTATGCTTTAATATATATGGTACAAAATACTCTTTAAGTTTTCCAAGGGAACCATAATTTTATTTCATCATAAATCATTTTATGGCTTTTGCATCTAGTAGCAAAGCAGTTCTGATATACCATTGTGATTTTTTCATTGCTCTCAAATCTATAAATGAAGCTAAACAATACCATAGGTTGTTGACCACATGCTTGCATTCAAACACAAAAGGCAAGGCAATGCTACATGCTCAAATACAATTTTAACTTTCAATTCTGATAGAGATGATTATTTAAATTATATAATGTTTATGAATCCATGGGAAGTGACTAGGTTTTTCTCCTCTACTCAAGGAGTTCTATGGCTTAGGAAGACAAAGATTCTAGACAAGTGTAGACTGAAAAATAAGCCCAGTTCCAGTTATGAGTAATATCTCCCAGAAAAAAAATCACTGATATACTTATCTAACCATTTTTCTTCTATAAATGGGCATAGACTCTACTTCTCATAGAGATCAATGGAGAACATTGACAGGTGATAGTTAAATGTCCCTCAGGGATACGTCTAGTCTATACCAGTGCTCAAGGTCACTCTAGTTCCTTCACTGCAAATATATGGTGAAATCAGCAATAAAAATACACAACTCATATAATGTAAAGTTTGTTCATTCATTAGTCAAATTCTCCAGAAGATCAGAGAAACTGTTCTTAATAAGAAACATTTTAGGTCAAAAAAAAAATCCCAGCTATAGTTGTCTTCCCATCCCCTACCTCTCCCCAACCCTCTATCTGTATCTTTCTCTTTCTCATGGTCTAAATTTTTCTGAATTCAAATAAGGAATTGGGCAACAAGTAAAACAATTTTCCTTTTTAACGTTGGTCCTAGGTCTTGAAATGAGGGCCTAGGCACTGTCCCTGAGCTTTTCTGTTCTAGGCTAGCACTCTACCACTTGAGCCACAATTCCACTTCTGACTTTTGGGTGGTTAATTGGAGATAAGAATCTGATAGACTTTCCTGCCCAGGCTAGCTGTGAACTGCAATCCTCAGATCCCAGCCTCCTGAAGAGCTAGGCTTATAGGCCTGAACCATGAATGCCCAGCTAAAAGAATTTTGACACCAAGTTACCCTTGCCCCTAGGAAAATTACACTCTTAATTAAGAGTTTCTATTGAATTTCATTCTTTCAAAAAAAGTGAATGGGAGAAGTTTCATTCACGTACTACAATGGCACAGATGTATCAATGTCTACACCCGATCTGAATATCCTTCTTAGGCATTTATTTCTATTACTTGTAACATGAGGATGTAGGGGAAAACATTACAACAGAATAAAAAATTTCAGGTAAAGGAAAGAGAAAAAAGACTTAGGAATGATAATATATTAGTCTTCTTGGATGCTAAAATTACACTAATAGATAACTTATTTTCTTAGTTTTTGAAACCCTTCCTGGTAACTGCTGTGGATTCTGCACCAGTAGAAGAGACACCATCAGGTTCTCCATATACCTCTTCATATCCCAGTATGTATAGGAGCTGAAGGCCTTGGCACAAGTATCCCAGAGAGATATAAATGGTTCCCTCTGGCATGTTCTAATAAAAAATCTGCCTGTCTGAAGTATTACTGGAGGAGATACATTGGCAAAAAGCCACTAAGCCTTATGTTTCAGCAAGTATCCATGGAGCATATATAGTACACCATGATAGGTACTATCTCAGGTGCCAGGTTATGGCAGTAGTAAGTTATGTAGTAGGATACTTCACAGAAACATTATCTTATGTCATTTTAATTGATGTATATAATAAAATCCTTTAGAAAGACTAGTGTGTTACTTTCTTCCTAATAAATATCAAGATGTTGGTGAAGGAGGAAAACTCTTAGCTATATAAAATATGATGATTTATACATTTCCGAGGTCAACCCAGATTTTTTCAAAATAAATCTGAGAATATCCAGTTGAAATTAGTTGTAACACAGCATCACTTATTTTTTAAAGTCCAAGTGGCTAAAAGTACTAATTTGCAGTAAGAATACATTATAAGCATAAATGCATGCATATAAATTTACATGTGGAACTTTTTTATGAATAGATTTATCCACAATAATGTCCTCAATACTGTATGTGTCTATGCTAAAGTTTTCTATATTTTCTAGACTCATATTTTCATAATAATTAAATTAGGAATTTAATTTGAAGACTGTTCCAAATTTGGAAGGTACACAATTGTGTAATTCTATAAAGTAAGCCATTTAAACATAGTAGGTGCCTATGTCACAGAAAATGGTTTTCTTCCAGGTTTCCTTTGACAACTGCTATTTACTCCATAAATAAATGTTTCCTCACTGTCAAGAAAATACAGCCTCTAGGCCTTCTGCCATTTGCCTGGACCTAATCTGAGAATCACATAGTATCTAAGTGAGAACAGAAGGGAAATGAATTAAAGGTCATAACTTAGGAAAACACCCAAACAGGACCAGATGCTGGTCAAGAAGAGGGCAGGATAGTTCCAGAGCCATGTGCCCTTGAACAGACACACAAAGGCCAACATTAGCATGCTTTGGCTACTACATTATGTTACTGAAAAACTGAAATTGGTGTTATAAATATGAATGCCCAAGAGAAATAAAATATTGAAGATAAAATTTGACACACTTAAGAAAGAACAATAATGAGTCAAGTAGAACTTCACCAGGTATAGAGGATCAATGACTGCATAAAAGATAAGCAACTTAAAAATTCCTATGGAGCAAACAAGAAGTATTAAAGGATACTAAACATATATGAAAAGAAAGTTAAAATTTTATTTCCTCTTTTCGGTGTGTACATAGGGAGGGGAAGGAAGGAAAGAAGTAAGGGAAAAAAAGGGAGAGGAGAGGGAGAAAGAGAGAATACACACACACACACACACACACACACACACACACACATACACACACAGGTACATCTTCTGAAATATTTTTTAAAACATTTGTTTTAGTATCTCATACAGATTACCATGTCTGATAATATTAGAACTTCATTGCCTATCAGTTTTGCGCTGCCAGAAAGTAGTCCTATAAATTATGTCTTCCCACAGTAGACTGTCTGCAATGTGTTCTAAGCACATTTCAGTGTAACAATGGATCTTCATGCACTGAGTTTAATTTTGTTGTGCATGGTTTAAAGAAAAAAAAAAACTCCCACCTTGGCACTAACCTGTGCAGCCCACAGATGCGATGGAAAAACAGAAGCAGATGGGACACATCTGCTAGGTATAAACATTTCTCCATTGGTGTCATTATCAGATTTATTCATAATATGATTTTATGAAGACTACAAGAATTTATTTAAACTACATTTCAAACACTCAAATTCCTAACCATTTCTTATAGATAGGGATCAAAATATTCGTGATATAAATGGGAAATTCTCCTATGTTCAGGTAGGGATCAATATATTCATGATATAAACATGGAAACTTCTCCTATATGCAGATGTTAATTATGTCAGTTGGTCAGAACCTGATTCCTCTCACAAAGTGTTCAGTACACATCGTCACCTCACCTTCCTTCCAGACACCATGGTGAAATTAATGAGTGTGAAGCACCGGTAGAGACAGAGGGTTAGACTATTCCTAACCATGCCAGTTCCCTCTGTGACCCAGGTCAATCCTGACCCTCAAGCTCTTCATCTATAAAACAGACACAACAAGCAACCTGCAAAACTCCTTGACAAATGCCTATGACTGGGCTCATGTAGTATAAAACATGTAATGACACATTTACAGGTGACTATAATAAAAGCACTGAAGCCTCCAAGATTAAGGATGCATTACGAATTTTGAAATCAAAGGGAGATTCACATCACAGAAAGAAAAATGAAATATATTTCTTCTCATTAAGCTGTCTTCCAGCAACTCAGAATTATGTTAAGGACCCAAGTGGGTTTATGTGCAAAAATGCATTTTGCTACTGTAAAAGCATTACCATGTTGCAGGTTAAGTATTCTTTATCAGAAATACTTAGGAAAAGTATTTCAGATTGAAGAGTCCTTCTGATTTTGAATATATACATATATATAATTTATTAAACACAAAGTTCATTTACATTTCAGACATACTTGATACATATGACTTGAAGGTAATTTTATAAAACACTTTTAATAATTCTGTGTATGGAGAATACAAATCAGTGATAAAGCCCTTGAAGCCTCAGCACTATAAATAATTTTGTGAATGTTTAAATAGTTTAATGGTGTGGAATTTTCTATTTATGGTATTATATTATATTCTGATATTAACATATCAGAAGCTCAAGATTTGGGAACATTTGGGGTTTGGGGCTGAGGAGGCCTAGCCTTCCTTTCTTTAGAGTAATCTATGATTAGAGTTTTACATCTGTCTCTAATTCTTAAGGACTGGCCTGAGACCAAGGGCTGGGAGTGGTGGACAAGAGAGCAGGACATCTTTACCCTTGCTGGAAACCACTTAGATAATGAAGATCAATAAAACGCTCCTTGTAAGTAAAGGTCTTTGGTCTTCTATTAGGAGCTATTAATAAAATAAGCGCCCTTTCACAAAGTGACTACTCATCCAGGGCAAATAAATTAGAAGGTTTTCCAACATCACAATGGTTCACTAACCAAACAGCATACTCAGTGCAGGATAAGCTAAGATTCTCTTAAAATCCAAATGCATCTATAGTATCCTCCTCTTAACCTAGATTTGAGGTAAACTGCAGGACAACACACAGAGGGCCAAAAAGCCTGGAAAGTGGGGAAGGTAAAGAGTCAATAGATCTAGTGGAAATGAATTACCAACATCTATGCTCACAAATACTGGTTCTGTCCCCAATGATTCAACAAACACAGATCAAAATATTTGGGAAAAAGTAAGCCTACTCATTTAAAGGTATAGAATATTTTTCTTGTCATAATTTCCTAAATAATATAGAATAACAAATACTTCTGTTACATTTTATTAAGCATTATATGTCATTTAAAAATTACCTAAGTGAATAAGAGGATGTGCATAGTATAATATATACAAGTGCTATACAATTTTACAAAAGCCACCTGAGTACCTAAGAATTTGTAGCATCCACAGGGTTACTGGACCAGTCACCCAAGGATATTATGCTTGGCTTTTTCTCTCCCAATTTATAATATATGTTGTATTTCACTTCAGGCATTTGATTTACTTGATGCCAAGATCAGTTAAATGAGAACTTATAAATAGGCAAAACATTCTTTAAAAACTTCCGTGGAGGCAGGGTTGAAAATTCTATATCCAAATAAAACAAAATATCCAACTGTAATAAGAAACAATTGAAGATTACCAACCCTAAATAAATGTTCAACTTTAAGCAATATTATTTCAAATTCAGAACATCTACCAAAACAAATTTTTAAAAAAGGACAAACATCTTCTCAACATGTAGTAAACTCTGAGGTATATTTCAGATGAATATATGAATAGAGAGTTTACATTACCTAAATGCCAAATAGTCATACAAACAAAAACAGATTTCTCCATAAAAATTAAATTTTCTGGACTGGGAAGGTGGCTCAGTGGTAGAGCGCTTTCCTTGCATGCTCGAGGCCCTGGGTTCGATTCCTCAGCACCACATAAGCAAAAAGAAAAAAGCTGGAAGTGGCACTGTGGCTCAAGTGGTAGAACACTAGCCTTGAGCTGAAGAGCTGTGGGACAGCGCCCAGGCCCAGAGTTCAGGCCCCACGACCAGACCCCCCAAAAAATTAAATTTTCTAAAAAAGAACACTAAAGATAAATAGTTTCACTTTTTAAAAGTAGTTAATTCTGTATAGGGAAAGTAATTAAAAAGAAACACTCTGTTTTATCCTTCATCATCAGATGGTCAATCTGAATAGCACTTATACATTCACTATCTGAAAAATAATTAATTGATCCCTAACATCAGGAATTTAAAATAACTGAAAAGTAGAATCAAATGGGGGAAAATGTTCAGTACTGACAAAAAAAGTCTTAAAGTAATGATTAAAAACTTTTAGAAAAAAAGAAGGAAAAGTAAAATTAGACTTAAAACATATAGTTTCAGTTTTTTAAATGAACTCCTCTTTCCTATCTCAAACAGGGTTAGGATATTAGAGTGACATCAGGCAAAGCGTGAGACACCCAGTGTGAAGGACAAACCATATTCAAGAGGACTCCTCTCCACAACAGAGCCCTAGCTGACAATCCACTAAGTACAATTAGCTGTCCCCCGTTTCCTCAGAAACACAGCAATAAATAGAATACTTTTTTAGTAATAATTATAAAGAACAAAGAATTTAAAAGTTAGTATCTTATAATGTAACATATCACAATCATCATGTCACACCAGATAAAAGTGTGATGAGACAGAGAGGTGACAGATGTCAAGAAAAAGCATGGGGCAGGGAATCCTGAGGTGGTGTGGAATAGTATGTGCAGAAGGGCTGAAATATGAAGATGAATACAGTGCAGTACCACAGTCAATCTCTTAAGTAATAAAATAACTGTGTTTAAAAGCCTAGGTTGTGTTCAGCAGTACAGCTCAGGCCAAACTTGAATAAGGGCTAAGAAACAGGAGTGGAGGAGATAGGAGGTAGAGAGAAGGTATGGGAGAAGAGAGGAGAGGTTCATGTAACTGTCATGTAAAGTATACAGGATGAAAAAACTGTACAACAATTCACTCAAGTTGTATTAAAATTACGTGCACTAAAAAACGGGTTAGGGGCAGGAAGGTGGCTCAGTGGTAGAGCGCTTGCCTTGCATTCATGAGGGCCTGGGTTCGATTCCTCAGCACCACATAAGCAAAAAGAAAAAAGCCAGAAGTGGCACTGTGGCTCAAGTGGTAGAGTGCTAGTCTTGAGCTGAAGAGCTGAGGGACAGCGCCCAGGCCCAGAGTTCAGGCCCCAGGACTGACCAAAAATAAATAAATAAATAAATGAATAAATAAATAAATAAATAAAATAACCTTATGTGCATCTAACCATAAAAATTAATATTTATTGAAATGTCCAGGAAATGGAAATAAGAGGTTTTTTTCCTTTGTTGCTGCTTTTGTTTTCCTTTATGTCTTTTTCTTTTGTCCCTCTGTCTTTAGGAGGGCAAAGGGGGACACAGAAGTAGAGAACAAAAGGTGAAAAATGTAGTAGTAGTACTGACTAGACATTACATTGAAAAATGAACTATACAGCTTGTGGGTGGGGACAAAGGGGAAAGACAAGGAGAGAGGGAAGGGGTGATATTTTTCAAAAAGAAATGTACTCTTTATCTGTCTTACATAACTGTAACCCCTTTGTATGTCACCTTTATAATAACAATAAAATGCATGAAAAACATTTACTGTATACTTTAAAATTTGAAATTGAAAGATGTGTTACTCATTTTTACATTAAAGTGAATTGCTTGGAACTCCAAGTTATATAAAGGCACATTGCCGGGCACTGGTGTCTCATGCCTGTAATCCTAGCTACTCAGGAGGCTGAGATCTGAGGATCACGGTTCAAAGCCAGCCCAGGCAGGAAAGTCCTTGAAACTCTTATCTCCAATAAACCAGAAAAACAGAAGTGGTGCTGTAGCTCATGTGGTAGAGTGCTAGCCTTGAGATGAAGAGCTAAGGGACAGCGCCCAGGCCCAGAGTTCAAGCCCTATGACCGATAAATAAATAAATAAATAAATAAAGGCATATGTGTGCATGTTCTTGTATCTGAATAAAGTGAGAAGCTCTAGATATTTTTTTAAGGATAAAAGGGGAAAGGTGTTGTAATTTGGATATTTGGATTTAATAGTGAAAAGTAATTTTTCCACAAAATCTGCCAAAAGAAATTAAGTGAAAACAAAGGGATAAAAGGCGTTCAGAAAATATTTGAGGAGGGAAATGAGTCCCTTATTATGCAGAACCCCTAGGAGTCTGGCAAGTCCTACAACATGTCTCAGGATCCCCTCTCCAGGGTGATTCAGCTTAAAGCTAGAGTTGTGGTGTACTATACCTGTAGCCAAAGCCTGTCGCTTGCCACAGTCCTGCCGATGGCACTGCACTGAAAGGTGGCAAACTGGCCAGCATTCACCTCCACATTCTGAATCCGCAGGAAATGGGGAGTTCTGGCTACATGAAGAAAAGAAATCAAGGTATTAAAAGTGGAGATCTGAACTAACAGGTATCTTTTTCAATCTACCTGCAATTTGGGACCTTTCCAATTTGTGTTCATCATAGGAGAAAATAATGCTCTTGCTTATATAAGCTTTAATGATTTCACTATAAATTGTGCAAGATATCATGGAAGGTTTGGGATATGTGCTTTGAAAAACAAGAAAACAGCAGTCTCAGATATACTAAAAGAGAAGATATCTTATTGCTCCTGCTGTGCAAATTATCATAGCTCAGCAGTCTTCTTGTAATAACACATCTGTATTAATAAAGATTATACTGAAGCCTAATTGATGTTTTGAACAAAAACATATTAGATATTTATACTAGCAACATGAAAAGAACAGTAAGAAGTTAAGTGATGTTGTCAAGGAAACTTTGAAAACCAAACACAGAGCTGTGCATAATACATATTTTAATACAACTAATTGGTATGCAACATTACATGTGTAATATTTCCCAGCTACCAAAAATACTATCCCTATAGACACACCATGACGGCCTTAGCCCAGTAATTTATGCTGCATCTTATTTTTAATTCAAGAAGAAAGAATGATTCCAGATGCTAAGAAGCATTGTCTCATAATGTACATTGTCTATAAGAAACAGCTGTTTCAATAAAGGATAATTCTATTTGATGTGAGAGGCACATATCCATTTCTACCATGCATGAAAAACTGGTATCCAGGAGCGAGAATGACAAGTCAGGACTTAAATGCTGTGCAACTTCTTCTCGGAAACCTTCCTGACATCATAATGATAGAGTGAAAGTCAGAAAGAAAAAGGAAGAGAATAACCTTTTCTGATAGGGACAGATAAGGCAGGATAATAATGAGAATAGATGTTATGCTTTGCAGTTTTCTTTTATTGCCAATGGATATTCAGGCTATGTATAGGTACTTTCAAAGAATAGCACCCTATCAGTGATTATAAACTAGCATATATATGAATGTGAGTAGAAATTCACTAGAAATGCAAGTGGGTTACAGCCACAGGACGAAAAGATGCACTAAAAATCAATAAAATGTAGGAAAACCCCATTTCTAGTTTGGAGGCCACAAATAACTCTTATGTATTCATGATACTTAGCATGTAAAATGTTCTAAATGGCTTCTAACAAAGGAGTAATACAGACCTTTGATTCTTAATATTAATTTATTAACATGCAATTCTGTGGGCTCTATTTCACTGATTTAAATAAGTTACTCTTTGCTCAAACATAACAATAATTATGTGTTTCTTTCTTTTTTTTTTTTTTTGCTGGTAGTGGGACCTGAACTCTGGGCCTGGGCGCTCTTCAGCTCAAGGATAGCACTCTACCACTTGAGCCACAGCACTACTTCCAGCTTTTTCTGCTTCTGTGATGCTGAGGAATCAAACCCAGGGCCTCATGCATGCAAGGCAACCACTCTAACACTGAGCCACCTTCCCAGCCCCAATTATGTGTTTCTTTAAAAATCTCTGTAAAGACCCAAGTTTAAGGCCCATGACTGGCCAAAACAAAACAAAACAAAAAACTCTCTCTATAAAAACCCCTAGGTCAAATTTCTTTTCTACCTTTCATTCCTGAGAAACTAGAAGCCTATTATTTCCTAGAAAATAGAAAAAAATAGCATTTATGGAATACGTATGTGCCCCAGACTCTCCCTACAAACCCAATGGTCACAGCTATGAGGTAAGTATTTTTCCCATTTTTTCGATGGAGAACTTGTGGTTTCTAGGCTAGTTAAGTGTTAGAAGGAGAATGGACTCTTGGGTTCCAAAGTCCAGGTAAAAGCCACTGTATCACATTGCCTCTCTTGCTTTCCCTTCACTTCTGTCATTTCTAATGATCCTAATCCAGCTTAGATGACTATCTGTCTGCCTGTTGGAATTATGACTTTTTTCAAGACCCTACTTCAAGACTACTCCTTCCATGAAGTTTCTACATATTCTCTCACCTTGTCTTTACTATGGGGGAGAGAGAGAGAGAGAGAGAATATGTATTTTTATACCTGGATCACAGCTAAAACTTTCAGAATAAAAGCTGTAAGATTCCCATGTGTATCTGACTTTGTATTTTAAGCAGACATGTACCATAGATATTATTTATATATGATATTTCCCTACTTCTTTATCACTACATGGGGTATTATTAAATTAATAAAGGAATAAATTCTGTTTCAATTAATTAGAGCAAAATCTGTGCTTATGCAAATTGAATATCCCTAATATTCTCAAAATACACTGATCAAGATGGCATTGTATTCACAAAATGCTTTGCTATAAGCAAAAAAAAAATTAAACTACACCAGTTTTTTTAAAAGAAGAACCCAAATGTTAAATAAATCTTTAATAAATAAAAGAGTTGGTAAATAAGACTGGATAACTTAGAGATGGATGGGTGGACAAATGGATGAACAGACAGAAGGAGAGAGAGAGAGAGAGCAAGAGCTGTCTTATGAGTTCTTAGCATTGAGTATGATGTAGCATATGTTTGTATTCTACTTGAGTTTACTAGTCAAATATACTAATGTTTTATTTGCTTGATGTTTAAGTTAATGACTTTAATAAAATTCAGACATTTTGACAAGTTATTTAAATAATAATTGTTTTAAAATAAATTTATCTAAAAAATAGCTTCCAAATATTTTATGATAACTTGCAGCTAATACAATGTTAAGCCTCAGATATTCCTAAAATTTCTAGATACTGTCTAAGTCAAATAAAATCTGATTTAAGCTTATATATTGTTGGTTTCTTCTTCTTACAAAGAAACTAAGAATATATGGATCTGTTGAAAAGAAGTATGTTATTTTGCCATATTAATTTTTCTTTTGCTATAAAGAAGCATATATATTTACAAGATTTGAAGATGATACATTCACAAAACTTGCTAATCCTCTACAGAATGCTGGAATATGAAAACAGTTCACAATTGTTTATACATTAGTTTTCTCAGTAAAATAAGAGTTGCTAATGATTTAAAAGTATAACTGAAAGATGACATTTTCTCTTCTTTCAAAAATGATAAAATATCAATCTTGAACTGATTTGGATATTTCTCATAGGGCACTGAAAAAAATCTTAAAGGTTTGTTATTTATCTTTGTAGAAAGATAGACATCAAAGAAAATAGTAATAATTCACTATATTTGATGTGTTGACTGACATAAAAAGCATCATCTATTAAGAAGAGTAGTTTAACCTCTCTTAGGTTATATTTGCATGATTTAATAGTATTAACATAAATATTTCAAGAGTCATAAAATGATAATTCTCTAGCTGTTAATAAAGAAAAATGGCATGCTGTTAGTCATAATTCCAGTTATTATTTAAAATGTTGTATTTTAATGCAATAAAAATTTCCTCATTATACTTTGAGGCTATTATAACTAGAGTTGTTTTCTTAATTTTCTTTCAGGATTATTGTTAGTGCATAAAACACAACTGTCAGGGAAAATGTGGGAATGCACTTAGACACACAGAGGTGGCATTGAGTATTTTCAAGCAAAAATATTTTATCTAAATAATATGCAAATTAAATCTTAGATAAACTTCCTTTATTGAACAGGGCCTCTGCAAAATATAGTTTCCATTCAATCCTCTTAAGGAGCTTTCTGCCAATTCAGCCTATTCCTGTAACAATAGCCCAATAGAGCTCTATATGCCCTAAAGTCAATTCCACCCCCTTATTTCTGTTACCTTTGGTGGGTAAATATTTTTCTCTAGTTACAAAGAAAGGTTGCCATTACTGAACACACCACAATACATGTGGTGGGAAAAAGCAACTTTGTCTTTTTTCCCATTAGGCTGCCAGCTGATTTGCAGCCCCCAAATTCAGACTCTAAGACTGAATACAATATCAAGGCAGATCCTGGATCCCCTTATTGTGTTTCTGTGCGTTAAAAGCTTAGACTATGGTTTACACTCAATATTGTAAGTTGCCTCAATTAATGCTGTCTTTTCCAATCTCCCCAAATCCTAATTTTGTTCATCTCTCTCATTACAGGTCACTAAAATTGAATCTCCAAAGCAAGATGCTTTACACATCCACCCACTGTTCAACATAATTTACTGCTAGGGTTTAGATATGGTTCAAGTGCATTCAGGTTATGGAACATTTTCTTCTGGACAACTGTGATGGGAGGTGGTGTAGAACATTTAAGAGTTGGTGCCTAGCTGGGAACCAATGGTTCATGTTTACAATCCTAGCTAAATAGAATGCTGAGAACTGAGATCCCATTTTGAAGCCATTCCAGGCAGACAAAATTTTGAGACTCTTGTGTCCAAGTAAAAAGCCTGAATTAGAGGCAGAGAGCCATGGGCTAAAACAACCAAGGAAGAATGTGAGGTCCTGAGTTTAAGCCCCAATATCAACATATGCAGGGAGGGGGGAGAGGAAGGGGGGAGAGGGAGGAAGGGAGGAGACCTAAAGGGACATTAAATTTTTTTAAATTATTTTATTGTCAAAGTGATGTCCAGAGGGGTTACAGTTACACACATAAAGTAATAAGTACATTTCTTGTTAAACTTGTTACCCCTTCCCTCATTTTTCTCCTACTTTCCCTCACCCCTCCTACTTTACCCAACTCTAAGTTGTACAGATCATTTCCAGCATATTGTCTTGTGTATATCAATGGTGCATGGTTCTTTATCTCACCATTCTGTTGTTCCCCTTCCCTTTTTAAAGGGAAGTTTTTAGGTCATCAACAGAAAAAACCCTCCAAAAAACTTGAAACCTATAGAGAAAACATATAGAATAATCTAAAACTTGGCTTGGAAATTAATCTGTAGCATAAAGACACTAACAGTGAATTCAGGAATGACCACAGATATTATCAACTATACCTGTAGGAACTGAAGAAGGAGATGGAAAACCAAATCCATATAAGTGAAAACATGGTAGAAATAGGGTAGACACAGAAAAAGCTATAGTAGACTGGGTAAGGTGATGCTTGCTGGTAATCCCAACACTTGGGAGGAGAGAGATAGAGGATGGCGAGTTTGAGCCTGCCTTGGCCTACATTACAAGACTCAAAACAACCAAAATAAGACAAGTGTCCCCAGTGCCTCATGCCTATAATCCAAACTACTCAGGAGGCTTGGATCTAAGTCAACAGGGATCAATTCAGAGTCAATTCAGACAGACAAATCAGCATAACTCTTATCTCCAAATAGTGATAAGCCAGAAGTAAAGTCTTGGCTCAAGTAGTAACAGCCATGTACAAAAAAGTCAAATTGTCTGGAACAAGTAGAAAAGGTAAAAAAAAAAAAAAAAACTATGTACATATGACCAGTTAAGATGAAGTTAAGCAAAATGAACCCCAAGATAGGGACACAAGTGGATTTTTTCTTTCTTGCTGTTGTTTCTAATGTATTTATAAGGTACCATGTGAATTTTTTTGTTGCTTTGTATGTTCCTCCCCCAAGGTATAACCCCTGTTTTCACTGTATTTGATGTTGGTATAATTTGGGGAGGGGAAAGGAAAAAACAAAATGTTTAAATAGGGATACAGGTGGATCCATTGAAACAATGAGATGTACAAGACACTATGTTGAAAAACCAACTTTACAATTTAGGCCAGGGTGGGGGGGAGTGTAGTTGTGGAAGTGGGAGGGAAGGGATGGTAGGGTCAAAACAAAGGAAGAGGTAACAATGCTTGATAAGAAATGTACTCATTACTTTGCTCATATAACTGTAACCCCTCTGTACAGTATTTTCACAAGAAAAACCTTATTAGAAAAAAAAGTCAAGCAAGATTGGAAGGCCCTGAGTTCAAGTACTGATACTTATGTATAACTCAAAACTACTTCAATATACAAAATAACGGTAAATTTTTACTAAACAAAAAGAGAAAGCTCTCAGTACATGGTACAATCCCCATCCTGCACGCTTGGCTATGGTGGCTGTGCTTTTACAGGGACTGTTTCAGAAGATGTAGGGAAAGTTTTGGTATTGTATGTAACTCTCAGAACAATCCTTTGCTATTATAGGAACCTCACATCCTCTAACTTCAGGACAATCATTATCTTTCTGCCCTTATCATGCCTGTCATTCACTTTGTTTTCAATTTAACAAAATACTGTCAAGATTTTTCCTAGTTAAATTTCTATGTAAATCATTTGAAACAGATTATCATATTCCATTCCATATTGCTGTCCCTAAGAGGACAGCTGTCACAGCTGGTGCGGTGGTGGTGCTGGCATCTAGTGAGCAGAAGACAAGGATGTGTTGAGATGCAGGACACTATTCCCGACAAAGAATTGTGTACGTGCAAATGTCAATAGAGCCTCAGGTGAAAAATTGATACACACATATGAAAGGGTTGCACAACATTAAGGAGACATTCACCTAATTAATACCTACATAATGCCAAGATTCATAATTAGATACTTACCTAAATGTTTAATTTTTTTCCTTTGATTTAAATTTTTAGGAATTAGTTTGGTAAAAAATAAAGTTACACATTTTCATAGACTTTTGGCATAACTGTCAAAGTATGAAACACATCTTTACCACTGCATACCACCTAATACCAAGATTTATAATTAAATACATAAATGTTTAATTTTCACTGGGTTAATTTTATTATAAATTAGTGTACTAAAAAGTAAACTTTATCATTGTCAAAGACTTTTGATGTAATTGTCAAAATGTGTTCCCTAACACATGTAACAATTTACATTTCTATCAGCAGTGTCTTAGAACCCCTGCCAAAATACTATTAATTTCTGTATTCTTTCTTTATTGTTATTATAACAATGATGTATAGAGGGGTTATGTTACATAAGTCACTTACAGAGTATTTTTTAAGCCTTTCCATTTCCTAACAAATGGGGCAATGTATATATACCATATTTTCTTGATCCATTCATCTACTGAGAGGCATCTGGGTTGGTTCCAAATCTTAGCTATAGTAAATAATGCTGCAATAAACATAGTAGTGCTGGTAGCTTTAGTGTGGTCTTGTTTGTAAACATTTGGGTAAATCCCCAAAAGTGGGAAAGCCAGGCTCAAAGAAACATAGGTCCCATGGTTTCCCTTATTTGCAATATCTAGTATATGTCTGAGTCAAGCAGAAAAGGTCAGATAAGGTGATGTTAGGGAAATGAACCCTAAGATATGTATTCAAATGTTTTTTTTTCTTTCATGCGATTGTTTCTAACACATTTATAAGATTATTTCTTTGTTGCTATTTATGTCCCTCTCCCACGATATAACCTCTATATTCACTGTATTTGATGTTGGTATAATTTGGGGAGTTGAAGGAAAAAAACAAATCGTTTAAATAGAGATACAGGTGGACCCATTTCAACAATGAGATGTACAAGTCGTTATGTCGAAAACGAACTTTACAACTTTGGTGGGAGGGGAGGGAGGAAGGGGAGGTTTGGGGGGGAGGCTGGGAAGGGATGTGAAGGGGAAACAAAGGAGGAGGCTACAATGTTTAATAAGAAACGTACTCATTATCTTGCCCATGTAATTGTAAACCCTCTGTACAATATTTTCACAATAAAAAAAGCTTAAAAAAGAGTATTTTTTTAAGAAAAATCCCATCCACAAATTTAAGGAGACTCCTCTCTTAATGAAAACATTTTGAGCAATCACTACCTACACCAAAGAAATTTATGTGGTAGGAGCTCATTCATCACTGCTGTCTAGCATTGTTACTAGGGGCTGTTACATTTTACATTTTGCACATTTGAGGACCAGGACAAAATTATATGATATGAACCTTTCTATTTATGCCTCTATAAATACATGCTGCACAAAAGAAAATTTTTGACTTGGGGGGATGGGAAGGGATGGAAGGGGAAACAAAGGAGGAGGCAACAATGCTTGATAAGAAATGTACTCATTACCTTACCCATGTAATTGTAACCCCTCTGTACAGTATTTTCGCAATAAAAAAGTTACTATTTCTAGTTTAAGATTATTTTGACCATCAAGTGGCCTTCTGAAAGCCTGTTAGTGCATATTACTTTTATCATGAGCTTAAGACCCAAGAGACCCGTGCTTCTGTTTAGTTATATTTGGGAAGGCCCTCTCCTGGAGGCCCTTTCATTGCCTTCTGTTTAGCAAGTATCATTGCTTGCTTGAGAAAGAGACTTCCAGGAAATAAAATAAAAATAGAAAAACAGAGCCAGACCTCCAATGGAAACTAGATGAAGACTTGCAAGCATATTCAACTTAAACACTTTTATGATTATCTATTTCAAATCAAAGACAGTTGACTTGAATGGCAGACAATCAATCATCCACCAGGATGAGTAAGAGGAAGAGACAGTAAAACTACATTTCCAAAATTACTTTCTTCCAAGAACACAGGTATCAAACATTCTACTATAATGTTGTATGAAAGTTTTTCAATAACCATCAAGGCTTATATAATTTTCCAAAGTTTTAAGAAGCCTGAATTCTCCTTGTCTAGAACTATAAATCCTGGAACTATTTTCAGCTGGCAAGCACTTTAAGGTGGATACAATTTCATGACTTGAGTTTCAAGAATCAATATTTCACCCTCTTTACAACCTCAGAATACATGCAAACACTCCTAAATCCAAGCCTTACTGGAGTTTATTTCATTTGTCAAATAGGGATGTTTATAAAGTACCTATTTCAAAGAGTGGCATAAAGAGTAAACAAGATGATGCAGGTGAGGTAGCCTGGGTGCCTGATACTTTGCCCTCCAAAATGCTCTACACTATTTAAAGTAATTGACCTATCACTGGAAACTGGAAAAGAGCCCAAGAAAAAGGGCTCTACAGCCAGGAAAGTTTAGATCTCATGCTGAGCTATAAACTCTGAATCTTGCCAATCTACTTTAATTGCAACTCCAGGTATAGCACCTTTAGAATGGAAATTTTCAATCTATCTCATATTCAAAAAGAAACATTCTTTCTCTCTCCAAATTTATAGGCCCATTTGTCTCCTGGATACCCTTTCAAAATGCTCTGCCAGCTTTCTTCTAAACTCTGCAGGAGTTCTGCAAACTAAATATCTTCCATGAATAACAAAACAGGCTTTGGTATAGCTTTTTATTCTCCCTCTCCTGACACCTTCTGTTGCTTTGCACAAAGATATAAATTTCTAGGTATTAATTTATTTGATATTAACCTTCATCCTCAAATAAGGAATTAACACTAAGAAATCTTTTTTCTCTTTTTTTCATTTTTTATTGGTAAGGTAATATACAGAGGGGTTAGAGTTACCTAAGTAAGGTGGTAAGTACATTTCTTGTCAAACTTGTTATCCCTTCCCTCATTCTTCTCCCACTTTCCCTTCTAACCCCCCCACCAAGTTGTACAGATCATTTCCAATAGATTGTCTTGTGAATATCACTGTTGCACTGGTTACCCCTTGTCCTTTGTTTCACTATTCTATTGTTCCTCTTCCTTTCCCTAATTCAGAAAAACGTATATACAATACTAAGGTAGGTGTCAATATTATTGATTCTTCAAAGCCTGCATCCAAGTATTAGCAACAAGATCACAGAATAGTAATCTTTAATATTAAAGTGTGATCTTAAAGGATACCACAGAGGAGTAGGTCCTAATCCCTTCTATTTTCCTAATCTCTACCTGTAGCATAGGTTGGAATGAACTTGAAGCGTGTTTAAGTGACAGAAAGAGCCAATACTGTCCACTGTTTGAAAAACAATATATTTTGCAAGTGTTTTTAATTGGATATAATTAAATTATCCCACCTAAAACCTCAGTCCTTTTATCTACTGAGGTTTTAGTATTTGCAACTAACTAATTCCAGTGGGTTTATAAAGAGGGTTGAAAGTCCCTTCTCCAGTACTCCAAGAGTGTTACAAATCTTAGATCTTTTCAGTTTTTGGAGTATTTGTATACACATTCCGAGATACCTTAGGGATCCAAGTATAACTTAGAAATGGACTTATACTTTGTATTACTTCACAGACACTGACTGAAGGTAATGTTATACAATAATTTTAATGGACCTGTGTTTTGACTGTGACTTGTCACATGAGGTCAGTTATGAAATATTACACTGTGTCTGGGCTCTAAAATTTTCAAGCTTGGGAGCATTTCAAGTTTGGGGTTTTCACATTAAGGATGCTCAAGCTGAAAAAAAATAGTATTAACAAATAGTAATAGCAAGCATTGACTAAATTCTTACAACGTACTGAGTATGATTCAAATTCCTTATGCACCTTAAAAGAAAACTAAGCTGTGTGCTTACCCTATGGAAAAAAAATGTTATTACTTTTCTCCATGCCACATAAGTGAGACAACAGATCCAAAAAGAGCCAGGCCACTTTTGCAAACCAGAAAATCTTGATGTTAACATATTTCAGGATCAAATTTTTGTTATGCTTGGAATTTAAAAATAGTATCTAATGAAATAACTGCAGGTGAAAATTTGACATTCTTTTTTATATTTTTTATTGTAAAAGTAGTGTACAGAGGGGTTATAGTTACATGAATAAGGTAATGAGTTCATTTCCTATCGAGCATTGTTACCTCCTTCTTTGTTTTTCCCTTACAATCACTTCCCTCCTCACCTCTCCAAACCTCCCTCCCTAAGTTGTTTTCAAATATTTAAAATGTCTATTGTGAGTCCTGGATACTTCCAATTTTAAAAGCTTTTTAGAAGGAGATAATTACAAAAAAAC
The DNA here is from genome assembly GCF_000151885.1 of Dipodomys ordii. Lineage (NCBI taxonomy): Eukaryota > Metazoa > Chordata > Mammalia > Rodentia > Heteromyidae > Dipodomys > Dipodomys ordii. The sequence continues at coordinate 4,724,460 of NW_012267316.1, read as the reverse complement.
TAATTGGTGCTTTTTCAAGGTCATTTCATTTGCATTGCATAAGTCTTCATAAAATCTAAATTTAAAAATAAGTAGGCAATATCTAGCAATAAAAATAAATTAATGAAAAATTGTTTATAAAATAATTTATAGGAGCTCTGTATCATTTTCATTATGTTATTATTTTATGAACTGTTCAGAAAATACAGTAAATGATTCCAAAAATATTTAGATTGCAGCATTCCAGATACCATATATGAAAATAACTTTATATTCAATGATCTGTATGGTAACATAAGGAAAGATTATGCATCATGACAAAATGGATTAATCTTAGGATTGCTAAGAGATCCCTTGTTTTGGATCAGTAACCTGATGTAATTAAGATGGCTATAATAATTCACTTGAAACAACCTACAGATTCAGTGCAATTCCAACAATTATACTACCTAATGACTTTTAATTAGAATTGACAGATCTTATCATTAAATTCATATAAAAATACAGGAATATAGGAATAGCTTTTATATATTTTGGTGCTGTTATTGGCACTTGAACTCAGGGCCTTAAACTTTTACTCAGACTGCTTTCCCACAGCTGGTGCTCTACCAACACAATATTGTTTTATTAAAGAGAGAAAATTTGGAGGACTCACAGATCCTAATTTCAGAACTTACTATAAAGGGCAGGTACTGGTGGCTCATACCTATAATCCTAGCTACTTAGGAAGATGAGGATTGCAGTTTGGAGTCAACCCAGGCAGGAAAGTCCATGAGACTCTTATCTCCAATTAACCACCAGAAAATCAGAAGTGAAGCTGTGGCTCAAAGTCATAGCTTTTGTGAGCAAAAAAGCTCAGGGACAGTATCTGGCCCTGAGTTCAAGCCTTGTGAGCAATAAATAAATAAATAAATAACACACACACACACACACACAGACAAATTTACTTTAAAATAACAGTAATCAAAGCAGTATGGTAATAACATAAGAATAAATTTATAGATCAATTTGAATGGAATTTGGAGTTCAGAAATTAACCTTTATATTTTTGGTTAGCAGATCCTCAATAATAGTGTTCAAGAACTTCAATGGGTTAGAATAGTCATTTAGAAATGTAAAACCAGTTCTGATGAAGGATAGGTAATATTGTGAATAGGAGTATGAACAGAGAATGAATGAGACTGACTATCGCTGAGTATATTATATACAAATATGAAAACAGAACAAGGTAACTAGTAATTGTATTAAAAAGGGTGGAGGAGCAAAGACCCCAAATAGCAAAAACAATCATTAACAGAAAGAACAGTGCGGGAAGAATATCAATACCAAACTTCAAACTCTACTACAAAGCTATAGTAATCAAAACAGCTTGGTACTGGCACAAAAACAGACCTGAGGACCAATGGAATAGAACTGAAAACCCAGAAGTGAACCCACAGACTTACAGCCACCTAATCTTTGATAAGGGAGCTAAAAAAATAGAATGGAAGAAAGACAACCTCTTCCATAAATGGTGCTGGCAAAATTGAAACTAAGCTAGATTTTTATATATCACCCTGCACCAGAACCAACTCCAAATAGATCAAAGATCTTGGAGTCAAAGCAGACACCCTGAAAACATTACAGGATGGAATAGAAGAAACTCTAAGTCTCCTTGGCACAGGCTGAAATTTTCTTAATAGAGACCCAGAAACACAACAAATCACAGAAAGGTTAGACAAATGTGATTACATGAAGCTGCACAGCTTCTGCATGGCAAAGGATATAGTTAGCAAGATCAACATAAAGCCCACAGATTGGGAGAAGATCTATACTAGCCATACACCAGACAAGGGTCTCATGTCTAAAATATACTTGGAACTCAAAAAATTAAATCCCCCAACAACAAATCCTCAAAGAAACAACTGCCCGATAAATAAGTGGGGTAAAGACTTAAAGAGAAACTTCTCTGAAGAGGAAATAAGAATGGCCAATAGACACATGAAGGAATGATCAACCTCTCTAGTCATACAAGAAATGCATTCCAAGTATATTTTAGATATGAGACCCTTATCAGTAGTATGGATAGTGAAGATCTTCTCCCAATCTGTGGGCTTTCTATTGATCTTGCTAGCTATGTCTTTTGCCATGCAGATGCGCTGCAGCTTCATGCAATCCAATTTGTCCAACCTTTCTTTGATTTGTTGTGTTTCTGGGTCTCTATTGAGATAAGCTATGTACATATGACCAGATAAGATGATGTGAAGCAAAATGAACCTCAAGATAGGGACACAAGCGTTTTTTTTTCTTGCTATTGTTCCTAACGTATTTGCAATGTACCATGTGATTTTTTTGTTTCTTTGTATGTTTTTCCCCCACAATATAACCCCTGTTTTCACTGTATTTGATGTCAATGCCTTGCATCTTGTATATACACTTCTCTAGCTTGGGAAGGGAAAGTGAAAAAGCAAAATGCTTAAATAGGAATACAGGCCGGGCGCTGGTGGCTCACGCCTGTAATCCTAGCTACTCAGGAGGCTGAGATCTGAGGATCGCGGTTCAAAGCCAGCCCAGGCAGGAGAGACCGTGAGACTCCTATCTCCAATAAACCACCAGAAAACCGGAAATGGCACTGTAGCTCAAGTGGTAGAGCACTCGCCTTGAGCTGAAGAGCTAAGGGACAGCGCCCAGGCCCAGAGTTCAAGCCCTACGGCCGACCAAAAAAAAAAAAAAATAGGAATACAGGTTGACCAATTGTAACAATGAGATGTACAAGACACTATGTTGAAAAACAACATTGGGGGGGGTGTAGTTGTGGAGGTGGGAGGGAAGGGATGATAGGGGGAAAACAAAGGAGGAAGCAACAATGCTCAATAGGAAGTGTACTCATTACCTTGCTCATGTAACTGTAACCCCTCTGTACAGCATTTTTACAATAAAAAAGTACAAATAATGAAAATAAACTATAATAGAGGGGGGAAATTTCCATGATATACATGATATACTTTATGCATGTTTGGAAATATATTTGAAAACCTTTGGTACAACTAATATATGCTATTAAAAATAATTGTAACCACCAACAGTGCTAAGAAAACATGATATACACATGCAAAAAGAATGATGTTGCATTACTTTCTAATGTCCTATACAAATCAAAACAATTCATAGGACTGATCCTAAAAAATTATACTCAGTGAAAGAAACCAGATACAAACACAAATTGTGTGGTTGCATTAAGATAAAGTAAGTAGATCAATGACTGCTGAAGGCTGAAGGTAGGGGCCAGAGGAAATGAGGAACATTGTTTTAGGGAGAGAAAATGAAATACTGTACAGCAGTATTACATAACTCCGTGAACATATAAACAGTTCTGAATTGTACACATTAAATGATCTATGTATATGATGCATATAAAACTAAACTTGTGAAGCCTGTGTGATTTATAGGATGTAAAATTATCTGTTGGTACTACAAGTTAATAATAGAAATGTCTATAGATGCTCAAAAAGTTATCAGCAAATACCTTTAATCACAACACTTGGAAAGCAAATAATTTCATCAGTACAAGACCAGTTTATACTATGTAGTGACACTCTGATACACATACACAAATACACACACACACACAAAGATGTCCATAGATGCATACATATCTCATAACAAATTACCTCAACTGTAGGAAGCTGATAATGTGCTTCTTCACTTTCTCCTACTAAGATTACTGACCAAGTTCACACACGGATTAGTGTGAATACCAAATGTAAGACACCTACATTTTTTTAGATGTGGTCTTAAGCCAGAGAGCTGCTGATTTTGTATAGCTATCTCCACATTTCCAGCTGACCCTGCATTGTCACTATATTAAAGTGTATTTTATGAGCAACTGCATACTGGTTACTATTAAAGGAATGGTTGGAAGGCCTACTCATAAACCTACATGAATCCAAACAGGAATTTTTACACAGAACTAAACAGGATTCAACAATTCTACAGCCATTTGGAAATCATAGTGCTGGACATGTACTATTTATTGCTCCCTTGGTATCTAAAACTAATGAACATCAAAACTTCATAATAATTGATTATCATTTAGAAAGGCTGATAGGAAATCTCATAAGTCATTGCCTATAAAACATTCCAATTTTAAAATCAAAGTAATGTCATAATCCATAAAATATTTATTTGCATATTTTCCCCATAAACTTAAGAGATTCAAGAAAAAATATAACTGCAGAAGGGCTCTCAGCAAAATCACTTAAAAGTTTACAGATCAAAATGCTGCTACAACATACATCACATCAGTACAGAGCCAGCTTTACAGTGCCATGCCTCCTGTCATAAGTTTATGAAAGTACTTAGGTATTAGCATGGGATTTTCTATAGAGGCCCATAAATACCACCTCTGTGGCCATGGGCAGCTGGGCCCTCAGGAATGCTCAGCTGCAGCTACCATATTTCCAGAACCTATGGACAGAAGGCTAAGTATTCAGTCTTTATATCTTTGCTGCTCACCATGCCTGGAATACAGTGGCATGAAAAGGCCTTTACATAGTTCCTGTGTTGTCCAGGGGCCAGATATAGGAGAAAGGAACTCAGGACACAGATCGGTGAAGACTTCGCTTCAGCCCATGTACTGTACCAAGTCAAACAACATCTGGAAAGTTTACTCTAAGGAACAGAGAGGCAAAGGGGCATATGTCACCAGATTGCTCAACACTTAGTTAACAGTCCAGTATTGCTGGCTCTCACTTCTGTATTTCCTCATAAGCACTGAATCAGAGGCCATGAACACTTGTGCATATTAGATCCTGTGGCATTTTTCCAAGCCAGAGGCTATTACTTTGAGGATTTGGCTAAGTGCCAATTCAGGTAATTATATTCTGACTCCTAAATTTGCCCTGCCATTTCAATTAAGTACAGCCTTGTTGGTTTTATTTTCCTGCCTTTTCAGCATATAAAAGAGAGAAGAAATTCTTCTGAAATTCCCCAGTCTTCTGACATGGAAGAAAAGGCAAATACGACAGTCGACAAAAGTAATAACTTCAGTATTGAATGAGATGACTCCTGTATACTAACCTGCATGCTTGGCAAATTTGAGAGTGCTGAACTAAGATATTAGAGAGAGCAAAAACCCTTTGGTGGAGTTAGATAACTGCATGTGAACACTATCTCAGTTAAGAATCACATCCATCTTCTCCATAATTACAAGAGTTGGATGTAATCATCTATTTAAATACACTCCATTCAAAAAAAAAAGAAAAAACACTGAGAGGTTCCTGAAAACGTTTATATGCCAAATACTCTCATGAAGAGTTTTAAGTAGTGGCCATCAGCAAAGATCTGTGAAACTCATGAACCCACCAGTGTCACCCAGAACTAGGCATTCTAAAAACAAGGCAGGTTGCCATTGCTCACCAAGCCAAATCCTTTTAGATCTGACATTATCAATTTTGGGCAAAGATATAGGGGAACTTAAACTTTCATGCACCACTGGTAAAAATAATATACTGCTGCAGATACTTTTCATAGCAATTTGGCAGCCTCTAGTAAAACAAAAAATGTATCTTGCTCAATTTGGCAACTTAGCTTCTAAGAAAAAGTATGTATGGGGGGCGGGGGGTGTCCCATCAAAACTCTCCACATGGCACCGAGGCACACAGGTACATATGTTCCACACAATAGTATTTGAATAGTTGATATACAGAGGGATTACAGTTACATGAATCAGGTACAATCAGTATAATTCTTTTTGAACCATGTCTGCTCTTCTCCCAATCTTTTCTTCCTGTCCCTACCCATAAGATATCCAGTTCATTTTTCACATAATATCTAGTGAATATCACTGTTGTATTTGTATTTATGTGCCCTCTTGTTTCCTTTTCTTGGAGTTCATTTCTCAGAATATTATTTTATATGATCATCTGTCCATAGCTTTGGAGCCTTTGTCCCTCAGTGGATGAATAGATTAAGAACGTGTGTGTGTGTGTGTGTGTGTGTGTGTGTGTGTGTGTGTGTGTGTGTGTGTGTGTAAAATGGGAATTATATCATCCATCAGAAAGAATGATATTGTAAGGAAATGGAAAGATTTGGAAAATTAAGTGAAGTATGCTAGAGCCAAAGAAATATGGACTGGATGGTTTCCCTCATTTGTGACAACTAGAATCTGTTTATAAATCTGCAAGTAAACATACTGAATGACTAAAAGAAGTAACACTGGGATATGATAAACTATATAGGATCTTAGTCATTAATATAGAGAGGTCAACATGCATAGGAGTGGTGTACAACAATATTTTTAATATAGGAAAATGGGGTACAGAGCCTAACTGCTTTAAAAGAATATAAAGTATTTCATTCCTATGAAAGGATACAATGGATTGGCCTTTAAAATGTATAACTAAAGGACTGGAAAGTTGGCTCAGCGGTAGAGTGCTTGCCTTGCATGCATGAGGCTCTGGGTTTGATTCCTCAGCACCACATAAGCAGAAAAAGCCGTAAATGGCTCTGTGCTCAAGTAGTAGGGCACTAGCCTTGAGCTGAAGAGCTGGGGAACAGCACCAGAGTTCTGCCCCCATGAACGATATATACAAAAATATAGTACTAAGTAGAAGGAAATAGTAGACACAACATATCCATGGTTCAATATCTGCTCCTGAATGAACCATAGATAGAACATATTCAAGAAAAAAAACTGAGCTTACACTGAATATTCAGATACTTTTCCCTTTTTTCCCTGTCCTTTTTTAATTCCTTATATAGTGCTTATACTGCATTTGATATTATAATTAATCTAGAGAGGCCTAAAGTATATGGGATAATGTGCACAGGTCATATGCAAACACGGGGCCAGTTTTTATAGCATCTCATGTTTTGGTACCTATGGGAAGACCTGAATCACTCATAAATATCAAGGGACAACTATACAGAGCAATTTATACAGTTAGATAGTATTTATTAGAATTTACAGAAGACAAACTTCATGTTTTGGCTTTTTATGAATGTGTACTGATTATGGGGAACAGTATGCATGCACATATGCACATATATTTACAGTGCTTGATTGGCCTGCACAGTATATTTATTGGTAAAAGTCAGTTTTACCTCTCATGACAAAGTAGAAAAACCATTCCCTGCTCTCCTTGAGAGAGCTGGGGGGCCAGCCCGGGCAATGAGGGAGATGGAGGTTTGAGCTAGCTTTCTCACCTTCATAATCCCAGTGAGGGTTTTGAGCATAAATCCAAGTATGCAAAGATACAAAGGCAGCAGAGAACACTCAACTGCTGGAGACAAAGGTTATCTTTCCAAGGGTGAGTGGGAAGGGGCATACCATGCCCTTTGTCATTACAATGCTTATAGTCTGACTGTACCAAGCCAAGATTAGGGCTTCTCCCTACTCAAATCTGGAGCAATAGGGTTGCTTGGGATTCTACCTGCAAACCAATACCCTTCAGATTAAAAGACTGTTCCATTTAACCCAGCTATTACCTGCTGCTGTTGTCACATGGGTCTAGAACCTGCAACTGGACAGGTGCAAGAGACAGCTGACCACTGGGGGGGGCTGTGGGGGGTGGGGAGACACGGCCTTGGCAATTGCACTAGCTTGATTGCTTATCTACCTATCTCTCTCTCTATCTCTCTATCTATAATGGTCATTATTAAAAGAGTTGTTCACATTACTATTTTATTTGCTGGTACCAGGGTTTGAATTCATGGCTTCAAATGCTTGTTCAGCTTGCCTACTTAGCCAAGGTTAAATAATCTAATTTATTTCTGCCTAGGCTAGATTAAAACCTTATCTTCCAGATCTCACACTACTTTTATAAATGAGTCTATTTCTCATCTATCCTACTGCTTTTATTTTTTGCTATTTCAAAATTATTTTCTATTTTTAATATCTTTAAGTAGTTGTACAAAGGAGATGATATTTAACAAAACAATTTGTGAATAGAATATACCTTGAGTGACGTCAACCTTTTCATCATTCTCCCCATCCCTCTCTATTCACTCCTTCACTTTTTTCTTAATTTTGTAGGATATACATTAGATTGTGTCTGCATTTTCCTCCTTTTTTCCTCTTCTTTTGTCTACTCCTTTCCCCTTGACCCCACCCTAACCACTTTTGAGTACCCTCTTCCTAATGTTTTATTTTGCTGAACTTTGATTTTAGCTTTTTAAGGAACTTTGATTTTAGCTTTCTAAGATCTCTCTTGAATCTACCACTTTCAGTTCATACATTTGTATATACTTGCATACCACTCAACATACTTCTGAGTTATGTAAGCTAAACCAAGCTTCCACATATAAAAGAAAACAGAGATCTACTGTCTCTCTGGGCCTGACTACTTCACTTAACATAATCAGCTCAGATGCCCCTGGATGGACAAATGCTATACATGTGCAATGGAATGTTACACATTCATTGGAAAGAATGATATAACATTTGTAAAGAAATGAACTGGAAAAAATGTTAAGTGAAGAAAGTGTGTTTGTAAAAGACAAGGAAGAGACCATGTATGAGGCCTGAAAGCAGTTTAGGTAGGTGTTTTATATTTGGCAGATCCCAGTCCTGTTTGGGAGCAATACTGTTTGAAATTGTAAGAAAAGAAAAAAATACAACTAGGTAACAGTGACAGAAACATATTTAACTTAGAAATGAAATGAACCAATTCCCAGTGTAAAAACACTGAATGAAAATTCAAAGATCATGGCAACAAACCATGCTTGAAACAATGTTCAAGAATACCAAAGAATTCTGAACTCCCTACTCCTGATTCTTACAATGAGAGATACTTTCATACACATAAATCATGACATTTATTATGAAGTATATAATTTTAGACTTTTGGACTGGTAAACTAATTCTCAGGGATTTGTTATGAAATGTATGTCCCCTGAGTTTTGATCCCTTCTGTTAATCTATTATGTAAAAGCCCTCCCTCCTCCACCCAGTAATTGCACCAATATTTAGCAGAAGAGAACACTTACTACATGGATGTCCTAACACCTTCACTTCATCAATTGCAAGGTAGCCTTGATGTCCAGACGTAACCACTTCAAAAATTACCTGAAAAATTAAGAAAGATTTACATTATTCACTTATTTTCTCAGACTTTTACTAGGTATCTACCAGAAGACACATAATTTCACTCCTTGCTTCCTTTGTTTTTACCCACTATTAATAGAGTGATTTCCTAACACCACTAGTTGATGTTATGGGTTCTAGGCTACAGAGATAAATAGGACCCTCAATATTAACAACAGGGAGACTAAAGAGTAGAGGGTAGGTCACACAAGAACCGACTAAAGGACTCACCCAAACAACCTGAGGGAAACGAGGATAAGGGCAGATATTTGAAAGGAAGAGAATTGGAGTTATTTATAAGGGGCATAAACTCTTTCTAGACTACACAACACTCTGTTATAATAGTCTAACAATAAAACATAACACACTTGAGAGTGAGAAGAGGCTCCATAGAAAAATAGCCATTGCAAAAACTTTGTCCTGTTCAAGTTTAATACTTTTTTGTTTTCACTGATGATATAAAAGAAAGAGATGCTTGGATAGTCCTGACATGAGACCATGGTAATTTTTCATGACTAATTCTGTAAGAGGACAATGAAGGCATTAAAAATTAAATTTCATAAAGTACCTGTGGCTCACATTTGTAATCCTAGCTACTCAGAAGGTTGAGATCTGAGGACTATAGTTTCCAGCCAGCCAAGGGCAAACAAATTTAAGATAACTTGAGATGTGGCTCAGGTGGTAGAACACAAGTCTTGAGCAGAAAAGCCAAATGAGAGTACAAAGCCCTGAGTTCAAGCTCTAGTACCAGCACACATGCATGGGTATGCACACACGTGTCCACATGTGTGTACTTGTACACACACACACACAGATGAATTTCAAGGGTAAGGATAGAAAAATGCATTCAAGACACTCAGGGCCTTGTAAAATGGCTATACTACAAATATTGGAAACAGGAAACAGAAACTTAGTAGTGTCTGCAGGGATCTGAAAGTTGCTCTTATACAAACAACCTCAGCTAAGGGGGAGAAAGCTGACATCACTACTACCACTACTACCTGGCAGCACTGCCCCTCTGGCTATAAACATGGTTTTATATCTGAGTGAAGTGGTATGCTTCATGGTTCAAGCCCATAATCCTAGCTATATTTGGGAAACATAATTAAGAGGGGATTATGGTTCAGTGCCAGCTTGAATATAAAAAATTAACCAGGTTCTATCTCATTTGGTGGCTGGGCATAGGGTTACACACTGTTATTCCCAGAAACATGGGAAAGCACAAGTAGAAGAATCACAACCTAGGCTGGATTAAGCATAAAGAGAAATACTTCCTTGAAAACTGACAAGAGGAAAAGGGATTGGAGGCATGGCTCAAGTAATAGAACACCTGCCTAGCAACTGTGAGTCTATCCTTTCAATTCCCAGTACCTCTAAAAACAACAACAACAAGGCCTATCTTAAATAGATCTTTTAAGACCAGATTTCAGGCCCCCATTGCCCCATTGTAGGTTTCATTGTCAAAAACTTGTCAGCAGCAGGAAAGCTTCAAAAAACAAATAGCCTATATCTCTTTTATCAAGTAAGGGATTTGTCTATTGAAAGTGTGAGTATTACCCTGATGAAGTATAATAGTTCTATGCAGGACCAAGAGGGAGTCACAAGGAAGTCTGAAAATCCTGGCATCTAGGTCCAGAAAAATTGAGGTCAGAGAAAATAATAATACAAGAACATCAATGGTACCACTAGAAAAAGAAAACAGAAAGGTACGGGACACTGACTTGCCAATATGTCATTCTTGCTTTTATCAAATAAAACAGGATATATTGAAAATCTTCTATATTAGAATTAAGGCTTGGGTTTCTTTTTTTTTTATTCTTGACTATTGTGGGGCCTGAATTCTGGGCCTGGGTGCTGTCCCTTAGCTCTTCAGCTCAAGGCTAGCGCTCTACCACTTGAGCCACAGTGCCACTTCCGGCTTTTTTTCTTTTTGCTTTATGTGGTGCTGAGGAATCGAACCCAGGGACTCAGGCATGCAAGGCAAGCGCTCTACCACTGACCCCCCTTCCTAGCCCCCCCATGTTCATTTATTTATGCTTTGGCTTCATTTGCTTTCAGACAGCATCGAAGGTCACTAGTTGCCACAGACTGTCTGGCCTAACAGCCAGAAATATTTACCATCTAGTCTCTGGTTTTAGACTTTCCTGCTTGGCTCTCCAACACATTGTCATTGTTTTGGTTAACAAGAAAGTACATGTCAAAAGTAATATTTTGTAAAAGCCAGACACAATATGCCTGGAAATCCACACATGAGGCTCATATTATTCCAGTAATGACAGGGAGACAACTCTGCCTCTGGACTGACCAGTGATTTATCATTAGAATGATATACCACATAAGGTATTTTAAATGCCCATAAGGTTTGTAATATAATTACCATTTAAAAATAATGCAAAATATTTATTCAACATGCCAAAATAAAATTATAGAAACTATTTTTAGAATGTAAAATACTATGTAAAACAACACAAAATCAATTCACTTAAAATTCAAGTCTTCCATAAGAAAGACGAAAAAATAACTGAGGATTTGTAACACCTTAGTATTAAAATCTGGCCCTCAGATATCCTTTTATATCATATTCCCTGGAATTTGCTAGATTTGGGCTAAATGTTTCCATTTGCTTCTTAACAAAATAAACACATTTTGGGGGAAAATACCTTCTTTTAGACTAACCAACATTACATTTTTATTTGTAAATAGTTCTGGCTATATAAGACAGACACACAGAATTGCTCTTATTCTGGAATAATTTTGCCACATCACAGCATGTAATTTTACAGCACCTTAGCTTAACAAGGAATATGGATGGTCTTCATTAAGCATGGATTTTTATATTAGTGAATTTTCCTACTCCCTGTGTAACCCCATATCTTACCAAGTTTCCTATGGTCATTTTTGGACATGCACAGAGAAACAAAACATCTGAATTATTTGATGCACTTGCTCTTAGCTGAGGTAAGGAAGGCAATATCTGTCTCCTTGTTTCAGCTTCCATGTGGTAAAAATGTACCCCTATTGTGGCCTACTTAGTCCTACACCTCCTCAGGTTCTGTGCTTTTCATTAGGGATTCTGCAGGTTGAAATCGTCCCAATGGCACTGCTTAATTACTGTGCAGTGTTCACTCTTAAGTGCAAGAGGCTATGTTATGCCCTACCAAGAAAACACATGGGTCATATAAGCTTTATTCAGGCATAAAGTATAGTCTTGTTGGGCATGGTTTAATGTTTATCAACTGACTGCATAAATTATATAAGGCATTTTAACATGGAAATACACATAAAAGAAGGTCATGAATTGATGAGTTGACAAAATCATAGTGACTATAGAGAGACACACGGGAACCTGTACCACATTTCCCATTTTGTTTCCAAGAATTCAATCCACTGTGGATGGCAGATATTTGAAAAATAACCAAGTCTGCACTGAACATGTATAAACATTTTTGTGGTTGTCATTATTCCCAAATAGTATAACAACTATTAACAACTAGTAAATAGTATAACAACTATTTACAAAGCATTTATGTTATTTTAGGAATTATAAATTATCTGACATAACTTGAAATACAAAGGAAGCTACACATGCATTATATGCATATAACATGGCATTTTATATAAATGGATTTGCACCCTTATATGTAAAGGAATACGGGATAGAGAGAATCAAAATTTATTCCATCCTTCATCTAATAACATCTCAGGAGACAAATGCTGTACCCTCTTAGCCTTTGGAGATTTGGGGCAAAGCCACTCTATGTGTGATAGGAAACAATTGGCTAAGCCACTGACTGGACTATCATTTGCTCCTAAATCATCCTCCTGAAAGCTAGCTGACAGGAAGCTCTTTTCAGGTTCCTGCCAAAGTGGGAAGGGAAGAAATTGAACACTGCAGCGTCCTGATCCTCTCTGCTTCAGTGAAGAGCGAAATTAGCTTTCCATGCTATCACTTCCCTTGTATACAGGAACACAAGGAAGGGATTTTCTTACCATTGCACATGCTTGCCAAGGAAAATATGTTAGCAGAAGTCATTTGTAATTTTTCTAGAACACAGAGGATTAAAAGGTAGGTGTCTCTTCTGCAGATTACCTACAAGATCCTCTCTGGTTTTGATTTAAATAAAAATCAAGGGTAGTCCTTACCCATTTTCATAAATTTTCTGTTGCTTCTGTCAAATGAGTTAAATAAAAATAGAAACACAGTAAAAAGATTGGCATATTAAAAAGTTAAGGCAAAAAAAGTCCCATTAAGAAATCAGGACATTTCCAACATATTGTCTTGTGAGTATCACTGTTGCATTGGTTCCCCCTTTGTCCTTTGTATCACCATTTTGGTGTTCCCCTTCCCTTCCCTAATTCAGATAAACATATATACAATACCCAGGGTACCAAAATCAGATACAGTGACAACAGGGGATAAACCATAGGGGGAAAAATTCAAAAGAAAAAAATCACATAGTATATTAAAAACAACAACAACAACAAAGAAAAACCTCTTTTGTCAATGTCTTGGAGTTCATTTCACTTAGCATCATTTTATATGGTAATCTGTACATAGCTTTTGAGCTATTCTGCACATCTGCTAAAGACAAAGGGAAACCAATACAGCAGCGATACTCACAGACAATATGTTAGAAATGATCTGTACAACTTAGGGGTGGATTGGAGAGGGTCAGAAGGAGGTGGTAACAAGTTCAACAAGAATTGTACTTATGGGGCTGGAAAGATGGCTCAGTGTTAGAGTGCTTGCCTTGCATGCATGAAGCCCTAGGTTCAATTCCTCAGCACCACATAAGCAAAAAGAAAAAAAAAGCCGGAATTGGCGCTATGGCTCAAGTGGTAGTGAGCTAGCCTTGAGCTGAAGACATCAAACTGACAAGAAAACAATAGAGTTTTTATCAGTGCTCTGTCGTGACCATCACGATCTATCTACCTATCTATCTGAATGCTGAGGACCTATACTAAGGCTTCACTCATACTAGGCTATTTCTTTACCACTGAGATACAGTTCAAGCAACCTAGCAGCACAGGATACTTTTTCCAAATAGATCATATTTTAGGAAATGAATCAAGTCTTAACTAATATAACAAAATTAAGATAACAGCAAGATAAACTACAGAAAGCACAGAAAACATAGAAACTCATAGAGACTAAATGATATACTTATGATTAATCAGTGTGCCACACTGAAAAGCTGCGGGGGGAGGGCAGGAAAAGATATCCCTAGAAGGATACAAGTGGACCATTGCAACAATGAGATGTACAAGTTATTATGTAGAAAACGAACTTTACAATTTTCGTGGGGGGGGACAGAGAGGATTCGGTGGGGGGGCGTGGGGGAGGATGGGAAGGCATGGGAAGGGGAAACAAAGGAGGAGGCTACAATGCTTAATAAGAAATGTACTCATTGGGGGGCTGGGGGGAGGATGGGAAGGAATGAGAAGGGGAAACAAAGGAGGAGGCTACAATGCTTGATAAGAAATGTACTCATTATCTTGCCCATATAATTGTAACTCCTTTGTACAGTATTTTCACAATAAAAAAATTCAAAGATGATCCAAAAAAAGAAATGTACTCATTATCTTGCCCATGTAATTGTAACTCCTCTGTACAGTATTTTCACATTAAAAAAATTTTAAAAAAAGATATCCCTAGAAGTAAATGAGAATAAAAATGCATCATCTAAAACCTATGGGATACAATAAAATATATCAAAGTGGGAAGCTTATAGCTGTTAAGTGCCTATTTTTTTAAAAAAAATCTAAGACATATCAAATAAGTAACTTAAAGATACTCCTCAAGATCTAAAGAGAGCAAGCCCAAGTCAATCTCAAAATTACATTATTTTAAAGAATAAACAAAACTGATAGACTAATAGCCAAATCAGTAAAAATAAAGAGAAGATTTAAATAAATGGGGAAAAAACAGTCAACGTCTTTACCCATCAGAGAAACAAATCAAAACAATATCAAGAGTCTACCTCAACCCAGTCAGAATGGCTATCATCAAGGAAACAGCAAAGAATGAAAGCAAAATGAAACTCTTATTCACTACCAGTGGGAATCAATATGGAAGTATTAAAAATAGGCTGATGCTAGTAGCTGATACTTGCAATCCTAGCTATTTGGGAGGCTGAAAGCAGAAGGACTAAAGTTCAAGGCTAGTCCAGGCAAAAAAATTTGCAAGATCCAGTCTTTTAAAAAACCTGCAAAAACTTGCCTAGAAGAGAGGTCAAGTTTGAGTTTCCACATTCAAATCCCAGTATTAAAAAAGAACTTAAAATACCAACTCTCTTATAATCCATCTCTATCACCTCTGGGTATACACCTACAAAAACTAAACTTAGAAACTTACCTTGACATATAGAACTCCATATTGCCGTGCTTGTAACACCTCTATTTATAACTGCCAAGTTCTGGAATCAGCTTCCATTGCAATCCACAGAAGAACTAAGAAAATGTTGTTTATATACAAGGGACTGTGACTTATCCATTAAAAAGAATGAAACTATGTCATTTGCTGAAAGATGGATAGACTTGAAGATCATCATATTAAGTGAAAGAAGCATTTGTTTCTAATGCTTTTATAAGATTATTTCTTTGTTGCTTTGTATGTCCCTCCCCCACAGTATAACCCCTGCTTTCACTGTATTTGATGTCGGTATAATTTGTGGAGGGGAAGGGGAAAAACAAGTCGTTTAAATAAGGATACAAGTGGACCCTTTGCACCATTAGAAGTACAAGTTGTCATGTCGAAAACAAACTTTACAACTTTGGTGGGGGGGGGATTGAGTGAGGGGGAGGGAGAAGGCTGGGAAGGGATGGGAAGGGGAAACAAAGGAGGAGGCTACAATTCTTGATAAGAAATGTACTCATTATCTTGCCCATGTAATTGTAACCCCTCTGTATAGTATTTTCATAATAAAATATAAAAAAAAACAAACAAAGATGTGTTTTCTTACACAGGGGAAAGAACTATAAAAAAGCAAGATTAAACTTGTAGGTGGAAGGTAGGGAAGAGAGGCTAAAGAGCAATAAAGTGGTAAATACAATCAAAGATTACCATATACATGTACAGAAATATGATGAAATCCCTTACTACATAAAATGGAATGTGTACCTCTAATATTTGAAAACAAAAGTAAACATTGTTAGGGATAGTTCTAATAAGCAAGCGACAGCAGCCCACCTAGAGGTGTAAAAATGTAAACAACAGAAAAGGTGCTTATCCTTGAACATCAAATAATAAGTACAATCTGAAAATGAAATTTAGAGATGTGGCAAGTTAAAAAAAATGAAAAAAGCAAAATATGGTCCTTGAGCATAAAAAAGACCATAATACAAACTGTTCAATCTCCTGGATGCAGCTGTAAGTCAACAGCAGAATGACAACCTCAAATGTCTCCACCGGTTTCTTAAAACAGATTGTTTATCTTTTTTAAGCTCAAAATGCATAGTACAGGAGCAGCTGTTTTGGACTCATTTTCTTGTTAGAGAAAGAGAGTTATACATCATTGTCATATCAAATTCCCCAGGTCATCTGAAAGGCAGGAAGCAATTCAATAAAGGCCACAGGCACGGAATTTATGGAATCAAGGTAAGTGCTATTTCTCAGTGGTGCATACCAGTATTTCCCAAGTTTATTCCAGGAACACTGGACTAAAGACATGCTTTGAAAAAGCCTAAATTTGTGCCAGATTTTAGCTGGGCAACCACACCTACTATATGATTCTCCTAGAGACTCAAAAATATACACAGGCCCTAAGAAGACCTGTAGGTCAAGAATTATCAATGTGTCTTCCCATTTGGCCAATGAATATCTCCTACTACTCCCTGGAATTTCAAATCAGAAAACAGTTACCTACTACATTTTAAAACACTGTCTCTAGGCAGCAAATGTATGCAGGCTGTCATTCACTGGGGCCATACACAGCTTCTTGATAAAATAAGAGAGCCGAAAGCAAATACAGCAAAGAAACCTAGCCAGCTGTGCATGGAACAAAGATTGAAACTAAACCTGAAGAAGCTGGGGAAGATCAAGCCATTCCGATTCCCTCAACTCCTCATTTACCAGCAAAGCTGTCAGCCTGGTAAAGGGCAAATCTTGGTTTAGCCTCTCCCTACCCTCAAGTACAAGCTCTTTTGTGTTCTCCCTGCACAAAGAATTTAGAGCAGGGCCCAGCTGGAATCTACTTCTAATCTTCTCCCAGGGCATTTTGACATATCTGAGAAATTTGTTTTAAGAAGGAGGCTCCAGTGAGCCAATAGTTCCTCATTTGATGACTCTATCTGTACATTTGTTAGTCACTGCCCACCCTCCTCAGGTTCCCTTTATTGCTGTGCTTGGGCAAGGAGATTCCCAGGCTACCTATGCATTTTTCTCTTTACAAAGCAATCTGCAAGTACTCTGCCTTTCTGAACTCTTAAGTAAACTCAGAACCATTGTTTACAGTGAGAAAGCTGGACTACATGAGATTTTTGAAGGGGCTGCATACATGATTAGCAAGAACACACACACAAAAAAACTCAATCAATGATCCATTGGCTTCAGAAGCAACTGAAACATGGGGGCAGGAGAGAAGAGAAGTGGAAAAGGAATCGAAGCAGACAACTACTTCTTGTTATCAGTACAATAAAGCATGAAGGTGAATGTGAAAGGAAAAGATTCCTCTTCAAATGGCAAGAAGTCTATGTCTAAACCGAAAGAAGCAAGTACTACAGGACAGGCTATAGCTCCCTTCCTTACTGCTTCTGAATCCAATAGGGAAGGTAAGAGGAGCAACAATAGGACAAACATTAATTGAAGAATCAACTCTGTGGTAGTCACCAAATATTGGACAATTTATGTGTTAAAGAGCCCTGATTAACCTGCAATTAGCTGTATCCCATGCAGGTGACCATTGTGATCTGTACCTGCAGAATGTTTCTTTGCCATAAATGGTAGAGAAGGCTGTGCAAGATGGTTTCATTGTGATGAAAAAAAAGATTCAAAACTCTGTTAATGCTTTAAAAAGATCCCAGGAGGAAAAAGACTATGATAAACAAAACCTGCACAAGAACTACAAAGTTTAACAAAGACACAAGAAGCAGTTGTATCTGATTTGATTGAAAAATTTCTGCGATGCATCAGTTGCAAAGTTTACATTTTGCCTCCCATGAGAAATGGATGCTCTTAACAGAGGGTACAGGATAAAAGGAAACCTCAGAGTCCCATGTAGACCTCCCCTTCCTCAGCCTGTAGCCACACAATCTGTCCAAGTGAATTCTAGGGATGAAACCTCACCAGTTGCTCCTTGTGGACAAAGGTATAGATGCTTTCTGATAAAAAGAAAGTAGATTATTTTGCTTCATCCACTTTCACAAAAGGACTTGTTTGGTCTTGGGTACCTTCTTATCTAACACCTCGGACATACCATTTAAAGCATTTATGAAGGGTCTTCTCAGGGAGGCAGTGCTCAGCGATTAGTTATTTCCTTTTTGACAGTCTCCCACAAATGTTAATGGTATCTCAACAGACTGCTATAATTTATTGAGATGCTACAATATTCCAAATGCATTTTCCTTTGATCTACCCATACTGAAAGGTCATTATACATAGACAACAATTAGGAAAGTAAGGCTCATACAATTTAAATCATTTATCAAGGATCATAAACAAGCAGAGATGATACTAAAATCCAATTCTGTCCTATCAATACATGTGCTCGTCTACAGTATTTAATGTTGTCCATTACAATATTATGTAAAATGCCTCCAAAGTATTTTATTTATCCATGTAAACTCATGCCAAAAGTTCTTACTTGCTAGATACCAATAGCTCATACCTATATTTCTAAATACTCAAAAATCTGAGCTCTAGAGGATTGTGCTTTAAAGCCAGCTTAAGTAGAGAAGTCTGTAATATTAAATCCCCAATTAACCAGAAAAACAGCTGGACTAAAGGTATGGCTCAACTGGTAGAATACCAGCCCTGAACAAGTAGCTATATAAGAGCATGAGGCCCTGAAGTCAAGCTTCTATACTATAAAAGTAAGATTTTATTATGAGCTGGGATGCAGATCTGTGAGAGAGAACACACGGGTCTGGGTGCAATCCTCAGTGCTATAAATCAAATAAGCAGTAACTACCTGTACAACTATATACTAGTGCAGAGCCTATTCTATAGAAATAAAGTACTATATGGCTATCTTTTAACATTCTAATATTTCAAGTATATGTATATTAATTTTTGAAATCTGTATGATACATTCTGCAGCTGATATAATCAATAAAAGTTGTATAGAGGATAAGATGAAGTTTAGAGTCATTCAAGAATATTGCCTCATTCCCAGCAATCCCACTTTTGGGCATTTACCCAAATGCTTACAAACAAGACCACACTAAAGCTACCACCACAACTATGTTTATTGCAGCATTATTTACCATAGCTAAGATATGGAACCAACCCAGATGCCCCTCAGTAGATGAATGGATCAAGAAAATGTCGTATATATACACAATGGAATTCTATGCCTCCATCAGAAAGAATGACATTGCCCCATTTGTTAGGAAATGGAAAAACTTGGAAAAAATTATATTAAGTGAAGTAAGCCAGGCCCAAAGAAACATAGGTCCCATGGTCTCCCTTATTTGTAATATCTAGTATATGTATGAGTCAAGCGGAAAAGGTCAGATAATGTGATGTCAGGAAAATGAACCCTTAGATATGTATTTTAATGTTTTTTCTTTCATGCATGTGTTTCTAACGCATTTATAAGATTATCTCTTTGTTGCTTTGTATGTCCCTCCCCCACAGTATAACCCCTGCTTTCACTGTATTTGATGTCGGTATAATTTGTGGAGGGGAAGGGGAAAAACAAGTCGTTTAAATAAGGATACAGGTGGATCTGATGCAACAATGAGAAGTACAAGTTGTCATGTCCAAAACGAGCTTTACAACGTCGGTGCGGGGGGGGGGGGGGAAAGGGGGGGGGGGGGGGGGGGAAGGAGAAGGATTGGGATGGGGGGGAGGGGGGAGGCTGGGAAGGGATGGGAAGGGTAAACAAAGGAGGAGGCTGCAATGCTTGGTAAGAAATGTACGCATTATCCTGCCCATGCAATTGTAACCCCTCTGTACAGTATGTTCACAAATAAAATAAAATAAAATTTAAAAAAAAAGAATATTGCCTCATTCCTAATAAAGACCTAGAAACAACAAATCAAAGAAAGGTTGGACAAATGAGATTGCATGAAACTGCAGAGCTTCTGCATGGCAAAGGACATAGCTAGCAAATGAATATAAAGCCCACGGATTGGGAGAAGATCTTCACCAGCCAAACAATGGACAAAGCCCTCATATCTAAAAGATACTTAGAACTCAAAAAATTAAATCCCCCAAAAACAAATCCTCAAAGAAACAACTGCCCAATAAATAAGTGGTCTAAATACTTAAAGAGAAACTTCTCTGAAGAGGAAAGAAGGATGGCCAATAGACACATGAAGAAATGCTCAACTTCTCTAGCCATTAAAACAAATGCAAAACAAAACAACATTGAGATTCCACCTCACCTTAGCTAGAATAGCTATAATCAAAAACTCTTATAACAACAGACACTGGAGGGGATGTGGCCAAAAGAGAACCCTATTGCATTGTTGGTGGGAATCTAAACTTGTTCAACCACTTTGGAAAGCAGTATGGAGGGTCCTCATAAGAATTCTCCTATAACCCAGCAATCCCACTTTTTGGGCATTTACCCAAACAATCATAAACAAGACCATACTAAAGCTACCAGCACAACTATGTTTATCACAGGATTTTCACCGTAGTTAAGATATGGAACTCACCCAGATGCCCCTCAGTAGATGAATGGATCACAAAAATTTGATACACACACACACACACACACACAATGGAATTCTATGCCTCCATCAGGAAGAATGACATTGCCCCATTTGTTAGGAAATGGAAAGACTTGGAAAAAATCATATTAAGTTTAAGTAAGCCGGACCAAAAAAAAATAAGTCTCATGGTTTCCCTTCTCTGCAATAACTAGAATATGTCTAGAACAAGCAGAAAAGGTCAAAAGCCATGTACATATGACCATATAAGATGATGCTAAAAAAAAGTGAACACCAAGATAGGGACACAAAAGGTTTTATCTTTGTTGCTGTTGTTTTTAATGTACTTAGAATGTACTATGTGATTTTTTTGTTTCTTTTGTATGTTCTTCCCCCCACAGTATAACTCCTGTTTTCACTACAGTTGATTCAGGTGCCCTATTTACATTTTTCTAATTTGGAGAGGGGAAGATAAATAACAAAATGCTGAAATAAGGATACAGGTTGACCCACTATAACTTCAGGGAGGGGAGGGAATAGTTGGAGAGGTGGGGAGGGAAGGGATGGTAGGGGAAAAACAAAGGAGGGGGTAAAAAGGTTCAATAGAAAATGTACTCATCACCTTTCTCGTGTAACTGTAACCCCTCTGTACAGTATCTTTACAATAAAAATATGTATTTAAAAAAGAATATGCCTCATTTAAATATCTATATACTGTTACATTTTCTTCAGCTTTTAGGTTCAGAGACAGTTGATCTATATCCTAAGAACACAACGTTTGTATACTTTAATGTACCATAGTCTTCCCCCCCGGCCCCAATAATAACACACACACACACACACACACACACACACACACACACACACACGCGCGCGCGCGCGCGAAACACCAGGATTTTAAAATAATTTTGGAATTAGAAATATTGATAGTCAACAAATCATATTCACACCCTCAGCCAACTATAACAACTCTTTATACCAAAGTATTTATGGAAAATTGAATCTAAAATAGATGGAAGCTGGCTGCCACTATAACATATTGTTTATCCTAGCTAAGCTACTCAGGAGATTGAGATCTAAGGATCTCTATTCAAAGCCTGCCTAGGCACGAAAATCCATGAGATCCTAATCTCCAATTAACCACCAAAAAACCAGAAGCAGAGCTGTGGCTCCTTTAGTAGAGCTCTTGTCTTGAGTGAAAAAACTAAAGGAAAGTAACCAAGCTCTGAGTTCAAACCTCAATACCAGCAGCACACACACAAAGTAGATGAGAAAATGGGAAAAGGTGACATTGAACAAGAGAAATTGTACTTATAAACTGATTTGTTGAATTGAAAACATTTATGTAATCAAAGATAATTTAAAAACGATACACTGAACTTACAAACTGATGTGTTGGATTGAAATCTCTTTGTACAATGACTTAAAGATAAATATGAATGAATGATGAATGAATGAATTTAGTTGGGTCAGTGTATCAGGTGAAAATAGTTACCTCCTTTGTAAGGGTGTAGTGGCTTAAAAGCCTGGATTTAATCTATAGCCCATTGAAAGTCTGTCATTGGCTGTATCCAACAGCTGGTTATCCTGGCTCTTATCTGATAACAAGCTGTCCAGTTGACATCTTATTTCAATTAATACAGCTGTGTTTTTCATCCCAAGGAGAAACATAACTCAGATCTTATATGGGATTTTAAAACCTACAACTAAGCATTTGGCCTATTTCCTATTGATATCTCTCTTGTATCATTTATGATGTACCATTTATGACTTCAGGGTGTATATTTCACTCCAGCAAAAAAATTAGAAAATATGAATAAGTACTATGCTCACTATCCATTTCATCTTCAGGCTGAGGTGTGCCTCAGGTAAGCCCCCAGTACCAAAACCCAAAAACAAAGTACTTGGTAGAGTGTTCATGAATTAAGTTAAGAAGAGGATTTACAGTTGTTCCAAATACTATTTTATAAATGTACCTTAGCAGTTTCATAAAAACATGAAAACATTGTATATAAGAGCTTTTACAGGGGCTAGGAAGTTGGCTCAGTGGTAGAGTGTTTGCCTTGCATGCCTGAGGTCCTGGGTTCGATTCCTCAGCACCACATAAGCAAAGAAAAAAAGAAAAAAGCCGGAAGTGGCGCTGTGGCTCAAGTGGTAGAGCGTTAGCCTTGAGCTGAAGAGCTAAGCAGGTCCCACGACTGAACCCAAAACCAAACAAACAACAAAAAAAAGAGTTTTTACAAATTTACTTTTAAACTCAAAGTATGAAATGATTTGTCATGAATCAGTCAGCGCTATGAACTGAATGTGTTTATTACTCTCCAAATTAATATTGAAAGCCTAATTCTCATTGTGATGCTACCACATGGGTAGGAACTGTGGCAGGGGATTGGATGAGGTGAAAGAATTAATGGCTCCTAAGGAGAGGCAAGAGAAAGCTTGTTCTCTGCCTCCAATTTCCCACTCATAGAAGAACAAAGTAAGAAGACAGCTATTTACAAACAAATAAGAAAGGCTTCACCAAGTTTTGGCCATGGATTCCCCATAGTCCATAAATGTGTAAAGTACATATCTATTTTTTAAGAAAGCTTTTATATGGTATTCTGTTACTATAACCCAGCAACCTAAGAACCAGTGAAGTAATAAACTTCACAGAATACAAAGGTATGAGAGTAAAGGTCTAATTAAATTTGGTAAATCATGCATCAACTCAGTACTATGAGACATCACAGTGGCAAAGAGGAGGGCTCTGCAGTTAGGATCAGGCACAGAATTCAGAATTCTTATGGGCACTGTGGCTCAAGAGGTAGAATGCTACCCTTGAGCAAAGGAGCTCAGGGACAGTGCCGGGCCCTGAGTTCAAGCCACATGACTAACAAAAACCCAAAAGAAAAGTGAGAATTCATTGATAACCACCTACATGTGGAACCATCTTACTTTCAATTTGGTTTTATCATTGCTTCTTAAAGTCAGGTCATCTAAGACTTAATGAAACCATTCCCTGAATGTACTGGACTGACAGAAGTAGGAATGTAAAAGTGAACCAGAAATTCAAGATCTCGGTTGCAACCAAAGTCAGTCTGAACCACTGCATCTAAAGGTATCCAAAGCATACACTCCAAAGGTTCACATAGACATAACTCAAGCCAAAGAGAAGGAAACCTGAGAAAAGACAAGCAGGACATACTTAAGCCTATTATCGAAGAGTATATTGTGTGAGCCTCAGCTGAGAGTTAGTCTAGGATCAATTACAGGAGTCAGAGTTAGCATCTGAGGCATTTCCTAACCTGAGAGGACTTCCATCTGATTAAGATAGAAAGCATGGAAAAAACCCTCCTGGAGCCTTGCAAGGCAAAAACTCCTGCATGTACAGTGGTTTAGTGCTATGAAGAAAACTTTGCCATGCAGGCAATACTTTTAAATTATTCTATTGATAGCTTACAAAAATGTTTATGTTAAAGGAGGATTTTCTCAGGTTCCCTGTGTTGGATCGTACCTGTAATCATAGCTACTTAGGTGGTAGAGACTGGGAAGATAACAGTTCAAAGCTAGCCTATGAAACATGGTAGAGAGACTTCCATCTCAACAAAAAAGCTGAGAGTGAAAGTATGTGGCTATCAGACTACTACAAAGTAAGGTTTAAATAGAAGAATCATGATCTAGTTTGGCCTAGACAAAAATGTGAGAGTATTCAAAAATAACTAAAGCCAAAATGGCTGAGGAAAAATAGTAAAGCACTTATTTAGAAAGCCCTAAGTTCAAAACAGGAAGGAAGGAAGGAAGGAAGGAAGGAAGGAAGGAAGGAAGGAAGGAAGGAAGGAAGGAAGGAAGGAAGGAAGGAAGGAAAAGGTATTTTCCTACCAGCGGGGAAAAAAATTCTTTTGTTTCAGCAATACAAATTGTGCCTGTATGCTGGGAAAATGTACACTGTAAAAATGACAGAAAAAAACTACTCAGAAAACTTTTTATTCCACTAACTAGAGAGATATCACTTTTTGTTATATTTATCTTAGGTATATTTGGTCTTTTAGATATATTAAATATTAATAGATACATTACTGTATGTATTACATATTTTAATATGTATTAACATATATTCTTAAATTATATATACACATATTTAAGAATGGAATTTAAGATAATGCTTTATACCTTTCATATCCATTTATGAAAATAAACTTAATTATATCACTAATTAATCTTCCATAATATTACTAATAGTTACAAAGGTAATTTTTTTCTTTGCTTTTCTTTTTCTTTTTTTTTTTTGTTGGTCATGGGGCTTGAACTCTGGCTTGGACGCTGTCCCTGGGCTCTACCACTTGAAGCACAGAGCCACTTCCGGTTTTCTGGTGGCTTATTGGAGATAGTCTCAGGGACTTTCCTGCCCAGGCTGGCTTTGAACAGCAAAATCCTCAGATCTCAGCCTCTTGAGTAGCTAGGATTACAGGCATGAGCCCCGGCGCCGAGATTAACATGTTTTTTTTTTTTTTTTTTAGTGTAAAAATACTGCACAAAGGGATTATAGTTACATGAGTAAGGTAATGAGTACATTTCCTTAAAAGCATTGTTATCTCCTCCTTTGTTTTTCCCCTACCATCCCTCCCCAACTGCCCCCTGCCCAAGTTGTAAAGTTCGTTTTCAACATAGTGTCTTGTAGTACATCTCATTGTTACAATGGGTCAACCTGTATCCTTATTTAAGCATTTTTTAAATTCCCCTTCCCCTCCTCAAATTAGAAAAATGTTAGGGTAGCTCTATGTGGAGTCTTTTGAAGAAACTCCATACTGCTTTCCAAAGTAGTTGAACAAGTTTACACTCCCAACGACAATGCAGTAGGGTTCCCTTTTGGCCACATCCTAAAGGAAATTTTCGTATTGAGATGGCATAAATTAAAATCCTCTGTTTTGTCAAATTACTTATTTTGCATTTTTGATGTTTTTTAATTTTTATTTTTATTTTGCTTTTTTAACAAACTATTATGAATATCTTTGCACTTGTTTACTTGCAATCACTGTTCATTATTTCTTTAGCAGACTACTAAATTTAGATTTATCTAAATTTTTAACAATCTTAAAGCTTACTGCCTAAGAATCTTCTAAAAAAATAAACAATTAGCTTGTATTCTAATAGAGCTCTCTTTACTCTTCATTTCCACTCGTAAACATTGGTCATTCATTAAGAAGGAAATTGTGCTGGGCTCAGGCATCCATTACATAATCAAAAAATTTACTGCCTACTTATACCCATCCCCATTATAATGCAGGGACAAAGGGTTTGGGTTGGAATGATCTTAACTAATAAACACCAAAGATAAGCATTCCTGGAAAGATCTGGTTCTCCCATGCCTGAGTCTAGCTGAACAACATAATTAAATCTGAGAAATGACGGTAGACACATGTAAGGGTTGACTCCTGAATGAACCAAAAGCTAAGTTAGAAAGACTAAACTGGGCATGTGGGAGCTCATGCCTACAATCTTAGCTACTAAGGAGGCTGAGATAGGAGGATCATGGTTTGAAGCCAGTTGGATCAGGAAAGTTCATGAGACTTTTATTTCTAACCACAAAAAAAATAGGAAGTGGGGCTATGGCTCAAGTAGTAGAGCAAAAACAAATAGCTCAAAACCAGTCCCATGATCTGTACAAAAGATGTTATGTCAAAAAACAAACTTTACAACTTTGGAGGGCAGGAAGGATGGGAAGGGATGGGAAGGGAAAAAAAAGGAGGAGGCAACAATGCTTGATAAGAAATGTACTCATTGTGGGGAGGGGAGGAGTATGGGAAGGGATGGGAAGGGGAAACAATGAGGAGACAACAATGCTTGATACGAAATGTACTTGTTTTCTTGCCCATGTAACTGTAATTCCTCTATACAGTATCCTCACAATTAAAAAGAGAGAGAGAGAGAAAATAAAAGAGAAAAAAAAGAAATGCACTCATTACTTTGCCCATGTAATTGTAACCCCTCTGTATGGTATTTTCACAATTAAAAAAAAACAAAAACAAAAACTTCTACCACTTTGGAAAGTAGTATGGGAGTTCCTCAAAAGAATCCACATAGAGCTCCCTTATGACCCAGCAAACCCACTTTTGGGCATTTACTCGAATGATCACAAATAAGACCATACTAAAGCCACCAGCACAACTGTTTATTGCAGTATTATTTACCATATCTAAAATATGGAACCAACCCAGATGCCCCCTCAAGAAAATGTGATATATATATATATATATATATATATATATATAAAACTTACATTTTTCTTTTGTGCCAATATTGGGGCTTCAACTCAAGACTGTTCCTGAGCTTTGTGCTTTTGGCTAGCCCTCTAAATCTTAAGCCACAGCTCCACTTCCAGTTTCTTGCTGGTTAATTGGAACTAATTCTCAAAGAATTATTCCCTTGACTGGCTTTGAACCACAATCTTAACATCTCAGACTTTTAAGGTACTAGGATTACAGGCATGAA
Source organism: Dipodomys ordii (assembly GCF_000151885.1). Taxonomy (NCBI): domain Eukaryota; kingdom Metazoa; phylum Chordata; class Mammalia; order Rodentia; family Heteromyidae; genus Dipodomys; species Dipodomys ordii. The sequence continues at coordinate 4,697,129 of NW_012267316.1, read as the reverse complement.
CCACATGTGTTCAGCTCTTGTGTTAATTAATTTTGTATGATGTATGAATTGTCCTAGGCTTTTTGCCTCCGTGATTTAAAGGCGTTTTCAGTTAAAATAAATACAGGGGGTTTCAAGAGATCCTCCAAAATAACAGAATGTCCTCTACAACAAGGACTTAAGGTTGAAGCCCATCCCAAGCTGCCCTCACTGGAGCTCCCTTCTTTGTGGCTTATGCAGTACCAGGAGAGGCGTTTGCATTTTCAAGTGCTGTCTCTGGGTCAACATGCTTACTTTATACACAAAGTAAGGTATCCTTGCAGACAAGAGTGCACCATGAGGGACAGACATAAGTTATGTCTTTATTCATTTCAGAAAGCCTCAAGATACTCCTTATCAAATAGCATAGGTCACGTTTTCAATTGTATTTTCAAAAACACCATTTCTCCTATACATTGATTATACTAATATAAGAACAATTTATAGATTTAGAAATGCAAGGATACTTTAAAATATAAAATGGAAAGAAAGCACATACCTGATAAAAGTTAGGCCAGAATGTACTAATGGCCAGTTCTGCCCTGTTCCATGTGCGTGTAGGGTCTCCGGATATATTCCAGATAGGATTCCCTAAGGGCCCATTATTGACCTTCACATAGACATTGAGTAACCCTGGAGCAGCATTACTCTTGCTGGATACAAAATAGTGAAAATCAATGCAGTGGGTGTCATTTTCTTTGAGCTGAGGTAAGAGCAGGTGAGTTCTCTGCCCCTCCGGTCTTCCAGATGTGTTCACCAGCATGAAGGAACCTGCAGAGACAAAACAGAGGAGAGTCAAGATCCAAACCCCACCTCTGCTCACCTTAGGAAAGATATTTCATGAATCCTAGTTAAACTTAAAAGTTCTACCTCTTTCAAATCTTTTTCATCCATTACATCCTACTTCTACCACTCCAAATATGTTCTCAAGGTCAGTAATGTAGTTCCCTGGATGTTACTGCATTCATCTACTAAGTAACAGTTTTGCAACACAATAGCTGTAGACCTGCCAAGATCAATCTAGTAATTACTAATCCTATGTGGTTATTTAAACTCAAATTAAGTAAAATCCCATACTAAACATTCAGGTCCTCAGTTTCACCAGCCAAACTGTACTTAAAAACTCTATGGTAACATGTGACCACTTACAACACAATGAGCAGCATGGACACAAACAGTTGTTCTGTATTATAACGTTTTATGAGTCAGCACTTCCCTGTAAGTGGAAGAGCATCATTTTGGTAATCATGACTTTAGTGACTTAATGTCCAGAGGAAACAACACACTAGTCTGGTTTGTAGAATCTTATGTTAGAGCCACAGTGATACTCTTTGGGGTCATAGGTAAGGTCTGACTACTACCTCTCTGGCACACTGCAACAGAGACTCCATGAGTGGAGGTGGGAGGTTACAACCAGGTATAGACCAAGCACGCTGATGTGGCCATTGCCCATTCTGAAGGAGGATATTTTCAGAAGTTTCCAGGTGTGTTTCTCTTGACAACACCACCACTGATTTACAAGTTGCCAGATAATTTCATATTTGCCAGATAACCTGGCATTTTAGTGCCCCTCATGGATAGGATGAACAGAAACAGCAATTACAACTACACATCTGAGTTCATAAACTATTTTAAATATTCTGAGAAAAAAGGTAAAATAAGTTATCCCCTTGGTGGAGAATAAAATTGTATTGACAGTCTAAGTAGGAAGTGTTGTCCAGGTGAGGCAGGACTCCAAAGCAAACAGGCAGCTGCACCTAATTAAATATCCTTTGTAAAACTCACCTCATTGTAAACCCGACTATAAACCTCAATGGTCAAGGTGGTATGTGTATATGTGTTGTAGTGAAAACCGTACATACATTTACAAACAAACACAGTATGAGATGAAGTGTGTGTTGTATATGTGTTGTAGTGAAAACCGTACATACATTTACAAACAAACACAATATGAGATGAAGTGTGTGTAATTTTTATCTTGTCCTAGCTGCTAAGATTCCCCAAGAGCCAATAAGGAGACTGCCTTTCCAGAAAAAAAAGGTTATAAAGGACCAAATAAAACTATGAATGCAGTTATCCTTTACATTATTAAGGAATGAATGTTTAATGTATGTTTGCTTATGGTTAATACCATTACAATGTGTTGCTGTGGAATGAGCTAGTTTTAATGTTATTTAAATAAATAGGACTAGAAACTCTTAGAGATTGGGAGGCAGCTCATTTAAGTTATAAGATGAATGACTGGCAAAATCAGATCTCTGAGCCTCTGAGTTTCCAGCCCATTATTCATCTTGCCACACTCCAATAACCTCATGTGTGATTGGAACATACATGAAAAAAAAAACCCCAACAAACTCCTTGACAACAGTGCCGGAAAATTGTAGTAGCTGTTTTAAAATAGAGCAATTTTTCAAGAGATGAATGCTATACACCTGGAAATATAAAAGCTAACAGACAAGAGAAAGGGTTACCTATGGAACATATAGTTCAATAATAAGGTAGAACTCTGTGATTTAAGCCAGAGTTGGGAGCTGGTTCGATGACATATACTTACACTCCCAGCTTCCTGGGAGACTAAGATGGGACCATTACTTGAGGCCAGGATTTTGAAATAAGTCTAGGCAACATAGCAAGACCATATATTTTTTTTTAAAAAAAAAAAAGGAAAAGGAAAGGTGTTTTCTGCCCTCAGGGAAACAAGGATAAGCTGTTTTGCTGCTAATTCTATTACTGAGGCCTCTGTGTTCTGTCGCATAGTTGTCATGTGATTCCTCCATGTGAGGCTGAAGCATGACAGGACCACTTCTGCATCATCAAAACCTAAAATATGGTCTGAAAAATTATCCTTCATGTTGATTCCATCAAGAAAACTAAAGACAAACCATAGGAGATAATCATGTACATAATCATGAATATTATGTACATAATCTTATATATAATCATGTACAAGTTGTTGCCCGTATCCCATGAAGCAAGCTGCTCTTCACATGCTGCCACGAGAGGCTTAACTTTCTGCCATCACTGTGTCCAAGTCAACAGGGTTTCTGAGAACAGTTTTCCTAGCTACACAGTCACCCTCTGGTGCTTAAGCCACCTGTCTCTACTCCAGAACAAAATGCTCTTCTAGACAGTTTTATGAATTGTCTACAAACAATTTTTTTAAAAGATCAAAGTAAAGGTTAAGTGTAATCTAAGTTACAAATACAGTAGTCCTTCCTTATCCAGTTTTGTTCTTCACAGTTCCAATTCCTAGTAGTATAAAATAATTAAATGGAACATTCCAGAAACAAACAATTCAGAAGTTTTAACCTGCACCTCTTTCTGTGCAATATGATAGAACTTTTGGATCATCCCCTTGTCTTACATATCCATTCAATCATCTAATTCTCAGCACTTCTAAATAGGATTTGGTGCAATCCAAGATTTCAGCTATCCTGTGTGTCTTGGAACATTCTTGATGTAAGGAGATAAATACTGTATTCTATGCTTTTCATCTCTGAGTCTGATGAATACATTTGAAGGGACTCAAAGCTTGTCCCATAGCATAAGCTTGCAAACCCTGGTCATAGAGACTGAGAAACCTTTGGCTCCTCTATCTCCCTAAACACATGGCTTCTCTGTCTTATCAGCAGTCCTTTACCTTCATCTAGTTCTCCCTCCGGGTCCTAACCTAATTCATCTAGATGGTGATATTTTTTTCTTTACTGTCTATATATATATAAAAATACTGATATTGAGATAGTACAAGTCATTTAATCTTACCCTTAAATTTTTGGGGAAGTTTCTTCAGTGTATGGCCATTAGGATTTATACATAACTTTAAAGCACATAAGAGGACATTTGTACACCCACAAAACTTTCCTAATATTAATGTACGGAGTTTTCAGAATTAAGTGTGAACCTTTATGTTTAGTGAAGTCTAGCAGTCCAGCCTCAGGAAAAGCACAGTTGTGCATAAAGAAACTACTGAAAATGAATTTATCACTTATCTCTAATGAAAGTCAACTCACTAACCAATGTTTAAAGACCTAAAAAATTCAAAGCACTAGTATTGAAATATAGTTCATTATGTCTGTATTTTTAAAAACGTACCTTTACAGTTGAATGTTTAAATTTCGCTTCAACATCATTGTTTTGACTACAAGGAGATATATTTTCAATGAGTAATTGGGCCTCCCTCTTTAGTTACTTCCTTACCTAAATTTGTGCCTATGGATATACATACATATACATACATATATACATATACATAGATATATCCACCTGGGCAAATAAGTAAAAGCACTCATAATTCAAATTATATGGACATTCTGTTTGTGTTCAGATAAAAAAACTGTAAGTGACTAGACGATAGGCAAAGTATATAACATTACAGGCAAATTAAATGAGAGCTACCCTTGAGGAAGTTGGTTTCAAAAGGGACAATCTCTCTATGCAGACTTTGAAGTTTTAAGAATGATTATTTTGGTTTCCCTGAAGAGAAAAACTCTCTTTGGAGAACATGCAATGTTCACAATCTCATATTTTAGGGTGAATTAAATTTAGCTTAATCATATCCATTGACAAATACATTTGATTAGCCTATCTCCTATCATTGTTTGTGGCAGCAGTAATAGCTTCATAAGATTCATTATTCCTTTCTACCCCATCATTAAAATGTGTATTGATGTGATAGAAGCTGGAGATTAGAGGAAAAAAAAACCCAAAAAACAAAAAGACCAAGCACACTATGAATTCTCATCCTACATTTGAGAAACCATGAAAACAACAAAATAGGAAACATTTTCCAGTGAATCTTATACAATCCTTAGGCTGACAGAGAAGCACTATTTTGTGAACTTTAAAGCCATTAAGAAAATCACTGTTGCCTGGCAGTGGTGTAATCCTAACTACTCAGGAGGCTGAGATCTGAGGATTGTGGTTCAAAGCCAGCCTGGGCAGGAAAGTCTGTGAGACTCTTATCTCCAATAAACCACTAGAAAACCTTAAGTGACGTGATGGCTCAAGCAGTAGAGCACTGGCCTTGAGCTGAAGAGCACAGGGACAGCGCCCAGGCCACAGTTCAAGCCTCATGACCAAAAAAAAAAAAAAAAAACCTAATATGGGGGCTGGGAAGGTGGCTCAGGGGTAGAGTGCTTGCCTCACATGCATGAGGCCCTGGGTTGGATTCGTCAGCACCACATAAGCAGAAAAAGCCAGAAGTGGCGCTGTGGCTCAAGTGGTAGACTGCTAGCCTTGAGCTGAGGAGCTGAGGGACAGTGCCCAGGCCCAGAGTTCAGGCCCCACGACCACCAAATAAAAAGCTAATTATGTCCCTGACCAAATTTATATGGAATATCACAAACATGAATTGCTAGAAAAATGATAAAGACTAATACACAGGCTTCAAATTGGTTTATAGTCAATAAAAAGACCAAAAAATCACTCTGTAACATTCCTATGAATGCTTTCTCAAGACTTGCTGTCCATTTCTGTACTGATTATGGACTAGAAACCAATGTACAGTAAGTAAGTAACATATGCTTATCATTACTATAATATTATACCCAGGTACCCCTCTCAGCACTCTGGGATTACTTTCAGGACCCCACGTAGATACTAAAGTCCCTGAATGCTCAAATCCCTTATATAAAATGACATGGTATTAGTTATTTACATATAATGAACTTATTCAGGAGGCTGGATACATTGCATCATTGGATTAGTTACAATACCTAATAGGATGTAAATGTAAACAGCTGTTATCCTGTACAATTTAGGGGAAAATAACTTATGGGAAAGAGGAATTGCACATGCTCAGTAAAATTACAAACGTTTTTCAAACATTTTAAACTATTTTGAATCTGTGGCTACAAAATGGTATACAAAGGGGCAACTACATACATGTTTCCTGAACGGTAAATGAGACAAATTGGAAGAAAAACCTGGAGAGAAAGCCTCTGAGTTCTTTCAACTCAAAAGGAACAGTTATAAAAGCACAGTTTTTGATGACGAAAGTTGTCAGAGTAAAATGAAGGAATATTAAAACAAGTTGATAAAAAAAAAGAGGTGATCATGGGGACTGGAGATAATAAATGCAAAAAACCCAAACTGGTGGGAAGGCCAGGAGAAAATGCAGGACATCAAGAGGGCCTGATGTGAGGAATTGCTACATGTATGTGTAGATATTAAGAAGGGGTGAAGGTATGAGCATAAACGATGCTGCCCTGTTCCTAAGCTAAGCACTCCACACATTTGATCTTAATAAATATTACCAGAATGAAGAAGTGAAGAAACAGGGAGCAGAGGAACCTAGCAAAGCAGTAGTAGAAGGCATCTGAGAAAGCCAGGGATAGCCAAAGTTCTTCTCTTCTAGTTCTAAAAGCAATGTTTTAACATGAGAACTTTTCAAATATTGTAACTCTAGTTCAGTATAAAATGTGTTGCTTATTGTAACACAGTGCCTATGTGGGATGCTGTGGCTATACCTACACTTTTGTGCACACAAAAATAACTTTCATAAAAGTACCACATAATTACTAAAATTAATGCCAACAAATGGAACCAGGAGATTTTACTTTTTGTGGTACTTTTTTTTTGTCCTCTTTTCCCCCTTTTGTCACTGTTTTTGATTTCTGTACTTTTTGTCTTCTTTGTAAGTTTATCTGCTTTGGGGAAAGGAAGGAGAAGCACAGAAATGGTGGGACAAAGGGTGAACTAATCCAGCAGTGGTATTCACTAGAAAATGAACTATACAACTTGGGGGGTGGGGAACAGGGAGAGAAAAATCTGGGAGAAAATGAGGGAAGTGGTGACACTGTTTAAAAGAAATGTACTCAATACTTGACTTATGGAACTTAAACCTTCTGTGCATCACCTTGTGTTGTCTCATCAGTTCTTAAACAAGATCATTGTTAATTTCACTCATTTTTGCCATATTCAAGGCCAAAAGAAAACACAGGATCCCAGCTGATAAATTGGGTAAAATATTATCATGGTATATGGAGGCTAAAATGAATGTTTAACTAACTGAGTAGCCTTTAGTTTTCACAGCCAGTATAGTTGGTGTGCTTGCTAGGAGGGGTGCTGAGAGAGACTCATTGTGGTATTGGGTATTCTTACAAGTTATATTTTCTTTTTCCAGTACCAGGGTTTGAACTCAGGGTCTCAACTTTGCTTGGCTTGCTTGATAAGCTGATGCTCTACTGTTTGACCCATGCCTTCAGCCCAGCATTTTGCTGGTTATTGTGCAGATGGAGTCTCATCTCTCTGACTTATTTGCTCAGACTAGCTTCAAATCACAATCCTCCAGATCTCAGCTTCCTGAGTAGTTAGGTTTAGAGGTCACATGAGCTACTGGCACCATGCATATGCTTATAGTGCCTGGTTAGCATAGTCTTTCAATATGCTGGAGGAAATCCTACATCAGTCTAGATGCTTGTGGTAGTTAGATCCAGAACGTTTGCCAAAAAGGTATGTATTGGAGGCATGACTCTATAGCTTGGCACATTTCATAGGTATTAAAAAGATGAACAGTGGGAGATTTTATGTCACTGGAAACATGCCCTTGAAGGAAACTGTGGGACCCTGGTCTCTTACCTTTATGGACAAAATATGGACTAAAACCTCCAAAAGTATGAGCAAAATAAACCTTTCCAATTTATAAGTTGATTAGCACAGGCATTTTGTTAAGGAATTAGAAAGCTGACAAATATCAGACTACAAATGAATATCAAACATAGCTTATACACCCCAAAAATGCACAAATTCTGGGGTTAAGACATATATACTAAATACTCAAAATATTTTCATTTTCAATTCAGTGATTCAGGGTAGAACTGAGTGGTTATTTTTGTCATGATTCATAAAAATATGGAGCTGAGCAAAAATATGAATGACCTTTAGTCTTTTTAGCTATGGCAGGAATCATCTGAGCAACCGGTTTGTATTAGAAATTTTGAGACTGAAAGCACCAAAACTTGAACCTATTTTTCCATCAAACAGCTTACTCATAAACCTATTTTTCCATCACAGCTTACTCATAAATCATATTTTAAATGTTTGTAATGCGCATACACAAACAATTCAAATGACTGAAATAACAAATCAGATCCTCCAACTTTGCCAGCATTTACATACATGCAACCTGAAAGTAACTGAAAATTGATGTAGGGGCTGTCAATCCATCTTTAAAAGGAGTTTTGGGACACAGATATGAAAAGTGAAAAGAAGTATTTGGAGAGGCTCATTGAACAGGAAGAAGCCCTGGGAATTCCATTTAGGAAAGGGAATAAGCCCTCCTTTCATATGAGTAGTGGCTTTAATGAGAAGTAATTGTATTACAGTGTGTCACTGAGACAAATCACTTCAGTTACTTAGCTGGAAAACACAAGATGTGTGCCTTACCATTTATAAGTAGAAAACAAACAGTAAAGCAAACATAACCTTTTAACTCTCTGAACAAAGCTAATGACTATATCTTAGGAAATGAGCCTCATGTACAACAATCCAGTAGTGACAGGTAGGCTATTAAAAAGTTCTTAAAAGACTGCTTAATTTCCCATATGTCAAGCATTTTATTGATTGACATCTTTAGAAATGGATTACTTTTTGTTCTAATCTCAGTGTGACACCAGCAATCACAATATAAGCTTTCACTTATTTCTTTCCAAAATTACTGTTGATTCACAGATCTTTCTTCTTTTTCACATGTATATCTAGTTATAGTCTAACAATTAACGTGTGGCTTGCCTTAAGAAGCAATCATGTGGTGAGCTTTTAGACCAAGTGCAGAACAAACTTGAATATTTATTAGTGCCTCATCTTTGCCACTTTCAACCTAATAAATGCCTGTTCATGGACATACAAAGGAGCTAGCTAAATCCTTGTTTATTATATAAAATCATTATCTAAGGAATTCTAGGAGTTCTGTCCATATCCCTAATGGGAAGTCCCTATATTCATGAGGTCTGAGCTAAACGGCTCTTTATTCATCAAGAAGGGGTAAACAGAGGTATTCCCCAGAGCTACTCAGGAACTTCCACCATAAAGGAGAGAAAGAAGGCAAACGATTCCCCACAGGAATCAGGTGACATATAATATTTAACTTGTAAGTTATCAAAGGTTGGAACTTAGAAAACTGTAGATACCAATAAATACAAATGATCTAAAGAAGCAACTTGCATAGGCAGAAATATGATTAGTGCTGAGATGGCCAGGAAAATACCTCTTTTCTTTCACCAGTAAAGACATTTATTCATATATATGTATGAATGTAGTATATATGTGCATGTCTATTTTGATTTTAATTATATTGTTTCAACATGTCAATTTATCAGTACAATGCAACTTTACTGATATCATTCTCTCCCATAGTATTTTTGTTTTTGTTTTTATTTTAATGTTTTTATTGTAAAAATATTGTACAGAGAGGTTACAGTTACATGAGAAAGGTAATGAGTATATTTCCTTCGAACATTGTTGCCTGCTCCTTTGTTTTTCCCCTACCATCCCCTCCCTCTTACCTCCACAACTACACTCCCCCAGCTCCCTCGCCTAAATTGTAAAGTTTGTTTTTCAACATAATGTCTTGTACATCTCATTGTTACAATGGGTCAAGCTGTATCCCTATTTAAGCATTTTGTTTTTCTCTTCCCCTCCCCAAATCAGAGACGTGCACATACAAGATGCAGGGTACTGACATCAAATACAGTGAAACAGGGATTATACCATGGGGAGGAACATACGAAGAAACAAAAAAAATCACACGATACATTACAAATATGTTAGAAACAATAGCAAGAAAGAAAAAACCACTTGTGTCCCTATCTTGGGGTTCATTTTGCTTAACATCATAAGTACATATGTACATAGCTTTTGACCCCTATGACCCAGCAATCCCACTTTTGGGCAGTTACCTGAATAAGCACAAACAAGACCATACTAAAGCTACCAGCACAATATGTTTATTGCAGCATTATTTACCATAGCTAAGATATGGAACCAACCTAGATGCCCCTCAGTAGATAATGGCTCAAGAAACCATGGTTTCTTGATATAGATATAGATATGCATATGTATATATACATGCATATGTATAATGAATATGTATATATATACATATTAGTATATATATACATACATACACATATATGTATATATATACAGATATGTGTATATATGTATACATGTATACATGTATTCATACATATATATGTATATATGTGTGTATACACACACATACACACACAATGGAATTCTAAGCCTCCATCAGAGAGAATGACATCACCCCATTTGTTAGGAAATGGAAAGAATTGGAAAAAAAATGTATTAAGTGAAGTAAGCCAGGCCCAAAGAAACTTAGATCCCATTGTTTCCCTTATTTTCAGTAACTGGTATATGTCTGGGACAAGTATTTGGTTTTTTTTAAAACAGCTTCACTATGTTGTCCAGGCTGGTCTTGACATCAAGATCTTCCTACCTTTGATACCAAAATGTTGGGATTATAGACATGCACCACCATCCTTGGCTAAGATATCAAACACAGTATTAAAGCAAATGTCTGGTATAATTTTAACATGTTACTAAACATGGAAAAATTTCCTGGTGGGAAAAATTCCCACCAGCAACGCAATAGGGTTCCTCTTTCTCCACATCCCCTCCAGTAATTGTCATTAGTTGAACTTAGAATGTGGGCCATTCTGATTGGGGTAAGGTGGTATCTCAGTGTTGTTTTTATTTACATTTTTTCTTTTTTTTTCAGGTTACTTTTTTTTTAATTGTGAAAATACCGAACAGAGGGGCTACAGTTACATGGGCAAGGTAATGAGTACATTTCTTTTCAAGCATTGTTGCCTCCTCCTTTGTTTCCCCTTACCATCCAGCCAGGGATGATGAACATTTCCTCATGTGTAAAATTTCCTCATGGTAAAAATCTGATAATGTTTCTGGAATGGGTTTTGGAAGAAAGGATAGAGTGACTTATTAAAATATTTCTATAGAGGATACCATGAAGAGTACGAGTCCCTGGGTAACCTTGAGAGAAGGCTGTTAAACAAAACTGACTTACAAAACATCCCATGAAAATCACTCTCAACCTGAGTCAAACCATCTAAAAGACAGATCAATAGTGAAGGCAGTGTTTATCACCATGATGTGTAAGACTTGGGGAAGAGCCCCTGAGCTAGAAGTACAAGTTGGGCTTGGTAACCAGAAAGGATAGTTAGCTCTGGAGTGAGTTAATTATTTTTTCAATGCCTCTATTTCTTAACCTATTAAATGGAAATGACACTGTACCCATTTCAAAGATGTGAGTGAGTTGAAATGAGAAAATCCACATAGAATATTTAAGTACGCTTGTTACAACTAACTCTACCCTTAGTCCTAGATTTTATCCAAACATATCTATACTTAGCCTAGGAAGATGGAGTAGTTTAATGCCTACCTCAAGGTTATTTGTAGTACCCTGAACTTAAAAGTAATCAATGTTGTGATTATGTAGGTTACAAACAGTTATCCCAACTTATCCTAGCAAAGTCAATAATACAACCATGGATGCTAGTAGATTTGTTTTCAATATCTAAACCCTAATTTTAAATTGTAAGTAAACATTCTCAATGTAATCAAGTGTGAAAAACATACTGTGATTTAAATGTTGAAATGTTAATAAGTCTGTTGAATTTTAAATGTATCTTTTTATCACAAGAGTAAAAATATATAATACTAGTAATGGTACAAACGCTATTACTTTTATTTACATAGCCTATCAAATTCATTGGTTTCTGTTCTACCACTTGAGCCACACCTTTTCCTAGTCAAATATTTCATTACTTTACTATAGATGAAACTTTATTTTGCTAAAACTGGCTTTAAGCATTAATTAAGCATTAATCCTTTATATCTCAGCCTTCTATGTATCTAGGATTATAGGTAAGAGCCACTAGCTCCTGGATGAAGTTTTTGGTTTTTTTCTTTCTCCTAATATTTTCAGCCTGTAAGAGCCATACAGTAACATTGCTTAATTCAGAGCATCCTAATTTATTCTCTTATAAAGACATGTTCTCATGCTTATTTCTGTCACTATTATCTCTAGTCTTGGTTGTAAGGAAAGCAATTATTACTAAGTTTTGCTATTTGGTTTTATTATTTTTAATAAGTATTTTATTGTGAAAATACTGTACAGAGGGGTTACAATTACATGAGCAAGGTAATGAGTACATTTCTTATCAAGCATTGTTAATTCCAATGAAAACTGCTTTTTTTTCTCTTTTATAAATTGAGATTAGGTAAGTACATAAAGTTCACATATTTCACAGTATTGTGGAATAGTGATACTTAGTGAAAGTGACAAACACATTTTAAATTCACAAGACAAATTGTCATTATCATGGTCTATAAAGTTTGTGAATTCTATGAGCTTTGACAATACAACTATTTCTTCCAAATCAGGTGATAATTTACCTTTCTTTCCTTTTGCTTACTGTCAGCTGTTCCCTCTTTCCCTCTCATTCCCTCCTTCCCATTGCTGCCTTTGAATTGCTTAGTTCATTTTCATCTATGTCCAGTGTAGCTGATGTACGTTTTCCCATTTCCCTCTGATTCTGTGTCCTCCTCCTAGCTTCTCTCAGTTCCAGTGTGTGTGTGTGTGTGATACGCATGCACACACACGTACACACACACACACACACACCATATACGCGGTCAAGAGCATGGAGTCATTTAGCAATGATATGGCAAAATGAGTGGAAGTCCTTTGTTTCTTGAGTCCTGTTTACTTTGTCATATCTCCTTGCATTTTGGCTTTAGCATACACATATCAGGGAGACCATGTACAATTTGTCTCTCTGGTCTTGGCTTACCTCTCTCAAACTGATTTGCTCTAGTTCCATCCATTTCCCTGCAAATGCCATTATTTTGTCTTTTCTAATGGCTGCATAATATTCCATTGTACATAGGTACCACAATTTTTGGATCCATTCATCTGTAGTGGGGCATTTGGTTGTTTCCATATCTTGGTTATTGTGAACAGTGCTGCAGTAAACATGGAGGTGCATGTGTCCTTGTATCCTGGTTCCTGTCGCTCAGGATAGATTCCTAGGAGTGGTATGGCTGGGTCTAAACTTTCTGAGGTAAGCCCAGACTGCTTTCCAAAGGTGTTGTATTAGCATACATTCCCACCAGCAACGCAATAGGGTTCCTCTTTCTCCACATCCCCTCCAGTAATTGTCATTAGTTGAACTTAGAATGTGGGCCATTCTGATTGGGGTAAGGTGGTATCTCAGTGTTGTTTTTATTTACATTTTTTCTTTTTTTTTCAGGTTACTTTTTTTTTAATTGTGAAAATACCGAACAGAGGGGCTACAGTTACATGGGCAAGGTAATGAGTACATTTCTTTTCAAGCATTGTTGCCTCCTCCTTTGTTTCCCCTTACCATCCAGCCAGGGATGATGAATATTTCCTCATGTGTTCCTTTGCCATTTTTATCTCTTCTTCTGAGAAGTCTCTCTTTAGTTCCCTTGCCCACTTAATAATTGGTTTGTTAGGTTTGGGAGGTGTTAGTTTCTTGAGTTCCCTGTATATAATGTACATATAGGCCCTTATCTGATATATTGCTGGTAAATATTTTTTGCCAATTAATTGGCTGCCTTTCTAGTTTGGCTGTTATTTCTTTAGCTGTGCAGAAATTATTTTAAGGTAGTCCCATTTATTGAGGCTCTCTCCAATTTGTTCAGACCCTGAGACTCTGTTCAGGAAGTTCCTGTCTGTGCCTATTAAGTTAAAAAGTCTCTCCTACTCTGTCCTGCAGTAGTTTCAGAGTATCAAGTTTGATGTTAAGATCTTCAATCCATTTTTAGTTGACGTTAGTGCATGGTGACAGTCTAGGGTCCATTTTTAGTTTTCTGCATGTGGCCGCCCAGTTTTCCCAGCACCAGTAGTTGAAGAAGCTAAGCTTCTTCCACTGTATGTCTTTGGCTCCTTCATCAAATGTCAACTGACTGCACAAATGTGGTTTTATTTCTGGGTCTTCTAATCTGTTTCAGTAGTCTTTGGGTCACTTTTTGGACAATACCAAGCTGTCTTTGTTACTATTGCTCTATAGTAGAGCTTGAAATTCGGTAGCATGATCCCTCCTGCATTCTTTCTTTTGTATAGAATTGCTTTGGCTATCTGAATTTTTGGACTGTTTTCTCTATTTCAGTAAAGTATGTCACTGGGATTTTAATGGGGATTGCATTGAATTTATATATCAATTTTGACAGTATGGCCATTTTCACTATATTAATTCTGCCTATCCAAGAACATGGGCCACCATTTCCTGATGTCCTCTATGATTTCTTTTTTAAGGCTTTTATAGTTTTGTTAAATAGATACTGTACATCTTTGGTTAGATTAAATCCTATTTTATTTTTTTAAGGTTATTGTGAGGGGGTTGTTTCCTTGATTTCCCTTCCTGTTTGTAAATTGTTGGTGTACAGAAAGGTGACTGATTTTTGTGAGTTGATTTTGTATTCTGCTACTTTGACAAAGTGGTTTATAAACTCTACGAATTTGGAGTCAAGCTTTTGGGATCATTATATAAATAAATTAATTAATTAAATAAAATCATGTCATCTGCAAAAAGGGATAGTTTAACTTCTTCTTCCCCTACACACGATTTAATGTCTTTTCTTGTCTTATTGTTCTGGCTAAGTATTCCAGAACTATACTGAAGAGGAGTGGAGAGAGTAGGCATCCTTGCCTTGTTTCTGTTTTTAGGGGAATTGGTTGTAGTTTTTCCCTGTTAAGTATAATATTGGCTATTTGTCTGTCATATAAGGCTTTCTGGCTTCATAGAATGAGTATGGCATTGCTCCCTCTGTTTCTAGTTCTCAGAAGAGCTTGAGGAGTATGGGTACTAGTTCTTCTTTAAAGGTCTTACAGAATTCTGTAGAGAATTTATCTGGTCCTGGGCTTTTCCTCCTTGGAAGACTTTTGATTGATTCCTCTATATGATTGTAAGTTACTGGCTTATTTAATTGATTTATTTCTTCTTGGGTCAGTTTGGGCAATTTGTATTTCTCTAGAAACGCATCCATTTCTGCTAGGTGTTCCTTCCTTAGTGAGTACAGATTCTGGAAATAGTTCTTTATAATTGTTTGGATGTCTAGGATGTTTGTTGTAATTTTTCCCGTGGCATCCCTGAGCTTATTGACTTGGGTCTCCTCTCTTCTTTTTTTTAGTTAATCTTCCCAGAGGTCTGTCAATTTTATTGATTTAAAAAACAGCTTTTTGTTTTATTAATTTTATTTAGAGTTATTTCAGCTCTTATTTTGGTTATCTCACTCCATCTAGCAACTTTAGGTTCAAATTTTTCTTGTATCTCTAGCAGTTTTAGTTGCATCATAAGATTGTTTACTTGGTCTTTCTCTGTTTTCTTGATTTGATGTGTGCATTGAAAGCAATAAATTTGCTCCTCAGGACTGCTTTGGCCATATCAAACAGGTTTCTTTGTGATGTTTATTCATTTTCATTGTATTGTAGAAACTTTTTAATTTCTTATTTAATTTCTTCTGTGACCCACGTATTGCTCAGAAGTGTACTGTTTAATTTCCATGTGTATCAGTAATTTCTATTATATGCTTTGTTATTGAAAACTAGCTTCATTCTACTATGGTCACATAGAATACAGGGGATTATGTTGATCCTCTTGTATTTGCTTAATTTGCTTGTATGAACTAAGTAAGATATCTGTTTTGGAAAAAGTTCCATGGGCTGCTGAGAAGAATGTGTATTGGGTTGTTGTTGGGTGGAAAACTCATTAAATGTCAGTTAAGTCCACTTGAGATATGGCATCACTTAATTCAGAGATGTCTTTGCCAATTCTTAGGTTGGTAGACCTGTCCTTTGGTGAGAGTGGAGAATTAAAGTCTCCTAGTATTATTGTATTTGGATCTATCTTTTCCTGTAAGTCTGAGAGTATTTGCTCAACATATTTGGGTGTACCGATGTTTGGAGTGTATGGACTGACAATGGTGATATCCTCTCCTTGGACTGTTCCCTGTATTAATAGCTAGTGACATTCTTTGTCTTTTCCTAATGATTTTGACCTAAATTTTATTTTATCAGATATCAGGATGCTAACTCCTGCCTTCTTGCTGGGAGCACCTGCATGGTAGATCTTCTTCCATCCTTTTACTCAGAGTTTGCTTTTGTTGTTGGCTGTGAGATGGGTCTCGTGAAGACAACAAATTGATGGATTTTATTTTCTAATCCAATCTTTGGTTCTATTTCTTTTGATTGGTGAATTGAGTCCGTTAATGTTTATCGTTATTATAGAGAGGTATACTGTGCTTTCTGTCATTTTCCTGCTTTCCAAAGTTTTTCTTCTTTCCTTTCCTCATGTGTTTACTAAGTTAGTCTCCTAGTCTATCTGGTATAGCTCCCTAATCTTGATTGTTTTCTTCAGATTGTAATCTCTCTCTTAATATTCTTTGTAATGTTGGCTTTTGCTTATGAATTCATTTAGTTTTTCTTTACTATTAAAATTTTTAGTTTCTCTGTTGAATGTGAATGCCAGCTTCGCTGAATATACCAGTCTGGATTGGCAGTCATTGGTTCTCAGAGCTAGAATGGTACTTTCCCATATTTTCCTTGCTTTCAGTATCTGTGTGGAGAGATTTTCATTGATTCTAATTTTTTCCCCATTGCAATATAGCTCCTTCTCTGCTTTTGCTGTGTGCAAGATTGTTTCTTTATTGCTGAAATCTAACATTTTTACTATAATGTGCCTAGCAGTGTTCCTCCTGGGATCCTGCTTGCTAAGTGTTCTGTAAGCATCTGTTATGTAGATAAGATTTTCTACTTTAAGACTGGGGAAATTTTCAGTGATGATCTAATTGAATAAGAGTTGCATTCCTTTATTCTAGTATTCTTCCCTTTTGTCCACCCCAATTATATGAAGGTTAAATTTCTTGGCACTGTCTACTTATTCTTGGACTTCCCTTTGGCATATTTTGAGTGCTTTTTTCCATATCTGTATTGTATTTTAGTGCCCACATTGTGTCTTCCGTATCTGATATTCTACTTCCCACAATGAAAACTAAAGTTTGAAAACTCCTCTTTCATAAAATTATAGCTTAATTTTTCCTATCTCTAGCATATTTTTTAGGTAAACTTATCATAGCATAAGTTTTAATCACTTTTAAATTTCATTTTTATTACTTTTCTTTTCAAATGAACTTAGTGGTACATTTTACTGGTTCTGAATTGTTGTGTTTACTAGGAAAATACACTTCAGGAAAATCTATATTTTAACTCTTAAAATAGCACAGAAATGTACGGCCAAATGTTAGAATTCTTTGAATATTGTTTTACACAGTGCCTCTTTTTTCTTTCCCAGATTTAACTGTCTTATTTTTTTAAAAAAATGAGAAAAAATAATATTCATTATTTTAGAGTATCAAAACTAGTTTCAAAAGAAAAATGAATCTATTTTTTCTCTCACTCAAACACAGACACTTATACCACATAGGTAGTATGTATTTCCCCCAAATCCCTCTTTGTACACATATAAACTGTGTTCATAAAGACAAAAGTTTTTTCAGTCTTTTGCTATTTTTTCTCAAAAAGTAATAATGTGATCTGTGCCTCTGTGATTTATCTAGTACCTTTACCAATATTATGTGATGGACAACCTGAAAGCAAATAGAGACACAAAGGCCTACATGGACATTTTTAATACCTGCTACTCCAAGCATTCAGAGTAATTAAAAAAAAAAAACTTCCCCATGGCTACACAAAATACCAGGATTCTCATGTGTTCAGCCTGATTTCAGTTCTAACATATTAACCCAATACACATAATAAAAATATCATAGCACATCTCAGAGTGAAAAGGACAAAATGTTTGTAGTACATGCTCTTGGGAGAAAATTAAAAACAGAAACAACAACAAAGTAAAAGCACTATAAGCTATAACGGTCATCTTCAATTTTGAATTACAATGTCAATAAAAATAAAGGAGCTGATTATCAAATTACATGAGCTAGTTTCTTATTTATAAAACAAAAATTAAGCCTTACTATGTTTACAATGACTGAATGAAGCCAAAATTATTTATATTATTTTCTCTCAACTAAAAAAATTGTGACAGAATGCAAGATAAGAAGAATCAAATTATTTCTTTAAAAACATGGTTCACTGACAAACATGAATTTTAAGTAAGACATTTAATATAATATAAACAATTAAATCAGCTCTGAGCTCTCTTCAGAAGCTCAAATGATAGTGTTTATTCTTATTGTTTCCTAATATAATAAAATGATAGAATACCACTCATGGGGCTTTATTTAAAAATATGATTAAGGTCAATTTATTCAAAACAGATGTTCAATCTTCCTAAGTTTATACACTCAAGCAGAAATAAACATTGTCTACTAGTGCTAAAGGAGTGTGATAAATCATAGAACTACTCAATGTCAAGTGCACTTCATATTCTACCTGGACAGGTGTGTCAAGAAATACACAAGGAATCATCCAAACATCCACTGTTATACAAAACATAATTTCCTTTGTGGTCACAAAATGTATAGAAACGTACAGGAGTTAAAATAATTGATGATCCTAGGAACTTTCATTCAAGGTTCGTATCTCTTTTAGTTAACCAATATTGTTGTAAATAATCCATGAGAAGAGCTAGTCTTAATCCAGATGGACAAACATCAGTACATATAAATAATACTATTTTTTTTCTGTTAGCATGCAGGGAAAATATCAGCATGGGATGTAGACAATGGAAGTCTAGGGTAGTGATACTGGTGAGTGGTAGGATGGCAAGGATTAAAGGGTAAATTGAGTTTCAATAAGAGGATTCAATATCAGAAATAGATAATGATAGGCTGGGGAGCTAATGTCCAAATTTAGTCTTAGCTTAAGTAATATAGTAATTAAGTAGGTTAAATAATACAGTTGGTTGACAGAATTTCTTCCTGACAAAATAGTAAAAATAGGAAATTATATTCTATAACACAAATCTTGCATTTTATCCCAGATAATGGTTCTAGGGTTAGGTACTATTATACATTGTTAACAGGAAATGGCAACAGATGCATTTTGAAATTACTTTATGCATCATACTACTTGAATCTTTAATTTTATAGATAAAGCAAACATCAGATGTACATCAAGTTTCTCTACAATGAATTGCAACCTCTGAATAAAGGTCTCATCACTCTACAAATACTTTACATTTTGATCACTGCTTAAAGGTATATCTATAACCACTACACCAGGCACTGTGATAGTCACAATGGGCTTAAAAGCAGGAGATAAGGAATATACTGTCACAGAATGAGTAGTGACAATACTATTCCAAGAGTAATAGAGGGAACATAGCAAAGACTATCCCAGCCAGCTTAGGGAGGTGAGTGCTAGAAATGCCCTGAGAATAAGGCATCTGAGTGTCACTCTCAGGATGGAGAGTTAGCCAAAGGTAGAACAAAAAGGGACCGACACTTCGGCATCAGTCTCTGCAAACATTTCTGAGCTCTCTATGGGTAACACACTGATAGTTACAGGATGAAGACATATCCTTAACCCTTTGGAAGCTTCTAGTCTAAAGGGGTAAGTAACCATGACCCAGAAATAATAATCAAAATTGTGAGTGTTTATAACACAATAGAAATCCCCAGATAAAAGAGAGAAAGACATACAGATTAGTCAATGCAATTTTAGGAGTATTTTCAAGGTACTTAAAACTCACCTACTCCACACTAGAAAGTTTAAAGCCCTTACATATACAAATAATGAGAATAATTCTCTTGGGAGGATGGAAGTATACTCAGCATTCACTTTATCTGCTATGAAAACCTTGCAGGATTAAGTTTTAGCTTGAGAGCTGAAGTCAAAGTATAAGGCAAGCACAAGCAGACCCGTATTTATACACTGTTTCAAGAATCACAATATGGCTTTCCCAGAAAGTAATTGGGCTTTCCCAAAAGTAACAGCAGCTTGCATTGAAATGCTTTGTTCTTTCCAGTTTGATACCCTGGTTTTATTTTTTAATAATTTTTATTGAGATTAATGATTACATAAATTTCAAATATTGTACATTGTGTGAGATAGTGATACTTAAAGTCACAAACACAGTTTAACCTTCACAAAGCAAATTGTCATTATCATGGTCTATAATGCTTGAGAATTCTTTGAGTTTTGACAATACAACTATTTCTTCCATATCAGGTAATATATACATTTCTTTCCTTTTGCATACTGTAAGCTGTCCCCTCTTTCCCTCTCATCCCTCCCTTAGCATCACTGCCCTTGAGTTGTTTAGTTTGTTTTTATGTATGTCCAGTGCAGCAGATAGGTCCCTCTGTGGTATGTTTTCCCATTTCCCTCTGATTCTGTGTCCTCTTCCTAGCTTCAATCAGATGTGCATATGCATACATATACACACACACAGGCACACACACCATATATGTGGTCAATAGCATGGAGTCATTTAGCAAGTCCTTTGTTTCTTGAGTCCTGTTTACTTTGTCATATCTCCTTGCATCTTGGATTTAATATAAACATATCAGGGAAACCATATTTCTGCTCTTGGCTTACCTCACTCAAAATAATTTCTAGTTCCACCCATTTCCCTGCAAATGCCATTACTTTGTCCTTTCTAATGGCTGCATAGTATTCCGTTGCACATAGGTACCACAATTTTTGGATCCATTCATCTGTAGTGGGACATCTGGGTTGTTTCCATATCTTGGCTATTATGAAGAGTGCTGCAATGAATATGGAGGTGCACGTGTCCTTGTATCCTGGTTCCTGTTGCTCAGGATAGATGCCTAGGAGTGGTATGGCTGAGTCATAGCTTTCTGAGGTAACTCCAAACTGCTTTCCAAAGTAGTTGTATTAGGATATACTGGCTTTATAAAACTTTTTCAAGAGCTGTTTAGTGCCTTAAGTGGTATTCCAGAGAGCTAACCTCCTCCCTTACACACAAACAGGTCAAAACTTCCATTACTATGAGAAATTTGAAAGCTACTACTTTTCAGTAGTGAATTCCAGAGATGTGGTTCATAGGGAGAGCATTTTAGGGTGCATTTTTAAGTGTTTTCATTAGGCAGAGTCACTTCAGCAGAGCCTATATGAGGTGAAGAGCAAACACCAAGCAAAGAATATATAAACATTGTTCAGGAGAAAGAAACATTTCATATGATACTCCAATGAAGAATCATTCATTAAAAATATTTAAAACTATCTGTTAGACATTGTCTGAAATAGTAGGCAGGGAAAAAGAGGTTTTTAATCTATGTAGAATTATCTATCAGTCATATGAAAAAACTAAGTCCTGGAGACTACAGAAAACCAAAACTCCTGCACAGCTCAAACAGATTATCATCAAATGCACCCATGTTCAGAGGATTCTGTGATTTACCTCATCCATAGATACAAAAATTATGCTGTCAGCCTTCTGCACCTCAATAAACTGCTAGTGCAGGACATCATCAACAATGAGAAGACTTCAGTTGTCAAACACAAAAGATGGCCAAGACATGTCCACACAATGGCTACAGGGTAGCCATAAGCACAAGCTGAATGGCAGGAAGAATATCATGCTTCTAACAGTAACCTATACTTACCAAACATAGGCTACTGCATGTTCAGTCATTCTTAGAGAAGCCTGCTAGTGTTCCATATGATTTCACCTATAGGCAACAAAGGGAGGCCACTGGCCACTCAAGGTGAAAATTCAGCTCTTCAGAGAAATTTCACCAGCCAACAACTAAAATAGCTATGCAATTTCAGTTTCACCTTTCATTTCTGAGCCCTTGATTTTTCTATAAGGTCCCCATCTCTAGGTCAGGGAAGACCCAGGTCTCTTAGCTCTTAATGTTCCACATAAACATCAGGTAGGAATGTATAAAACAGTATACCATGTGGTCAGACACTAGGTGAGCAGGAGCATTCAATAATTACTTACATTAGAACATACAGAGAAAATTAGTATTTCTTTTTTTAAAAAAATATCCACTACTGTACACTCCAGAAGGGAAAAGTTCAATTGTTTGGGAAGTTAAAAAAATTTTCAAGTCTCACCTGAAATTACTAAACTCCAAATCATATTATTTTTTAATTGGAGTATTTTGTTTCCACATGGCATTCCTATGTAAGCACATAATATATGTGATCATATTAACACTCATTACTATTTATTAACTTCTATCCTTCCTCTCCTTGTACTTCCCTAGCAGTCCTTTTTCTTTTATGACCTGGTCTTATTGTTTTTAATCAAACCCATAGTTTACATAATACTTCTATACATAAAAAAGAAGAAAAAATGAAACAACAAGAAAAATGCAAGCACTGATGCAAAAGAATGAAGGATTACAAGGACCTTAATCCTAGTACCAGCCTTTTGACCATTTTCAACCTACTAACAGAAAAACTAAGTATGACCAGAGGAAATTGTAGTTTCCATAGAGATCTCCTTTAACAGGAATGTGTGTATAATCTTTCCCTTTCCTGCCCATGGTTTCTATTGTGACTCCTGACAATCCTCTTAAAGCAATCATAGGCACTCCCAGGTAATGCAGAAAGGCAGCACCACCAAGCCCTGCAGCTGAGAATATCAGTATTCTGTAATAATGAAACAGTGGTAATGAAGGTGAAATTATTGACACTCAGTAACATTTACTGAGTAACTATACTTAGGCTTATCCTAAAGATAGTCAGTATTCATAGTCTCAGTAGGACTACTCCCAGCAAGTGTCAAGTTCACTTTCCATTTTCTTCCTCATTCATGCTTTTATTTGGCTCAACCTCTACATCTTTGACACTCCATTCGTGTGCCTAAGAATGTATGTAACTAAATCAGAGAAATGCATGGGAGGGAATCCACAGATATAATTCAAGGGGCTCATCAAGGTGAATGGGCATAAAATTTCATCTGAGTTTTCACACCGTTCTAAAGTAAATGTAGCATTTCCTTCCACTATGATATGGGAAACAAGCCACATTCATGTGACAGCACCTACAACTCTGTCATCACTAAAATCTGTCAGAGATTTTCATGTCACAGTATCATGTTACATGAATTCAACCTACTGCTGGATCTCAGTATCTGGGCCCTGATCAAGACTTCAAAATTGTATTACAAATTTGGTGTAATCTTTAACATCTATAAACTTTTAAGTGGCTCCCCCTAAAATCACATAGATTTTATTTAATGCATTTTCAAACGCCACTCTGAAGATGTCTGTAACTTCACCAGCCTTCCCAGGTGTCACTTCATGGCACCCAAATATGAATGCATGTTCTGAATGTTCAAACTGTGTTGGTGACTCTCCTTCCCTTATGACAACTTGCATTATGAAGAATTGTACAACAAACATAATTTTGGAAACATTAGACATCAATATGGAGCAGAGAGCTATTCTCCAAGATGTAATTTAATATTTGGCCTACAAATCTCTACATTTTTGTAAATAATGTTATTTACAATAACATTTTTTTTCAATCTATCTCTTAAATCTCTCTAAATCAATCTGCATTAATAAAAAATTCTGGGAAGTGACGCTGTGTCTCAAGTGGTAGAGCACTCGCCTTGAGCTGAAGAGCACAGGGACAGCGACCAAGCCCAGAGTTCAAGCCTCACGACCGACCAAAAAAAAAAAAAAAAGATCAAAAACACTCTTTGGAAGTGGTACTGTGGCTCATGTGGCAGAACACTCTCCTTGAGCTGAAGAGCTGAGGGATAGCACCCAGACCCAGAGTTCAAGCCCCATGACCGACAAAATAAAGAAAGAAAGAAAAAAGAAAAATAAATTCTGTCCCACATTCTGTCCTGTGAAAGAGTGGTATATGATAAGGTAGAAGACTTTTTCAAGTTGTTCTCTTACAGGTTTGGATACCTAGCTGTACACTCTCCTACCCAAACACTATCCTCTAGAAAATCAATCAAAACCTTGATATACGCGTGAGTATAACAGAAGCCTTCAAAATTGGATTGGTTTAGATCTGTTTGGGGCATGTTTGTAAAGTGTTTATACTTAATTCAACTCACCCCAAATAAGCTGTAGAAAACAGTAGTTTGGTGAATGTATAAATATTTAAAATATGACTCAACCACTTGCAAAGTCCCACTGAAATGAGCCAGACTGAGTTCAAATATTAAAAATGTGAAAACCCTCAGTGAGTAATTGTTAGTCTCCTTTAGTTTTCAGATTACTATAAACACTGAGTGTTTCATTTGAATCATTATTCTGTTTACTTTATATGCAGAAACTTAAAAGCACAAAGCATAATTTTTTCATGGGATTTAGGGAACTGCAAGCCTCCAGTTTAAGAATAAACAAAACAAAATTTCAGGGCAGTCAGGAGACACTGAGAAATCATCCATTCAGTCACACTGAATGCATTTATTATGGTGGAGACACTGAGACAAGAGCCTGGGGGCTAGAATTCAAAGATGAAGAAAACATGGACCAGGGCTCCAGGGAGCTCATCATAGAAGATAATGCAGGCATGTTTAAGACATAACTAAGAAAAGGCCTGCCTGTGGGATGCATGGTGGTAACAGAGAGAGAGAGAGATTAATGAAGGGGAGATATGAAAAGACAATCAGCTCATAAATGGCTTCTTTCTCCAAAGAATTACTAT
Source organism: Dipodomys ordii (assembly GCF_000151885.1). Classification (NCBI taxonomy): domain Eukaryota; kingdom Metazoa; phylum Chordata; class Mammalia; order Rodentia; family Heteromyidae; genus Dipodomys; species Dipodomys ordii. Next base: position 4,672,495 of record NW_012267316.1, on the reverse strand, counting down.
TAAAGGATATACTTGCAATCAAGAGAATAATGCTAAGGACATGGCACAGAGGTGAAAACTGAGAAGTGTTGTACAGAGGAGCCCTCTGAAAAGCTCTAGAGCATCACAATCCTGGTGTAAATTTGCTGTGAACCACACATCCAAATGTGGCAAGTAAAATTAGACAACTGTAAGATACAGCCAAGATAATTTCCTTGAGTATTTCAAAAACTATGTTTCTAGGGTTTCTACTAAATATGAGTATTACATATTTTTTTGAGGGGGGTTCCGGTCATGGGACTGAACTCTGGGCCTGAGCGCTGTCCCTCAGCTCTTCAGCTCAAGGCTAGCACTCTACTACTTGAGCCACTGAGCCACTTTCAGCTTTTTGCTTTTTTTTTTGCTTTATGTGGTGCTGAGGCATCGAACCCAGGGCCTCATGCATGCAAGGCAAGCACTATACCACTGAGCCACCTTCCCAGACCCAGTACTACATATTTTTGCTAAATACTGTTAAATTTATTCTGATAATAAGAGAAAAAGCAACAGCAAGAGTTTGAGCAGAGTATGCTCAAGTCTAGAAAGGCAATAGGTCATATGACTTTCAAAGTTGGACTTCTCAAGTACTGTAAACCTATAGGGACTTTGACCCCTCTCTGGCTCACCAAGCACAAAATCTATCTGTGCACCCGGATTTATTTCACTTCCCCTAAATTAAAAGGAAAAATATAACAAATCTAGTGATCAAAAAATTATCAAAAAGTATTTCCAAATATAAGCCCCAAATCTACTAGACCTCCATCTCTCTTTTAGCTTGGGTTCTCTGGAAAAATGAGGCCAAAGAAAAGGCTTCCTACCTTATTTGTAAAAGACAGTAAGAGGGGCTAGGAAGGTGGCTCAGTGGTACAGCGCGTGCCTTGCATACCTGAGGCCCTGGGTTCGATTCCTCAGTACCACATGAGAAAAAAGAAAAAAGCCAGAAGTGGTGCTGTGGCTCAAGTGGTAGAGTGCTAGCATTGAGCTGAAGAGCTAAGGGATAGTGCCCAGGCCCAGAGTTCAGGCCCCACGACCGGACCCCCCTGCAAAAAAAAGATAGTAAGAAAGGCCAATGTGAGAAGGGCAAGCTGGGAGACAAGAACAACATTTAAAAAAAAACAAAATTCAGGATTTGGTTACTGATGTGGCAAAGGTAGCAAGGCAGATCAGAACAAATAGGCTCCACTAACCTTGGGAGACACACTGGAGACCCCTGTGGATATCTGAAACCCAGACATGCAAGACAATACCAAACCCTACATTACTGTTATGTTCATATATACACACATACATATGAATATATATACATATTGTTCTAAAGATAACTTGGGTATACCAAATAAGCAACAACAATAACCAATAATCAACAGACCAATTATAATAATTTACTATAATAAATTGTTTGAAAACTTCTCGCTTATTTCTAGAGTTTTCCACTTAAGACTTTTTTATTGTCAAGGTGATGTACAAGGGGGGAACCACTTAATACTTTCAGACCATGGTTGAACTGCAGCCTACTGAAAGCAGACAGATATACCAATCCTTCAATGTGTACACATCCTGCATGGAGACAGAATGTATTCATAAGCTCTGGTCTCTAATTGTCAATGCCCCTCATTTCTGCCTCTTGCAGCTGTCCTGAAAACTCGAGTTCCCCTCTGTGAACCTCCACCACAGAATTGGCATCTGCTATGCAGGTCAAGTGTCACAAGGTTATGATAGGCACACATGGTTCAAAGTAGGCAAGGATGGTGGTGGAAAACAGCACTGAATCTTAGAGGCTCCACAGTGTCCCAGGTAATAAATTTGCCCTGCAGTTCTAGACTACAAATGATACATGATTGGGAACATTATTAGAACACCTGGCCAGTTCAGCAGAGGTACCATAAAAAGTCAAAGTAGAAGCACGGTTTCTGTTTCTAAAGAAAGCTGGGGCTCAGGAATCCCTAAATCTCTGGAAATATCACAAGTAAAAAGAGTAGGAAACAGTGATAAAGATCCAAGAAAGGTGTCAGTGGCTCACACTTAATTATACCAGAGGCTGAGATCTGAGGATCATAGTTCAAATTAGCTTGGATAGATAAGTTCATGATATTCCTACCTCCAATTAACCAGTAAAAAAAAGCCAGAAGTGGAGCTGTGGCTCAAGTGGTTGCCAGCCTTCAAGAAAAATCTCAGGGGCAGTACCCAGGCCCTGAGTTTAAGCCCCAGAGCAAGCACATAAAGTAAAAGATCCTAGAAGAGGCATATGTATGTTTCTCTAATGTATGTTGTTACAGCTTTCTATGAAACTCAGTGTATAAAGGTAAATGGGAGACAAGGAAAAGAAGTAGAAAGAAGAAACAATCATTGACAGTGCTCAAACTGCTTTTATATACTTTGGATCTCATATTCCCTATACTTTAGTTGCAAGATTTCATACTCCACTAATGACTACAGGTCCTACTTTCTGTAACCAAAGAATGCAGGATATTTTTGATCCATCATATGATTGTAATAAGTAAATTAAATGATTGTTTCTACTGAAAATTGATTGGCCAAAAGTCTTATCAAGAGACCTTTTCATAGATTGTGAATGAATAGAGAGACTTGTACATTCAAAATACTGTCTAGCACTGATGCTCAGTAAACAATGTCCCTTTCTTTTTGCCTAATACACAGAATATTGAGAGCTAGTCTCCAAAGATCTGTGACTTTTCACTGCAACAGTCCCAGCTCTTACTCTAATTTCAAGGCTTTCATTATAAATAGATTATATTAGCAACTTTTATCACAGTAAAATAGTGTTTTCTCCAAAACATATTTTAATACATAAATTCCTAACTTTATAGTTTCTCAGTGCCACATTTTAAATTGGCACTAGGAAGACTAATTGTGTATACTCCCAAGTGTAGCATTCCCTTTTATATCCCCTTTACTTACTCCATTTGGTAGGAAAATGTAAAGATTCAAATCTTCACTAAGCTCAGAGGTAAACTTAAAGTAGACCAGCTGTGATTTAATTGTTTTACTTAGAGCCCCATCAAAGAATCCCTAGTTATGGAGAAGTTGGAAAGATTCAATTTGCAGAATTGTGTACCTTCCCCATTTTAGTGGCAGTTTAATAGAAAACAAATGTGGAAACAATTAACCCTTCTTTCTCGCTGATCTACTTTTTTGGAGTCTTACCATGTGCTTTTTCACCTTGGTAAGCATCTCTAAATATGGGCCTGAGAGGGCCCATCTGTTGAAGGCTTGGCGACTATTGTGTGGTGTTATTGGGAACTGATGAAACCTTTAGAAGATAGGGCTTGGTGGAAGGAAATCAGGTCAATTAGGGTATTCCCTTGCAGGGATGGTGGAGACCCTAGCCCTTTCCAGACACCAGCACAAACGCTGCTTCCTGTGACACCTGCTCTTGCCATGATTGTCTATCACAAGCCCCAAAGTAATGGACCAACCAATCAGTGATGATCCCACCAAAACAATCAAGGTATCTGAGTTACTATCCACTGGCAGAAAGTTCCTTCTATTGTCTCAGTGTCTCCTGTTTCAGGAAACTTAGTCTTTCCGCTGAGCCCCTTTCCCTTGGAAAAGAATATCCTTGGGAATAAAAATGTGTAATCAGAAAATAGAACAAAATTATTGATTAAGGGCAAAACTTCTCAGTAGAGAGAAACTCCAGATTGAATGGCCAGTAGTCACCCTTACACATCCTTGCTAAAAAGCAAAAGAACATCTCTCCCTCTCTCAAGCTTCGCTGGCTGACAACTTTGCAACTTATCATGAACTTTGCTGACAACTTCAGACAGCATCAAGATTTATCATGGTTACAACAATCCCACTTTTGAGTATTTACCCAAAAGATCACAAACAAGGTCATACCAAAGCTACCAAAATAACCATGTTTATCACAGCATTATTTACCATAGCTAAGATATGGAACCAACCCAGATGCCCCTCAGTAGATGAATGGATCAAGAAAATGTGATTTTATATATATATATATAAAATCTTTATATATATATATATATATATAATGCTTTTTCCACTCAAGGCTATGTTTTGCTTCTGTAACTTTGCTTGCTTGCTTTGCCAAATGTCACCTGCTTGTGAATCCCTTCCTATAAAAATCCCCCAAGCAAAACTAACAGGGCTATTCTCCAAAGCTCTGTGAGCAGGAGAGAGTTGCCACGTGGCAAATGAAAGACCTCCAACCAGTTTGACTGAGAGCTGTAACTCCTTTTACTGATCGTGGGTTCAACTCCCACAGGCCCCAGGAAGTTGGGATACTTCAAACCATGGACTGAAATATAAGGCAACCACAAGCTAAGATAAACTTTTCTTCTTTTCAGGTTGATTATGGTAGGTATTTGTTACAGTAATACAAAGCTAACTAACATAGGGATGGATATTATAATGTAATCCTAGCCTGATTTCTCCCACATCTACAGGCTGCTTATTTTTTAAAAAGTCAAACTTCTGTACTCAAGGTGCATTAGTCAGTTTCATTGCTGTGACAAAATAACTTAGGAAAACAATTAAAAAGAAGAAAAGATGTATTTGAGTTCCCAGTTTCAGAATTTGTACTCTGTGATCTGCTGGATCCACTGTTCTGTGGCAATGTAGAAACATTATGGTGGGAGGGCATAATAGAGCAAATTTCACCTCATGGTAGCTGGGAAGCAGAGAAGGAGGGATATGAGGTTTAGAAACAAGATATACCCCCATTCAACCATGCTTCTAGTGACCTACTTTCTCCAATGAGTCACCATATCCTAAGAGATCATTCAAGTTAATCCACTGAACAAGTTAATGCCCTTATAATCCAACCATTTCTCAACATTAGCTGGGGATCAGGCTTTTCCATACATGAGACTTACAGTGTGCCCAACAAAGAGCCTTGTTTTCAAGTGTGATGTTTGATACTATAAAAGTTGACTATAAAAACTGCTACAAATAAAGTAATGAGAAAAACAATGGCCACAAGAACCTGAGACTGAGTCCCAAGCATAGAGGAAGAGTCAATGGCCCTGAGGTGGAATCTGCACCCGTCCAGCAGTGGAAGTATCTGCAGGAAGGGAATGCAGTGGAAGACAAAGGCTCATTTCTCCATCACAGAAACACTGAACTTAAAGATGAACACAGGTATGATCCAATCCCTGGCTCAGCAACTTCTTGCAATAAATTTCCCTGTAATTGTAAGCCTTTTCATGAAGATTTCTTTTATGTAGAAGCCCTGAAGCTGGTGTTCCCACTGTATAGTTAAGGGCATCTGGCATTCTGTAATTAAGTCAAAAGTGCTAAGCAAACACCTTGTTTTTTTTAAACAAAATTGTTATTGTTAATTTATATCAAGGTTCAAAAGTTTAATTTCCTGCCTGCTTAGGACCTGAAGCCTAGTGTCATCAACATGACATACAGGATCCTTCAAACTGAGCCCAGCCTACCCAGCAAGTGTGACCATTTGTCAAGCTCCTGAGGATGTGTTGCTTTTATACTTCTCCAGACACAATCTACTGACCTCCCACCATAGTTAAGACCACCAGTCCACAGATCTCTGAAAACTAGTTCTAGAAGCAAGGGCAAGAGAAAGATGCCAACAAATCGGGGTCCATGAATTCTTTGTAGGTCAGATGATTTGGAGATGAGTATTGCCTTTGCATAAACAGGGAGAACATAGATATAGCTCCTTGTCACCCTGAATAGGCACCAACCAGCATTGTTCAAATCAGACACACTCTGCTAATTGACCTTTTCAACTGCTCCAATAACCATAGGAACTGCTCAAACAATTTTAATTTCTCTCTCTAAGTATTTTTATTATAGTCATATCATATATCTGGGGTCTGAGAAATTTTTGTTATCCCATTAACTCTTGTTTTATGGTTAGCATAATTAACAACAAGCATAGTTGTGAACAGCGCAGGCATCACAAACCTCTTCTGGTCTCATGGCAAGTAGATGGAAATTCAGAATATAGAATCATTAACTTTCCTAATTACCTATCAGCCACAATTCAATGTTCTAAAGAGAGGGACAAGGAAGCCTTGTACCTTTAGGGCCTTTTCATATTGAGTTATTTTATCATTACTCCAAGTTAGTGAACTTCAATATACTTATGTTGCAAAGGTAAGATAGAATACCTTACCCTTGGTCACCTAGGCCAGGAACATCTAATCCAGACTGAGGATGTGTGTTTCCATGGCCTGCTCTCTACAAGGCCACATGTTACACATGTGAATTATGCCATTAATTCTCCTCACTCTGAGTTTGTTTTCACTAAGATACACTGGTCTCTCCAAGAAATTTGTATGACTGGACAGAGGAAATAATATTCCCTTTGACTATGTTGTTTCATTGAAAAATAACTTACTGGGATTTAATTTACTGTAAATGTCTTAGAAGCTTAGTGACAAAAAAAGCTCTTTGATACCTAACAAACCACAAGGTAAGTTTGGTCCTATTATTCCCATTTTACAAATTAAGAATTAAGATATTATCCAGGGGAAGTAAACTATCCTCTTTGGTTATTTCCAGGAGCAAGAGTAAGACAAGGTAGAGGGAAACTAATTTCTTTGGTTAGTATAGCTCTTTTATTGGTATAGCTGGGATTCAAAGGCAAGTCAGTTTCTGAGTCTTCAACTAAGATTGTCCCATAACCTTCTTTATGCCTATGCAGATCTGTGCCATACTACCCCCAACAAAAGTAAAGAGCTTAGGAGAGCTTTGTGTGAAGGAAGCTATCCCTAAAGACAGAGGAGTGTTAAGTGGTAGAAAAGACAAGCTTTGCAAAGTTACAAGGCTTGCTAAACCATGTGTCCTGATGCTATCTCTCCATGAGACAACTCATTAATAGCAATTAATGTCAGGCACTATGCCAGGCATAATGCCTGGCTGATCAGTATGTATGTATGTATGTATGTATGTATGTATGTGTGTGTGTGTGTGTATGTATTTGTAATGAAATCAAATCCATATTCTTATGCATGCTAGGAAAGCATTCTTATCACTGAGCTATATAGCTAAACATTAAGTAAACTCCTTAATATCCAGCTTTCTAATAATTCAGGGTACTCATGCACAGAGACAGCTGTTATTCTCTACTCGGGGATGAAAAAGAAATAGCTCAGATAAAAGTTCTGCAACAGCAGATGCAACCAACCATGAATCAAAAATACTTTATACTTTTTGTTGGAGAGGTCATTCACTTCCCAGGTTGATTCTTATGGGTTTTTTTTGAGACTACTATAAATGTAAAAGTAAACACAATGGAGTTATATGCAAGTGTACATAAATGCATTAACTGAGGGCTGGGAAGGTGGCTCAGTGGTAGAGCGCTTGCCTTGCATGCTCAAGGCCCTGGGTTCGATTCCTCAGCACCACATAAGCAGGAAAAAAAAGCCGGAAGTGGCGCTGTGGCTCAAGTGGTAGAGTGCTAGCCTTGAGCTGAAGAGCTGAGGGACAGCACCCAGGCCCAGAGTTCAGGCCCCACGACCGGACCCAAAAAAAATTTATAAAATAAATAAATAAATGCATTAACTGAAATGTAGAATTTGCAGGGGAGAATTCAAACAATGAAATTCCTTTGAAAAACTCACAGTCTCAAACACAAGGAATACCAGAAAACTAGTGCTTGAAAGGTAGGGTAGGGCCAAGGGGAAGGAAATAGACTAACGAAGAGAAGGGGGAAAATGCAGTCATAATATTCAATGCATATCCTATGAAATTAAGAAAATTGAGGGGAGAGGTTGGGTTGAGAGGGAAAAGAGAGAAGGATAAAAGAGGTGACACTGGGGCTGGGAAGGTGGCTCAGTGGTAGAGTGCTTGCCTTGCATGCATGAGGCCCTAGGTTCGATTCCTCAGCACCACGTAAGCAAAAAGAAAAAAGCCAGAAGTGGTGCTGTGGCTCACGTGGTAGAGCACTACCCGTGAGCTGAAGAGCTTAGGATAGCACCCAGGCCCAGAGTTCAGGCCCCACGAACAAAATAATAATAGTAGTAGTAGTAGTAACAATAATAATGTCTAATGAAGTAAGCCAGAAACAGAGAACCAAAGGTTGCATGTTTTCTTGTTTGTGGTAAATAGAATATATCTATAAATCTATTATTAGTAAACACAGTTGGGTGGTATACAAGTGGTTACAAATGAATTACCATCAATACAATAGACTCTATGGAGAAGTCAAATAGTATAATTTTTAGAAAAACTAGGTCAAAGTCCAACAAAATCAGCACCAGAAAATGGACAAATGCAAGATGCAGGGTAGGGCCAAAGGGTGAGGGGTAGACAACTGAAAGAGGGGTAGTGGGGAGAGTGCAGTGAAGAATCAATTGTATATACCTTAATATTAAGAAAAGGGAAAGCATGTTTCAAAGGGGGATTAGAATATTAAAGGAGTGACACTGATCAATGCATTATATTCATAAACTGCTTTGTTAAACGGCACCTTCTTTGTACTACTATATAATGATAATGTTTTTTTAATGTCCAGTTAGTTGGCAAATGCATGCCTGAAGAATTAATGTTATCCAATCTCCAAGGTTAAGTTTGTAAAATCATAATTTTTAAAATCACTTCCTTGAAAACAAATATGTCATATCAAAGGCAAAGTCTGTAGAAGAAGCAACACAAAATGATAATTCTCTGCAATGTTCTTACATAATTTAAAGTTTACATAGGAAACCTGGAGAGGAGAAAGAATGGAGAATGTAGTTAAGAATTCATTGGATATGCCTCAAAAGTAAGAAGAATGAGGAAAGGGATGGATTGGGAAGTTGGGGTAGGAATGTTAAAAGGGTAACACTGATCAAGATACAATGCATTCATAAAGTGCTTTGTTCAATGGCAACTACTTAAAATAATTTTTAAAAAAACCTTAAACATGACATGTCAGAGTACAAAAATCCTAACATATAAGAAGTTTAAAAGTAAAGATTAGAAATCTCCCACTTGCTCAACCTTTAATTTCATGCCTCAGAGCTGACCAACTGCTAACAACCTGGTGTGTGTCCTAACCAATATCAGATTCATCTTTCACAGTATTTTAAGGTTAGTGAGCAAGTCAAAGACTATTTTGGTTATAGCTCCAGCATTTTCAAGTGGTTCCAAGTATCTTAGACTACAAACTTGCATTCCATAATGGATTTTCAAAGTAAAATAAAATTTAAGCTTCACTACATTTTTTGAACCACACATTTTTTGACAGAATTTTTCAGGAATTTATATAGGGAGTTAACGTGAGTATTATAAAACTTAAGAACATTTATGGAAATGGAAATGAGGTAAGATACAAAACCCTTATTAATTCCAGTATAGCCAAGAGACACCCTCCCCAGCCACAAAAAAGCAACCTAAATTGGAATTTCATGAAATTCTTTTCCTGATAAACTCTTTATTTTCCTGATTTCAACAATAAAAATCAGGGGGATCACACAGTAATGTAATAACTAGCAAAGTATTTCTTTAAAAGCAACTACATACCGGGCAACATCAGACCTGTAATCCTACCTATTCAGGAGGCTAAGATTGAAGACCACAGTTCAAAGCCAGCCCAGGCAGGAAAGTCAGTAAGACTCTTATCTCCAATTACCCACCAAAAAACCAGAAGTGGTGCTTTGGTTGAAAGTGGTAGAGTGCTAGCCTTGAGTGAAAAAGTTCAGGCATAGTACCTAGGCCCTGAGTTCAAGTCCTGACCAAAAAAAAGCAACTACAATGATCATTTCCTGTAGTAAATGAAATTAAAATCCTTCAACCTCTTTAGGCACATAAAAAATGAATATTGCTGCTTAAATTTTCTGTTATGTGTAACTATGGGGGCCAATCCCAAAATGCATTTCAACAAATGACTGATTCAGCAAGTCTCAACACATTAGTCTAGGTCCAACAGATTCAGAGATAATTTTATGCTCATTTTTCCTCCAACACCTGCTCTCATTAGCTAGACTTCTCTAAATGAAAAGATAACCAGACTGAAAACATAATTCCACTGACTACTAACAATTTACCAAATCAGCTTACATTGAAGTTCAAAGATATAAACCTAATTAGAAAAAACTGCTCCCTGATTGAAGCTGTTTATCTTTATAGTGGACAACAGTAGTTTCAAAGAGAATTCAGCTTGACACAGAATATTATTCTGAGCTGAAGACTGATTTTTCTAGCTTCCATTTTCCCATTCCAAAGGCTACCAGATATCTTCATGACTTTTAAACAATGAGATGATCATATTAGTCTGTGAGTAACTGATACATAGGAAGGAAATTGAACATTCAGAAACTCAAGTCAACTTATTTGTGGAGTGAATCAAATCTAAGGGAGCTTAGTAGTGCTGGTGCATGCTAGACAAACTTTGTACTACTCAGTAACATCCCTGATGCATACACATATAATAAAAGAAGGTGAATTCTCCCTTTTCTCAGCATGCTTTCAAATTTACAAGCTACTTCCAAAGTCACTGTAATCTAGTAAGGCTTGCACTTGGGCATACAAGCAAACTTTCTCTCTGTAGTCTAAGACATTACCCAGAATTCTGGGAGGGGCCACCCCCATCAACTTCTATCTGTAAAGGTGGACAGAGTCACTTCTCTATAGATTTATTTCCTTTTTTGTTTGTGTGTGTGGTGTGTATGTGCTGGTACAAGGGCTTGAATTCAGGGCCTTGTGCTCTGACTTGGCTTTGCACTCAAGCCAGACCTCTACTTATGGCTTTTTATGGGCTAACTGTAGGTAAGAATCTCTAAGAATTTTCTGCCCAGGCTGGCTTTGAACCATAATCCCCAAATCTCAGCATAGTAGCTAGGATATTAAACTTTTTGACTGGTGTTATACTAAAGCTGAATAGCTCAGTTTCTACTTACATGCTCTTTCTTCTATCAATTTTCAGTTAAATACTATGTTTTGGACCACCTTGCTAATTTTAATGGAGTAATACAATAGATGAAAAATCATTGAAAACTTTGAGATTCTAATGGATGTTAAGTTCCTTTACAGAGGATTTCTTTTACTTCTGGCAGGAGGTCAGGTCAAGACATACAACTATATGCCAAGGCTAGAGGTAGGTAAAAGTGAACATTAGTCATTGTGAAAGCTGTTGTCTTTCAAGCTCACACTATTTTCATAGTATAATCTTTGGGCCCTAGTGAACAACAGACCTATCTCTGAATTCTACTCAAGAACTAGAGCCTAAAGACGGGTGCCCACCTGTAATAGTATTGGAAATTAGAAGAGGCTCAAGGCCAGTCTGGACAAATACTCTATGATACCAAATCTCATCAGAAAAAAGTAGGTATATAGTTGCACACCCATCATCCCAACTACACCAGGAACTATAAAGGATCATAGTCAAGCATGGCCAGGATTTAAAAAAAATTAAGAACATATTTCAAAAATAATCAAAATGCCTCTAGCAAAAAAGGCTAGAGGATTGCTTAAGCAGTAGCACCTGAATAGCAAGTCTAAAGCTTTGAGTTCACACACTAGTACTGCAAAGAAAGAGACACAGAGAGAGACACAGAGAGACACAGAGATAGAGACAGAGACAGAGAAGAATTGGAGCTAGCACTGTATATGGTTTTTTGAAGATATGATTGTACAGATCTGAGGCTCAACACTGCAACTATACATCTTTATGTCTAAAAAAGACCTATGCAGGCTTCATTCTCTGGCTGCCAGGGAAAAAAATAAACTAAGTGAGCCTGTGGTACAGGAATGAGGCCTAGGAAGAATGTTGTTAAAGCACACACAGGGATATCCAAAAGAAGAACAGCTTATTGATAAATTGAATCCTTTTCCTGAAATTATAGACATAAAGACTTCACTCAAAGTGAAAGGAGAAAAGTATCAGAGTTAGCCACTGGGCTGGGGGGGGGGGGGGGAGAAATCCACTCCACAGGAAAGAGGGAAAGCCAAAAGAATCCAGTGCAATATATTCTACCCAAAAGATATTCATGAGTCAGATGCCATCTCAGATCAGCCAAGTACTCCCCTGTGAAGAGAGAAAGAGAGAGAGAGAGAGAGAATCAAGACTGAACCATATTTGATAGCTTATTTGACAGTAGAAGTCATTTAACTTTCTGAAGTTAATGGGCTTCTTGATACAATACATTACCAAAAAAAATTTTTAATGAAAAGATTTCACTTTTGAACAGTGAGCTTACCTTCACTGTTAAGGAAGGCAAAGTTTATACTTGAGCAATTTCATATAATTCTGAATTTAATGAAACCAAGCCATTAGCTGTCAGTAAGCCACGTGTTTTTATTGAAGCCTGTCTCCAGGAAGGATCACAGGCATGGTCTGATAAAACCAAGTATCTTTCAGGTTGTTTCATCTGTCCATATAAAGCTGACACCTTTCAGATCTTCCTGACCAACTGAGTCTCTGATAATATGGAGTGACTGAAATGAGGATGTAGGTAAATGTGTCAACATCCAGATTCAAGTTTCCTCGAGGAGACTACTTGCAAAGCCTTTGCTAGATAAGATAGAGTTCAAGAATGCAGGAATGATAGAGTTCAAGAATGCAGGAACCTCCATACTGCTTTATAGTGTGCTTGAACAAGTTTACAATCCCACCAAAAGTAGTGTTCCTTTGTGGCCACAGTCCCGCCAGCATGTGTATTATTTTTCTTGACAATGGCCATTCTTAATGGAGTGCAGTGGGATCTCAATGTGGTTTTGATTTCCATTTATGTCCAGAATTCTTGAGTATTTCTTCATGTGTCTACTGGCCATTCTTATTGCCTCTTCAGAGAATTCTCTCTTTATGTCTTTAGCCCACTTATTAATGTGGTGGTTGTTTCTTTGAGGATATGTTTCTTGGGGATTTAATTTTTTTAACTCTAAGTATATTTTAGATATGAGGCCCTTGTCTGTTGTATAGCTAGTGAAGATTTCCCAAACTGTGGACTTTTCTATTTAGCTAGCTATGTCCTTTGCCATGCAGAAGCTCTTCAGTTAAATGTGATCCCATTTATCCAGACATTCTTTGATTTGGTGTGTTTCTGAGTCTTTATTGAAAAAGGTTTGAACTGTGCCAAGAAGTTCTAGTGTATCTCCTATTCCATCCTGTAATATTTTCAGGGTATCTGATTTTACATTGACGTTGATCCATTTGGGGTTTATTCTGGTGCAGGGTGATATATAAGAATCCAATATCAATTTTCTATACATATTTGGCCAATTCTGCCAGCAACCACTCTGGAAAGTAATAGGGAAGTTCCTCAAAAGAAGTTCCTCATCTGCTCCTGGGAACTTCCAATTCCACTGTTGGACATTTACCCAAATGACCCAAACAAAAACACACTAAAGCTACTAGCACAACTGTGTTTATTGCAACATTATTTACCATAGCTAAGATAGGGAACCAACCCAGATGCCCCTCAGTAGATGAATGGATCAAGAAAATGTGGTATATATACACAATGGAATTCTATGCCTCCATCAGAAAGAATGACATTGCCCCATTTGTTAGGAAATGGAAAGACTTGGAAAAAATCATATTAAGTAAGCCAAGCCCAAAGAAACATAAGTCCCATGGTTTCCCTTATTTGCAATAACTAGTATATGTCTGAGTCAAGCAGAAAAGGTCAGATAAGTTGATGTTAGGGAAATGAACCCTAAGATATGTATTCAAATGTTTTTTTTCTTTCATGTGATTGTTTCTAACACATTTATAAGATTATTTCTTTTTTGTTTTGTATGTCCCTCCCCCACGGTATAACCCCTGCTTTCACTGTATTTGATGTTGGTATAATTTGTGGAGGGGAAGGGAAAAAAACCAAATCGTTTAAATAGGGATACAGGTGGACCCATTTGCAACAATGAGATGTACAAGCCGTTATGTTGAAAACGAACTTTACAACCTTGGGGGGGGAGGGTTGGGTGGGGGTAGGGGGAGGATGTGAAGGGATGGGAAGGGGAAACAAAGGAGGAGGATACAATGCTTGATAAGAAATGTACTCATTATCTTGCCCATGTTATTGTAACCCTTATGTACAGTATTTTCACAATAAAATAAACAAGTATGGCATCTTCCAATTCATAAGGAAATGTAAAGACTTAGGAAAAAAATCACACTAAGTGAAGTAAGCCAGACTCAAAGAAATATAGGCTTCCTGGTTTCCCTCATTTGTACTAATTAGTATATGTCTAAGATAGTTCTACCAGAAGATCACAATATCCCAATACCTATGTACATGCATATGACCTTATAAAATAATGCTAATTGAAATGAACCACAAGATATGGAAACAAGAGGGATTTTTTTAGTTTTTCATTATTAGTGTATTATATGCAATTATTTCTTTGTTTCTCCTCCACCTTGTTTTTCCCCCTCTTGGCACTCTTTTTTTTTTTCCAGTACCCTTTGTATTTGTATATAAGTGTATCTGATTTGGAGATGGGAAGGGGAATCACAGGAATGGTGAGACAAAGGCTGAACCAACGCAACAATGATACTCACCAGATACTATGTTTGGAAATGAACTTTACAACTTGGGGAGTCCTGGAATCCGTGTGCGCGGAGGGAAAGTGAGAGAAAAGGAGGTAGGCAACACGGTTCAAAAAGAAATGTACTTATTACCTTACTTATGTAACTGTAACCCCTTTGTACATCACCTTTACAATTAAAAAATTCCAGGATCCTAGGTATGGAGAAAGAGAGAGAGAGAGAGAGAGAGAGAGAGAGAGAGAGAGAGAGAGAGAGAGAGTGAGAGAGAGAGAGAGAGCGTGCACAGAGATGCAGGGTCTGATGGAAAAGGAAGCACAGGAAGAACTCAAGCAGGCAACACATGCCTGTCTTACTGAAAAGTAATATGGTTGGCTGCATATTCCAAATTATTAAGCTGATGGAACTATAATACAAAGCTTTCATCTCTTTCTACATTTTAACATAGCTCTATCAGCCAGGTAACAGTAGCTCATGGCTGTAATCCTAGCTCAGGAGGCTGAAATATGAAATCTTGTGGTTCAAAACCAGCCCTGGAAAACAAATCCAAGAGAGGCTTATCTCCAATTAACCAGAAAAAACTGGAAGGGTGCTTCAAATGGTAGAGTGCCATCTGTGAGTGACAAAGCCAAATAAGAGCACAAAATCCTGAGTTGAAGCCCAATACAGGTGCATACAAAGAAAGGAATACTTCCCTGCACATCAGAACACATTCACATTCCCCTTCCTCCATGACAGAAGACACTTGGCTGTTTCCCTAGTGTCTGCTCCACTGAGAGAACTCTGCAAATGCACAGATTCTGGGTCAGCTGTCGATCATGGAGAGTAGATGTTTAGGCTAGCAAATGAGCACTCTAGCCCTCTGGTAATAGTCAGTGTGTCATGTGGGCCTGGGTATGTCACCTTCACACAACTTCTGCTATAGGTTACAGTGATGGTCCTCTTTCCAGTTTTATGGGGATAAGCCTGAGGTTGCCATTAGTCTTCTCTCATGCCACTGGGAGAAACTATGCCATAGATTTAAGTTCAGTTGTGGAAAGGAATATACAGCCTGACTGGCACTGCTGAAAATCATGGATCTAGCTGTTCCTGAAACCAAAGTCTATCCTTTTGCTTACAAGATGTTTCAAAGTCTAAGATAAAACATAGAGCAAAGAAAAAGAAAAGCAAGTTCATAATTAAGGGGTACCAAAATCAGCCACAGATCCAGAAAGTCTGGTACACAGACATTAGAATGAGAAACAGGCAGTGTCTACTCAGAATAGCTAAATGGAGTTCTAAAGCCAAAGAGAAAAACCAAAAATACCTACAACAGGGGAAGGTAGACATTAAATAAGTCATAATACTTAAGTACTATCAACTAGTTAATACATGCTTCTAGTGCTAGACACCTTGCTAGGCAAATAAGATTAAGAAAAGATATTGCTAGCCCTCCAATCTACTGTGAAGCAAAGCAAGAAAACAGCAGTGATGTGAGCATCAATAAGAAATTCTGCTAGGTTTAGGCTGCTATGGCAAAAGTTGGGCTGGGAGGAGGGCTTACCCAGCTCAGACTACAATGAGGACACAACAGAAGCACACAGGATTTTAGGCGCTGCAATAATACCCTAATATTCTTCAGAAAAAATTGTTTAGTTTTCAGAAATAAATAGTCAAAGGTGCATGAAATTACCTGTGGCTGGTTCTTGTGCAAATGAAGTCATTCATTTTATTCACAATCCAATAATATAAAATTTTTCCTTGACTTAGAAATGAAAAGCAAATCAGCCAATAAAACCATGTGATATATCTGAGGAAAGATTTAGGAACCCCCACATATGAATAGTTTGTCTTGGCTGTCCTCACCTTGTTCTGTGGTGGCTGTGTGCTCTAGATGCTTTGAAAAGCATCCACGTTTAAAAGCCTCACAGATCTTCCCAGCAGCTGTAACTACTGGAGTCCATCACTGCAGCCTCTGGGGCTGCGTTGGATGGAGAGAGATGTCTTATCCAACGTAATCCACATGTAACAGCTGGGCAGCACTATCTACAAAGACTTACTACCTTACTGCAACTTGAAACAATTATGAAAGTTCCATCAAAGCTTCACTCAGGTGCTAACAACATCATTAGCTGAGATCTCTGCATCAAACCAGGCAGAAGTAGGACTGCTCCATTTTCTTTCCGTCTTCTCCTCTTAACCTCTTCTTCCCTCTTCAACACATGGATCTCTGGGGAACCTTCAAGAGATATCTGACATCTATTTTTCACTTCATAGGTGGCTTTCTAGGGAATATACAAGGTCATTCCTTCACATGCTCCGATCTTACTTTGCACAAGGGCAGCTGGAGAATGCAAAAGTGGACAACTAGACTAGAAGTACTTGTGGCAATCGAACAGCAACACAAAACCATCCAAATACTTTGGTGAGTGTTTATATGTTATTAGAAAACTATCAGTTACAGAGAAGATGATCATAAAGAGAGAAGGTATTGGAAATAAAATTCAGTTTTTGTTTATATTATTTTTTAAGAAGCAATGGATCTTCTGAACCCTAAAGTTCAAAAATACATGTTCAAATACATTATGAACTGACTTTAGCTAAGTTCATTAAAACTAGTGTTTTACAAATGAATCATAGTTCTCCAAAGAAACAATCAATAGCACAGAAACCCTCACACACACACACACACACACACACACACACACACACACACACACACACACCACATATATGCACACATGTATAAGGTGTGTGCAAGAAAGAAAGACATCCAGCTCAGGAAACTGTGACACAAGTTTTGAACTGCCAAGTCATCATTTCTCAGGGCATCAAGCTTGAAATTTAGGCAGGGTTTCCATCCTGAGTCTAGACACATCTGTTATTCAATAAAACCCAGCCCACACTTTCAGGCCTTACTAGATGAAGCTCGCACATATTACAGTAGATAATTTGCCAGCTAACTGGACCCATAACATTAGCCAGCACCTAGATAAAGAAGAGAATCTGTGCCTCCTTGGGTAGTGTCAGATAGAAGGAATATAGCTCCTATAGGAGGTTGGCATACCAGACAAGGAGTTAATGCTCAAAGCAAGGTCAATGTTATTAGGATGGACACTTTTCTGCCTTAACTCTTACCTGTTGATCTTGTACAACTGCACATAACTCCTTCATGTCCCTTAGATTTTATGTACAAATTAATCTTGCCTCATGTTTCCTCCCACCTTGATGGAAAAGAGAATGACAAGGAGAAAGGAAGCAGGCATGCTGGTGCTTCTGAAGAGGCAGTACACCATCTTCTGATTTGGGTGGCTTCATTGCTGAAGTTACAAACAATGACCGCCACTGAGTATCTGAGCTATGAGCCAACAAGAGGAGGCAAGTAAGGGTCACAAGATCTCTGTCTTGAGCAGAAAAGTATACTGTTCATTTCAGAAATAAATCTGATTTTAAGCAAAACTAAGTGCAAAAGGTTCTATTTAAACAATTTTTAATATTAACTTTATTGTCAACGTGATATGGTTACAGTTCCATAAGTAAGGTAGTGAGCATATTACTTGTTGAAGTTGTTACCCTCCCTCATTTTTATTCCACTTTCTCTACCTCCCCCCCTCCCTGCAACCTTCTCCCAACTAAGCAGTACAACTGACAACACCATATTGTCTTGTGAGTATCATTGCTGCATTGGTTAGCCCTTCATCCTTTGGCTCCCCATTTTGTTGTTTCCCTTACCTACCCTAATTCAGCTAAACATATATTCAAGACACAGGGTATCAAAATCAAATACCAAGACAACAGAGGATAAACCATAGGAAAAAAAACACAAAAGAAAAAAAATTACATACTATATTAAAAACAACAAAAAGAAAAACCTCTTCTGTACATATCTTATAGTTCATTTCACTTAGCATCATCTTATATGGTCATATATACATAGCTATTGAACTATTCTGTTCATCTACTAGCACTATCCTAGACATATACTAATTATTTCAAATGAGGGAAACCAGGCAGCCTATGTTTCTTTGGATCTGGCTTACTTCACTTGATTTTTTTCCAAGTCTTCCCATATCCTTACCAATGGGGCAATGCTATTCTTTCTGATATGTATATATATATATATATACGTATATATATATATATACGTATATATATGTATATATACATATATATATAATCTTTCTGATATATATATGTGTGTGTGTGTATATATATATACATATATATATTCACACACATATGTACACACCACATTTTCTTGATCCATTCATCTACTGAGGGGCGTCTGGGTTGGCTCCATACCTTAGCTATGGTAAGTAATGTTGCAATAAACATTGTTGTGCTGGTAGCTTTAGTATGGCCTAGTCTGTGGTCATTTGGGTAAATGTCCAGAAGTGGGATTGCTGGGTCACAGAGGAGCTCTATGCTTAGTCTTTTGAGGAAGCTCCACACTGCTTTCCGGAGTGGCTGTAGCATTCCCTTTTGGCCACTTCCCCTCCAACATCTGTTTATTAGATTTCTTGATAATGGCCATTCTAACTAGGGGGAGCTGGCATCTCAATGTTGTTTTGATTTGCATTTCTTTTCTTTGTTTCTTTTTTTTTTTTTTGCCAGCTGTGGGTCTTGAATTCTGGGCCTGGTGCTGTCCCTCAGCTCTTTAGCTCAAGGTTAGCACTCTACCTCTTGAGCCACAGTGCCACTTCCAACTTTTTCTACTTATGTGGTGCTGAGGAATCGAACCCAGGGCCTCATGCATACAAGGCAAGCACTCTACCACCTTCCCAGCCCTGCATTTCTTTTAAGTCTAGAGATGTTGAACATTTCTTCATGTGTCTATTGGCCATTTTTATTTCCTCTCCAGAGAAGTCTCTATGTAAGTCTTTAGCCCACTTATTAATGCAGGTGTTGTTTCTTTGAGTATTTGTTTTGGGGGGAATTTAATTTTTTGAGTTCTAAGTTTATTTTAGATGTGAGACCCTTGTTTGCTGTGGGCTTTCTATTTATCTTGCTATGTACTTTGTCATGCAGAAGCTCTGCAGTTTAATGCAATCCCATTTGTCCAACATTTTTTTTTGTTGTATTTCAGGTCTTTATTAAGAGTTCAGCCTGTACCAAGGAGCCCTAGTGTTTCTCATATTCCTTTCTGTAATGTTTTCAGGGTATCTGCTTTTACCTCAAGGTCTTTGATCCATTTGGAATTGATTCTGGTACAGGGTGATATATAAGGATGTAAATTTAGTTTTCTACAGGTGTTTAACCAATTTTGCCAGCACCATTTGTGCACTTATTGGTTTTCTTTTTTTTTCTTTTTTTTGGGGGGGGGTCCGGTCGTGGGGCCTGAACTCTGGGCCTGGGCCTGGGCCTGGGCGTTGTCCCTTAGCTCTTCAGCTCAAGGCCAGCGCTCTACCACTTGAACCACAGCACCACTTCCGGCTTTTTTCTTTTTGCTTATATGGTGCTGAGTAATTGAACCCAGGGCCTCAGGCATGCAAGGCAAGCGCTCTACCACTGAGCTAACTTCCCAGCCCTGACTTCTTTCTCAGGTTCTAGAAAGTTTATCACTTACATACTAAAGTAACTTCAGAAATAATGACATGAAATATAAAATTATGACAATATATTATTTTTTCTTTGATATTCCAGATCATTAAAAAAATAATGCAAACTGCCATATTTTTCAGCACAATGGTCCAGCATTTCAAGATGTGAATAGTTTTCGGGATTTTTAAACTTTTGTATTTGCATTCTTTTATAGGTCCCACTCATTTGACAAACTTCTTCAACCTTCATGTCCATTTGACAGTGTACTGAATGTTCAAATAACTCAGCAAGGGTGAAAAAATGACTTCAAGAGCATAAGTCACTTTGTTTTTTAGTTAATGGGCTATTTTCATGCTATACCCATGTCAGAGTATTTTAAGCAGCTCTGATGCCATAAACAAATAGTCTATAAATAATCATCTGCCAGCTATCCTCACATGAAACTATGATTAGAGACCCAAATGTCTAAATCTGTCTAAGTTGAACTTAGAAACCTAAGTCTTTCTTTCTTCAAAGAAGCAGTAAGCAATCCCCCAACAACAAATCCTCAAAGAAACAACTGCCCAATAAATAAGTGGGCTAAAGACTTAAAGAGAAACTTCTCTGAAGAAGAAAGAAG